>NC_066265.1:13297500-13897500 GCF_905404315.1 Leptidea sinapis | reverse complement strand
TTGAGACAAGATTTTTTTATGAAAATAAAGGACGAGACGAGCAGGACGTTCAGCTGATGGCAATTGATACGCACTGCTCATTACAATAAAGTACTGCTCAGAATACTTGAAAAACCCCAAAAATTCTGAGCGGCACTACAACTGCGCTCGTCACCTTGAGACATAAGATGTGATGTTACATTTGCTCAGTAATTTCACTAGCTACGGCGCCCTTCAGACCGAAACACAGTAATGCGTACACATTACTGCTCCACGGCAGAAATAGGCGCCGTTGTAGTACCCATAATCTAGCCGGCATACTGTGCAAAGGAGCCTCCACTATTATTAAAACAAGAAAGTTCTGATCGTCGTCGATAGCTGCTTGTGGTCACTTCGGCGAGCCGGCCCTGCGGCCTTGGGAAATTGAATCCTGCCCCATACAGAAAAATATATTCTGGGCACTTCTCTGTCTCCAACTCAATGACAACTCCAACATATAAGGGCCATATCATTCGTAGTCTGATAGCGGAACGACAAAAGTGGGCTTAAAGACAATGTAAACACACTGTTCTCCTTAGTCGGGTGTCAACTGTCACTGTCCGAATCAAATCTGAACTGATTTTTTTTTTACATTGCTGCTTATTGACCAACAATATTTTAAACAGCTGGAGTAAATACGGTAATGTACCTATATATATATAGGAAGATATACACATCCGTTTTTATAGGGTAGACCCCCCACAAGATGGACCGACGATCTGGTCAAGATCGTCAGAATACGTTGGATGAGGGCAAAGCAGGACCGATCATCATGGAGACCTTTGGGGGAGCAGTGGACGTCTTCCGACTGATGATGATGAAGGAAGATATACACGTCCGTTATTATATATATATATATAGATAGAGAAGTCTCACCATCGTCTTCTTTACGCTTAGTCTTGGCTTCTCTCTTCGCCTGTTTCTCTTGTTCTTTCTTCTCCATCTTAGCTAATTTGATTGCTCTGCACTTCTCTAACGTTGGCGTTCCCTCCACACCGGCCTCGTCTAATAGCTTTTGCATTTTCGCAACACGCTCCTTGTTTTTCGTGCAACCTGTAACACAAAGAAAATTTTTTTTTATTCATGCCCAAAATATCCACACTTCTACAGAATACATAAGATACATAATAGCTTTTATAATAAAGTCCCAGCCACTATTCAGGTATTATCTTTTAATAAATTTAAATGTTTTGTAAAAAAAATCTAGGTGATCGGACAGCCTGGGACTAGATTATGATTATTTTATATCAATAACAAAGTTGTATATTTTTATTGAAAAGAGCGCAAAAAAAGAATGCTGCGAGAATTTCTTGCGCCGCTTCTTCTCTCTCAGAGCGCCATTTGTTTCCGAAGCGATAGTAGTATCTAGTATATTATAAATGACATCAAAAAGAATGCTAAAGGAATCAATTTTGAGAAAATAAATGCCTTTTATGCATATTATGTAACATTCCAATATTACATGACTTCGAAAATCCCTACGCTGTACTTGGTTGGTCTCGGGATTTTCGGGTTTGACACAAACAGGTCTAGCCAGCATTGTGTACCTATAATGACCATGCCTAGAAAACATTGTGATCACTTTTTTTTGTGACAGTAAGTGACGAGACGAGCAGGACGTTCAGCTGATAGGAGTTGATACGCCCTGCCCATTACAATGCAGTGTCGCTCGGGATTCTTGAAGACCCAATAATTCTGAGCGGCACTACAATTGCGCTCGTCACCTTGAGACATAAGATGTTAAGTCTCATTTGCCCAGTTATGCTTACACATTACTGCTTTACCCATAGCCGTATCCACTCAATTCCTCAGCCTAATAGGAAAAGGCGAAGCGATATTGAAACTCAATCTGTTTTTAACCGACTTCCAAAAGGAGGAGGTTATCAATTCGATCGGTATTTTTTTTATGTATGTACACCGATTACTCTGAGATTTATGATCCGATTTACGTAATTCTTCTTTTGTTTGATGCGAAATAGATGCCATTTGGTCCCATAAAAATTTAACATAGTTTGGCCCAGTAGTTTTCATTTTATGGATTGTTTTCTGTGTACGGCTTTATTTGGAGTTTTTATTCAAGTTGATTATACATTATTATTAAACGACACTAAATCGTAAAAAGTAAACTACGTTTAAAAAAAAATGAAAAGTATCAAATAACTAAAAATTTAATTTAATACACCTCTTATGCAAACCTTTACCCTTAATATTGATAAAATACTATTATATGTATGTGCTCCATATTGATAGCTTCGTCGGTGCCAAGCCTAATGTAATAAAGGTACCTACACTCGCCACGCGTGACTTTGAGCGGGATAGCTTCGTCTAGAACAAAACGACCCAAGTGGACAGGCACGCGTGGCCAGACAACCTAAATAATTACAGTAAGTAACCTGTTTATAATATTAAGTTTTATTTTATTTAGGGCTTGGCACTGACTTAAAACCTATCGATATGTAGCACATATAAATAATAGTATTTTATTAATATTAAAGGTAAAGGTTTGCATAAGAGGTGTATTAAATTACATTTTCAGTTATTTGATACTTTTCAGTTTTTGAAATCGGTTTTTGTTTTTATTTACTATGGAAGTTTGCATGGTAATGTACATCATATATTTTTTTTATTTATCATTTCTCTTAATTAGAAGTTACACATTTTACCACTTTGGAACTGTCTCTCACGCAAGCTATTCAGTTTAGAAAAAAATTATATCAGAAAACACACGCATGAGTTTCATGAAAATTTTTTTTGTATTTCAGTTCTAATATTTTTTACATCTACACTATCTAAAAACACTTTTTGACACACGCTGTGACATACACGGACGGACGGACAGACAGACAGACAGACATGACGACTCTATAAGGGTTATGTGTTTGCCATTTGGCTATGTAACTCTAAAAAGAACAAGAAAAAGCGAAACCAAATCAATGGGAGTAGGTCAAGGAAGAAAACGTTCATATTGTAAGGCAAAACTTAAGGTTTGAAATATCCTTCATTGTTGACACTTTAGAATATAGATGTAGAACGCAAAAAACGAACCTTCGACAAGTTTCTTGTAGTCGAACCGTATCCCTGCCGCCTTGCAAAATTTCTTCATGTCGGTAATGCCGGGCCCTCTCAGCTCAGGCGGCACGGGGGGTCGTCCCCTCCGCCCCGGCGTAGACGGAGTCTTCGGAACTGCCGTGTTCTTGGAGCCTTTGGGTCGCCCCGGACCTCGCTTTACTGGTGTATCCTGTATGATTTATAAATTTCTGTTAACAAAACAAACTCAAAAACCTCTACTCTCCTACCAGAAAATGGAACGGAAAAGGTGATACGAACTTCAAAATAATTGAATCGTTTGTGTTGTAAAGATTTCTATAATGATAGCTGACCCAGCAAACGTTGTATTGCCGATTTTAAAATCGCGATACAAAAGTAACTGTTGATCGCAGATGGGTGAAAATTTGAATTTGTATGTATTTTTTATTGCTGACTCATAATCAAAAATGTCAAAAGAATTAAAAAAAAATGGCGTTAATTTTATATATTAGATTAGCACTCCCAAGCTATTTATAGTGTGGCTTAAATTTGTGTCGGAGGCCAAGTTAAGACGTCGATGGTTTGCAAAGTATGTTAGAATGGTGTCATAGACAAAATGGAAAAATGGTTAAAAGAAGATTACCGCATCTGATATGGCAGCTTTAACCAGACAAGGCAAGAAAACGACCCACCGTGTTACAGACAGGTGAATAAAATACTAAGTTACAAATGAGCTCATACAATGCGCTATATACGGTACATACAATGAATCGACACACATCGTTCACGGAGTACTGGATACAAGAGAATTCAAGCAGCTTTGCATTGCACGTGGTCAAATGGTTTTATTTTTTGAAAATAAGGGACGAGACGAGCAGGACGTTCAGCTGATGGTAATTGATACGCCATGCTCATTACAATGCAGTGCCGGTCAGGATTCTTGAAATATCCAAAAGTTCTGAGCGTTCTGAGCTGCGCTCGTCACCTTGAGACGTCATGTGTTAAGTCTTATTTGCCCAGTAATTTCACTAAACTAGGTGTCCTTCAGACCGAAACACAGTAATGTTTACATATTACTTTTTCACGGCAGAAAGCACTTCCCAAAAAGCCTCGCCTAGTATCGGAATATTGGGTCTCGAAATCTCGAGCGATTGCCAATTTCGTGGCCATCTGGAGGGCAAAGCCAAATTGGCTTCAAAGAAACTGGGCGTCATTAATAGAGCACGGCAATACTTCAAGCCCGCCCATATTCTAGCGCTGTAAAAAGCGCAGGTCCGGCCACACATGGAGTATTGCTGTCATCTCTGGTCTGGCGCAACCCAGAATCAGCTCGATCCATTTGACCGCGTGCAACGCAGAGCAGCTCGAATTGTAGGGAACCCAGTGCTCTGTGAACAGCTGGATCACTTGGCGTTGCGTAGAGACGTCGCTTCATTGAGTGTCTTCCACCGCATTTATCACGGGGAGTGTTCCGAAGAGCTGTTTAACCTAATTCCTGCCGCCGAATTCCACCTTCGCACGACACGCCACAAGTTAGGATATCATCCTCACCATCTGGATGTGTGATGATGAAGATGTGATTCTCCACAGTGCGGTTTTCAAGAAGCTTTCTTCCACGTGCTACAAAGCTGTGGAATGAACTTCCTTGTGCGGTGTTTCCGGGACGATACGACATGGGTACCTTCAAAAAAAGCGCGTACACCTTCCTTAAAGGCCGGCAACGCTCCTGTGATTCTTCTGGTGTTGCAAGATATTGTGGGCGGCAGTGATCACTTAACAACAGGTGACCCGTACGCTCGTTTGTCCTCCTATTCCATAAAAAAAAAATAGGCGCCGTTGTAGTACCCATGATCTAGCCGGAATCCTGAGCAAAGGAGACTCCCTTGGTAAAAGCTGATATTGAGGTGTAGGCTAGCTAGAGTGGTCCGGAAGTATTGGATGTTTCTTCGCCAATTTGAGGTTTACCCAGCAGATGGCCGAGGAAGTCATTGCTAGAGATTTCGAGACCAAGTATCAAGATACACGACGAAGAATTCATGGAGGTGTAGTTGAAGAGCGGCGATACAACAAATTGGCGTTTTTTGTGGTTGACGCGCAATCTAGTGTATCCCCCCATACATTAAATTTAATAAGGTTTAATTAGTTTCGCAAGCTTCTTAAGAGAAGACGATAGAAGGCAAGTATCTTCCGGCACTTGTCGAAGATTTCCCGAGAGAGACCTGCATGGCTCGGCAGTATCTGAGCAGCAACCGTCGACAACGACGTGTATGCTGCACCCCGGCTCGAAAGCCCGTATTATCGAAGTTTTGTAAGCAGCACTTACTGCCATACTCTATCAAAGACCGTATCCAGACTAAATGCCAAATCCTCTACCTTCTTTAAATATTATGTAAACGGTTTCTTATTTTTATATTTGTTTGGTAGGTATCTGTAAAGTAGATCCTGTAGATGGAGCCACAGTCCGAGAGTTGAACAAAAGCATACCAAAATTTACGATCCATGCGTCACTCGAACGGTTAGCTCAGTTAGTAAGAACGCTCAAACGGAACCCAAAAGGCGCGAGTTTAAGTCCCGCATCGTTCATAAATTTTGGTTACAAATTTAATTTGTATGATAATTAATCCCAGAAGTGATGGTAATTCACTTAAAATTACCAATCGTTACGATAACGTAAAAAAAAATCATCCGTTACAGAATACATACCTCATCACTACCTTCACTTCCACTGCCGGATGAGCCTGATGATTCATCATCAGACGATGAGTCCACCGTCGTAACCTGAAATAATTAAGGAATTCATAGAATTTTTACAGATATAGATAAAAAAAATATAACAAAATGGCTGTTCGGAAAAAATACAAGGGATATTGTGAACTTTGTTTGAACGATGTTTTTTAAGCATAATGCAACGATTTTTTTGTTTTTATTAATTTACAGCATTTTTATTTTCCAAACTAATACTTCAAACTGTAATATTATATACATGTATTGGCCTATTACAAAGTTTGACAGGTAAAATTATAATGAAATAATAACGGTAATAATAATATTCTATGATTGTTTTAACTATTGTGGTGATCATATGAAAAGAGTAATATGTGCTTCTGATATATTATTATAAAATAAGTAAGTATGCGTATAGCGTGTATGAATGTGTATGATGTAAGAGTGAGTTTAATAATAATAATAATAAGCCAATAATGTGATTGGCCTATTATTATTATTAAACTTTTCGAAAATTCGAAAACAAAATTTTATGAACGATGCGGAACTCGAACTCTCGCGTTCCGTGCGTGTGCTCTCCCAACTGAGCTAACTGTTCGAGTGACGTATCGTCATAAAATCTCGTATGCTTTGTTCAACTCTCAAGTTGTGGCTTGTGTACTAATCCCAGAAGTGAGTGTTATCACTTTAAAAACATAACAAGTTGTTAATAATTACCCTTTTTCTACAATAAAAAGTTAGTAATTTAAAGTTCTTAAAATCTAATGTTTGTTATTTAAAGTGACCAAATTAATTATATTTTCTTATATAATTTTTGAGTAGGGTAGGGCGAGGCTAGTTGAGCATAGGGGCAAGTTGGGCAATCAAAATATCTCGGAAACTATACACCGCACGCAGAAACATTAAATAGCGAAAAGAAAGCGTCGACAAAGAAGAACTTATCGCACGACCGCCAGTGGTGCCACGTCGATCGAGTAAAGTACATGACCGCATTATTTATTTTGACAACAAAGAGTAAAATAGTTGTAAACAGTAATATTTCGTCTGAAATTGTCAGTTCATTTGTTTTCAATCGGGTAAGTGTTATACAACGATAAATTTATTCTACTTTTGATACATGTAAAGGTTCTGCGTATAATTCTTACAGATAGTTCATAATCTCACCTTTGTCTTAAAATTTCGGGGTGGGGCTAGTTGAGCTATAGTTGCTCAACAAACATGGATTCAGTGTATTTGGAATGTGGATGAGACAGGAGTGTCCACTGTGCTGAAGCCAAATAAGATTGTAGCTGGGAAGTTTAAAGTTTACAAGGCGAGAAACATGCATACAATGTCAAGTTTGCAGAAAATGGGCTCATACAAAATGTGAGCCTGGTGTTGGTCTTACTATCATTTGTGTCAATTGCAACAATGACATGAGTTCATTATTCGAATAATTTAGTTTTGTCGTTTTGCCCATAGAAATTATAAATAAAAGATAATTGTCAAAAACAAATTTGATTCCTGGTCTAGTTAACATTGAATCCATCTGAGTGCTCAATTTGCCCCATATCCTTGCCCATTTACCTCACCCATGGGGTTTGTTGAGCAAACATGACTTTCGGTATTTAAGCAGCTGTAGCTCTTAATCTCATCTAGTTAGAAATAATTACTATGGACACTTTTGCTAAGGGATATATTAGTAATTGATCAGTATGCAGAACAAGACATTAAGAGTTATCGTTGAGGAACTATAGCCGCTCAAGTGAAAAATTGCTCAACTAGCCCCGCCCTACTATAGGCCTCGCCCAACTTTTTCCAATTTTCTCTATCCTTGCCCTGATCGATCCAGTTCCTTCGAATCGCCTGCACGATGTCACCTGGGCATCGCTGCTTTGATGTACCAGTGCTTTTTTTGCCTGGTGGTCTCTATTATCCACATTCTGTCTGTGTAGCGTGCAATGTGGCCAGCGTATTGCCATTTCAATGTAAGTGCGTGTCTTAGTGGATCAGTAATCTTGGTTTTCAATCTTATGTCTTCTCTACGTACTTTTTTTAGTAAAGTATGCTAGTGATGTTCTGAGTATGTGAGTGTTGTGAGGTAGTGTTCAGTTTAATGGACGTCATTCTCAACTTAGGACATATTGTGTTCGATCACTTAGTTAATAAATTTATTATGGCTGAGGAAAAAAATTGTCAATATTTTTACATTTGTTTTCGTAGGAGTATAGAATTATGCAGGCAGAACGTCTGGCATAATCGGGGAAAATGTAACTAGTGTGGGGACAGCTGTCGACGTGTGCAAATGACGAGTCGCGAGGCAGTTGTCTCCGGGCCCCGGTGCGCATCAGACGAGTGTTTATTAATAAATAATGGACGTGTAATCACTCGTTTGATTTAGTCATGGCCCATGAGGAGATGACTCAATACTAGTTTAGCAGCTCAGAGTTGTTCTTACCTCTCCGGAAACGACTCCCTTAAGTTTGGCGGCAGCCAGTTTGGCGGCGGCTGCTTTTTGCGCCGCAATCTGCGCCGCCTGAGTCGCGAGCTTCTCCCGCTCGGCGTTTGCGTCGTAGTAGTTGTAGAGTACGGACAGCGGCACAGGCACGTCGCCGAAGTACACCTCGTTGGGGATGTGTGACGAGTCGAGGCAGTCGTCGGACCATCGCCTGTCAAGTTATCACATCTATACGTGCATATTATAAAACGGCCAGTGGGAGGCTATTTTGCACAATATACCGGCGAGATTATGGGTATCACACCGGCCGCGGCGCCTTTTTCTGTCGTGAAGCAGTAATGTGTAAGCATTATTGTGTTTCGGTCAGAAGGGCGCCGTAACTAGTGAAATTACTGGGCAAATGAGAGTTAACATCTTATGGCTCAAGGTGACGAGCGCAATTGTAGTTCCGTTACACATTACTGCCTCACGGCACAAAAAGGCGCCGTTGTGGTACCCATAAACTTGCCGGTATCCTGTGCAAAGGCGCCTCCCACTGGCATTGTGATGGTAAAATGCTACTGATGTCGATATTCATTTGTAATTCATGTTACAACATACCTCCTGAATTGTATTCCAGAGAAATCTTTTCGGAATGGCCTCACGTTGTACTGGTAGGCGGGAGCTCGGGGTCTGCCCGGAGGGGTTGGGCGGGGCCCCACACTGGGGGGCCTCACGGGCGGGGTTGACACGGGGCCCGCTCCACCCAACGGAGGAAATGATGGCTTTGGTTTATTAGTAGAGCCCTTCGGTCGACCGCGCTTTTTTGGCTGTAAAAATTGGGCATAAGATATTTATCACTACAGTAAAATCTATTTAGTTTTAGGCACCTGCCTGACTTTGAAAAAAAAAACCAAGCTCACAAATAAAATTTGAAAAACAAAATTTTATGAACTATACGTCGCTCGAACCCACGACCTCTGACGTTTGAGTGACGTATCGTCATAAAATTGTATTTTTCAAATTTTATTTGTATATTAATCCTAGAAGTGAGGGTTATCATTTTAAGAACATAACAAAAACCAAGTTCGTTGAAACCAAGAAAGGGTTCTTTTCTCTTAGCATAATATTAAGTACGATAAGTTTTATCAAAAATCTACAATCGACACTGATAAGCAAGTGGCCTATTCAACTTAAATATTGTAATTTTAAGATGACTATTTGCGATAACTTTAATATGTATAATTATAATTACTCATATGCATTATGCAAAAGAGAACCATTTTTGAATTATCAAGCTTTTCAGCTTTTTTCGAAATAGGTCAAATTTGGAAGATTAAAAAATTGTTTAAACTTTTTTACCAATTTTAATCTATTTTTTATTTTATTTTTACGTCTAGATGGACAATGACAGCTGTGAAAACGTCGAAAAAAATTGAGTTTAAATCTAACCTCTATTTTAAGCAATGCACGCACACTAACACAAAGTGTCATACAAATCGCGAAAGTCGTAGCTTGTCACGCACACTAAAGTAATATTGAACGAACAATACACAAATAAATAGAGACTTACCTCTAAGCCAGGAGTGGATAGTTTTCCAGGTGTGATACTTGATCTGTTTGAATCAGGGCTGCCAAATTGTTGTTTTCTATCTTCATCACTGTTAAATAAATCAAATGTTGAATCGAAAATTTCTCTTAAAACTAATAGATATATTACTCTAGAAATTGTTTTTTTATAAGAGGGGGCAAACGGACAAGAATGCCACGTGATGGGGAGAGGAGAGGCAGCCGCTCATGGACATCCACTAAACCAGGGGTCAAGAAATGCGTTACCGGATTTTAAGGTGAGCGTTTAATTGGAAAACTTGTAAACAAAAGTATTAACGCGGAGAGTAAATTGTATTCAAGCTTAAAATAAACGAAAATGGGTCCCTTCAGTTTGTTACTCATTTAGTACTAGCGGTCGAATGTCTATTAATGTAGTGAAGTAATTAAATAAGGGTAAATGTAAGCATCCTGTCAAAAGTCCAGATCTTTAGACTAACCGGAATAAACAGACAGACAGACCAAAATCTTGAAAATAATTCACATGTTAATTAGTTAAGTTTTTGTTGAGCAATGAAGGCTTTTTAATCGTCATTAAAGTTAAAAGCACAAGAAACTCAACAGCCACTCTTTCAAATGATTGTTTATTTTATAACAGCTGTAATATAAGTTTCCATAATGAATTAGTCTGTACTGTGTAAAGTGCTGTATCAGATATATTAATCAAAATTAAAAATTATATACCATAAAAGAAACTTGTATAAACATAATAGATCATCTGGATGCATCAACCTTTAGAGCTTGAATTTATTGTTTGTGTAAGAATGCTTTGTACTGTAATAATTAGTAATTGCATCCAAAAAATACACTGATTTATTAACTATTAGCTGACCCACCAGATGTTGTTCTGTTCATAATAAAAAAAAACTCTTGCGGATGGAATTTTGGAAAATCCATTACTATATAGTGATTGCCACAAAGAGTTTCTTGCCATTTCTTATTAAAGCTCAACCCTCAAAGAAGATGGATATAAAAAGAAAAGTCATTTCCTTGACCTGCCTGAATAAGGTGATTTTGATTTGAGTACCCTAAAGGATTGAGCTTTTGATTACTGTTAGTAAAAATATAATATTAATTACAAGTTTAAGCAGAATTGTCAAATTGTAAGTAGAGGTATTTGGTGAGTATTGCATGATATGTAGATTAGGATTATTTTATTGTTGTGTGCTGAGTTCTCGTAACAGGTTTCGTCATGCTCGCTTAAATGTCACTGCTTGTGGCGGCGACATGGGACGGGTCGTCCTCTTCCCTAAAATATGGTTGAGGGAGGCGATGGCTGGCTCATGCGTCTTGCCCGTGAACGGGCGCTGCTTGTGGTGGCAGGATGATCCTGTTGCCGGAGACTCGGTTTCAGATTCTTAAAAGTTATTGTATATATATTATATATGTATGGATATATACATGTTTATTTATAATCGCTTATAAAATGCTCACAGAATACCTTTATTGATTTATGGTGTATGTGGATGATGCAACTACTGTGCTCAATAACTTTTGTATTCATTTACATTTACTTTTTTGACTTACTCGTGTAAGACATTAACTATTTGATGTTTGAGTGTGTTTTTTGCATCATTTAACATTTTTTGTTTCTTTTTTTATATATTTATTAATAAAAAACAAATTTTACATTGCGGTTTCAAAGCAATAAAAACCACTGAGGTTTGTACAATTGCTAAATTAAGTCTACACCAACAGAGTTCAATTAATAAAAGAAAAAATAGTTCACAATCGTTAGAAACTTAGCTATACATTATAATTATACAAATAAAAGTTAAAGTACTTGATACAATTAATAGTTAAGCACGATAAGTTGATCTGTGGTCAGTCAAGTCTTAAAAAGTATTTTTTAAATTCTGTTTTAAATTAGTCTCAGTCAACGAGTCAACATATTATATTGTAATTGAAATGATCTGTAAATCTTTATATAAAAGAGTGGCAATGAGTTTCTTGTTACTTCTTCTCATTAGCTCAACCCTTTACGAAGTAGCAGTAGATTCAATAAGATTTTTTTTTTTTGACATTCATAAGTGTCATTTTCGTGACCTACGTGAGTAAACTGATTTTGATTTGATTATACGTTCACTAGTTGACACATAGACCAACCTTTGTTCCCTTCGCACATATTTGAGGGAAAGAGCTAAATTTACTAGTTTTTCAAAATTTGTTCACATTCTTTGTTGTGATATTATTTTATAAATATTTTTCTGTATTAATTGCAGTGTTTGTTCGAAAGATACAACATACTTAGTTACTTACTATATTTATGTATATCTTTATATATATATATATATTTCTTGTGTGCGTGTGTATGACACTGAACTCCTCCTAGACGGCTGGACCGATTCTAATGAAACTTTCTGTGTGTATTCCAAAAGGATTCGAAAATGGTTTAGATTCACAATTGAACTACCTCCTAAACGGCTGGACCGATTTTGATAGTTTTTTTGTGTGTTCCAGTGAATTTGAGATTGGTTTATATTCTCAATTCCGTCCATATTATATAATTCTCCTACTCATGTGTATGTTAGTGAACTCCTACTAACGGCTGGACCGATTTTTCAAATTTAAGACGTGTGTACAGGACAACGTCTGTCGGGTCCACTAGTTATTATATAATTTATAACTCACAGTTTCACTGGTGTACCAATGATATCCGGCGGCCGACCATCCCCCCGTGCTTCTAATGTACACTCCTTGGCAGCTTCTACAAATATAAAAAGATAATTTAGCATAAGTATTCTTGGTCATCCCTAAGAGGATCCGTACAACTCTTGTACACAGAACAAATACATAACATTTTTATGAAATAAGTACCACGAAAACCTCACGGGTTTTGTATTTCAATTTTTATTTTTCAAAGTCTTTTTCCAGGAAGTATCTTTTAAAGCGAGTTTTAATTTTAGTGGTATTTATGTACATTTATTGCAACTCTTTGGGAAATTTATTGATGTAATCTGGTATTACGTAATTGACAGTTCTCTTTACATATTTATTATTAAATTTTGCTAAACAGTATTTGTGATTTATATCAAGTTGTCGTAAACATAAGTGTCTATTTTTTTCGATTAACATATATTAATAAAACATGGAAGCACTTCTGACGCTATAAAATAGCGTAAGTAAAACTATAACGTTAGTGGGCGGGGCTTACAAACTGTCCCGGCAAGCAAGGATTAGTTCGGTTAGGCGAGTGAGTACAATCGGATCCCGGTCAGGCGGGATTTTTAAAACAGATAAAACAAATATTTAGAATACATTATTTTATTTCAGGGATGGCATTATGCATAATGTAGGTTGCAGCATATATTACTAACTTTTTATTACAAAACTAAAATATTTATTTGTAACTAATAGGTATAGTTTTAATATTGCCTTTTTGTGGAATGATAATCCGCTGTGTTTTTTTTAGGTAATGTTTACTTTTTTAACCGACTTCAAAAAAGGAGGAGGTTCTTAATTCGTCGGTTTTTTTTATTTTTGTTACATCAAAACTTTCGACTGGGTTTGATAATTCTTTTTTTATTTGAAAGCGGGTGCTTCCCGTGTGGTACCATTGTAATTTGGTCCAGATCTGACTATTTTTGCGGAAGGACACCGATTCCAAAAATAATAATAATCGTTACTAAAATTATATTAATTAATTAGATTGTATAAAAATAGTCAGATCTGGACCAAATTACAACTAGAATTAGATTAATTAATAAGTTTGTATAAAAATACGCAATTATTTTTATACTTTTTAGTGCATATTATATCTATTGTTTTGGAATAGTGTTTTTGAAGTCGGATGTTTTTTTTATTAAAAATTTTAGTAAATAATTATTGACACATACCCATAGGTTTATCTCCTTCCATTCGTGTGTGCTTTTGGGACTCATCTGAAATAAAATTTCAGTTTTATATTACGTTTTAAACAACGATGGTTATGAATACTAATACCAATTAAGATGATCTCATATGAGTCATTTGTTTTCTCTAAACAATATGTTATTTTTTATAAATGATAACCCTCACTTTTGGGATTAATTATACAAATTGAATTTGAAAACAAAATTTATGAATGATGCGGGACTCGAACCCACGACCTCTCGCCTTCCGTGCGAGCGGTCTTCAACTGAGCGAACCGTTCAAGTGACGTATCGTTGATAAATCTGGTGTCTTCGTCAACTTTAAGGTCTTTCTGTGCGAGCGCTCTTCCACTGAGCCAAATTTTCGAGTAACCTATCGTTGATAAATCTTGTATGTCTTGTTTAACTCCCAGGTTGTTGCTTCATCTACAGGATGTACTTTACAGTAGGCACAGTGGAAGTGCGCTCGCACGGAACGCGAGAGGTCGCGGGTTCGACGCCCGCTTCGTGAACCACACATAGATTTTCATTTGCCTCAATTTGATTCTATGCAATTGAGGGTAATGATTTGTCTTCTTCTATATAGAAGTCTATGAATTAGACAAAACTATATATATATATAATATAAACAAATATTTATTTATACACACAGCATGTGTATAAATAAATATTTCTGTGGCCAATGTGAGCAATATAAATACCTTTTGAAATAATTATGTGTTCCGATGACTTCTGAATGTCTTGTGGTTTTATTATGGCATCTGTAAAAATATCAGATGATTAGATTTATAATTCAAAACATACATATACATGTAGGTAAAGGTGTCGGTTGTAGGTGTGACTGTCTGGACACAACAACAGATTAAAACATATTGTAATCTAGGAACAGGAAAGATCTAGTTTAAGGTGAATGATTATTTAATGGTTTTGCTTTTAATAGCACTATTCGTTTTAACACACAGATTACGATGAAGTGATCCCACCTTATTTTAAGTGGAATAATATTTGAAATATGTGATAATCTGAGCCGTGACAAAAATTGTGGTGGCTTTCGAAACTGTGATTCCATACTAAAACACCACCTTGTATACTATATTTTAGATAAAAATACAAAAAATACATATTAATGACCAATACCTCCCTATGTCTCCTGGCTTGGTGAGCACTGTTTAAATTCCATTGTATTATATAAAATAGCTACTTGTATTTCTTATTATTTTTTCTTCCTTATATATTTACTAACACGTTTTTTATTATTTTTGTTATTGTCATTATTTATTTTTAGTATCATTTTTTTGTTAATCAATTTTTTTATAATAATTATTTTAGTCCCACAATTAACTATATTTTGCTTTTAAAATATATCAGTTCAGCTCCAAACTTCACACAATGGGGTCACTGAAAATCAGTGTTGTGCTCATAATGTATGGACACAACTATAACTGAGTGGACTCCAGTTTTGGAAGACCACTGCCACATCAAGTTTTGCTTATGTTTCTTTTGTATATTTTGTATAAGTAAGTTAAGTATTAGATTAAGCATATATTTTGCTCTCATAAACATTTTTGTGTGAATGTGTCAGTTTTTCTTCCAGTATAAATTCCTTTTCATTTCATTTCATTTTCAATACCTTACGTTGTTCTATCTATATAATAAATAAAATAATGTTTTTATATGAATTTGTCAATAATATATCATAACATCAAAAATTACTTAAAATTAAAATATGCACCCTGCTATCGTAATGAAATTATTTCACAGCAGAACTGTCAAACCGTGTGTCAATAAATTCTCTCATAGAAATTATGTATGGACACATCAAAGGAAAAACAAATTTGTTGTTTTTATTTAATTTAGCAGCATTTTTTACCATTTATTCAAACTCTTAAACCTTCCCTGGACTTCCACAAATAATTCAAGACCTAAATTTGCCAAATCGGTCCAGCCGTTCTCGAGTTTTAGCGAGACTAACGAACAGCAATTAATTTTTGTATAGATTGTGTAACAATACTAAATGTGACAGTCTCTTGTAACCCTAAAATCTGACACTCAGTGTAGAGAGCCTGCACAGTGAACTGCCCAAACATGTGTCTTTGAGCTAAGTATTTACAGAGCTGCCCTGCATAGAACTACAGCATGTAAATGGTAAAGATTAAAACTCCACCAGGGGAGCGATAGCAGCAAACTCCACATAAAATTAAACCTGAGCCAATAAAGTGCTATTATGTGGGCCAAGGTTTCTCTGTATTGACAAGACTGATTTTGTCTGATTTGGATGTGATTTTGTTGGAGAATGCATGGGCAAACACATTCGATACCTATGCAATGTGCAGGTAACTAAATGTATATATAAAAAAAAACTAAAGAATAAAAGTTGAATGCACTTACCATTGGGTTTGTCATCCACTCTTAGAGCTATGTCATCTGGTTTGAAAATGTCTGTTTTAATTTTTATTTTCGGCTGATCCAGGTCGCCTGACTGAAAAATTAAAATATGAAATAAACATTTGTGTCTGACTTTGAAATTCTTAATATATTATCATTATAAATCAAATCAATGAAATATCAAAATAACCAGTATATACAAAATATTTACAAAGTTTTACATGAAATCTAAACTAGAAAAGCAAGTCGTAATATAATGGAATTTCTGTCAATTGTCCTTTGGCTAAACATGAAATATCTCAAAAGAATTATTTTATATGAGTATAGGCTCAATTAATAGCCATGCAATAATTGTGAACAAAATTCGATTCCAGTCATATAACCACATATACATTTGTACTTCAAAGGCAATTCTAATATAGTAAACTAGTTGACCAAGCATTGTATTGCCATATAAAGTAATAAAAAAATTTTTGGGGTGTAAAAAGTAGATGCAACTGATTCTCAGACCTACCAAATTTATTGTACTACAAATTATTGTAGGTATTGATCCATTGCCATCTTGCAACCCTATAGCGGATTTGTGGATGGAACAGAATAATATAAAAATCGCGAACCAAAAATAGGGGTTGATCGTATACGTTTGTATATTTTTAATGCTGTATCATAAAAATTTAAAAACAAAAAATTACGTCCAAACAAACAAAAAAAAAAAGGGGTGGACCCTTAACATTTACGGGACAGACCTACTGAAAATGCATATAAAATTTGGTAAAAATCAGTAAAGCCGTTTCGGTGGAGTAAGGTAACTAACATTGTGACATGAGAATTTTATATATAAGATAATAAAATATTTGCTGTAATATTTATAATTTTAATAATAGTTTTGTTTCATTCAGTTATCATCTTGGCAATCAGTAAAACGAGCATTTTGTTTGTAATGAACAAGCTGACTTGCAATCTGACATTAGGTAAGTGTGTAAAAAGGCTCTGAAGCCTATGAAAGCCCAATGCAAGTTAGTCTTGTATACAGACAACCTTTGAATATCTTCATGAGTTTTAGTTAAGTTTCCTCACTATGTGTCCTTTCACGTTAAGAGAGCCGAATTAACGTATATATGAAATCAGAATATATAATAAGAATCTGCTCAATTATTTTATCTGTTAAAACATGGTACCTACATACATAGTACCTTCCAAATGAAAGATAAAGGCACCACTGATGCTTGTGTATATAAGCATTAAAAGTATGAGAATACTTGGATGGAATAGCAAACTCTCAGAACTAAGGGAAAAGCATCATGAGTACAGTGATAATTTTTACAACCTTATCAATGCAAACTTTATCAATTCTTAAAATATAGTAAAACATAAAATTTACTCACTGATCAGGGTTCATTTCGTGAATTGATATAATTACAGAATATTTTTGATTGAGTCGAGACCATGGAAAATAGTAATTTAGATTTATTATAATAAATTTATTTACCTAGGTTTGTTAATTATTTTTATGGTTGAGAAGGCTTGACACTTAATGGGGAAATTGTTTTTTGCACCCAAAGATTGCATGTTGTATGCTGCATAGACCCCACACAAGAGATGTTTGTTAAGGGTGAAGGTGTTACTGGACATAATAATTGGATTTAATAACAAAACATGTACCTACCATCATTTCATTCTCTTGATGTTGTCTTTTCTGTGAGTCGGATGGTTCCAATTTAATTTCGGGCTTCAGCTGTTTAATATCAAGTGGTTTGTGTGTGTCAAGTGGGGGCAGAAGATGAGGTTGTGGCGGCCAGGTTGGTTTGTGAACACCTACATCTGCATAACCTTGAACTAGAAAAATATTATTAAAGTGAAAACTTCTTTAGCATTGTTGTGATTCGAAAATCTAAAAAATGAAAAAGCGACAATAATAGAATTATAGTGTTTTGGTACCCGGCCATCATAGTTGAAGAACAGGTTGTCTTATGTATGAGACAAGTATACTTTAATATATTCTGAAGTCATGCGAATGACATATTACATTATATGGTTGAAATCATGTGTCATCCTAGAAACATGTACCAGGACTACATATGCAGTTTAGAGGTTCATGCACAATACACTTATTAAAATTATTATACTAGTACTGACCCGGTAAATGTAGCTTTGCCATATATATAATAAAAGTACCCGCACCTGCTCATTGTATGAAAACCTACGTAATTAAATGTCATTGACTGAATTATTTGTATTGTGAATAGACACTTAAAGTTTTATATTAAAATAAATTAATTAATCGAACTTTGTATTACTATGATCATTACTAAAACCTATAATTAACCTCTTCCCGAAATTTTACATTTGTCTCATTATCTTGAAGGCAAAATTTTTGAAGGTTTCTCTACAACCATGTGTGAATTGCACACATATTTTTTTGTGTTTTATTAAATTCTTTGACTTAATATATTTTGCGTCTTGTTGTGCATATTGTTACTAGCTAATCTTGTATCTACTATTATATGACCTGGAAAACATTGTTTAGTCACATAAATTAAGTACCCCGCACCCTTTTATTGTATGAATTGTCATTCACTGAGTTATTTGTATTGCTAATATATTGGTATTTGTAAATCAAGAAATATAGCTTCCTGATATGTAATCGATAAATTATATATGTACTAAAATCTTAAATTATATATATGTATATACTAAAACTTCATCGAAACATTTAAACGTTAATAGTTTACCAAAATTCCATTTCATTCTACTATTTCATTTAGGTACTAATCAGTGCAAAAAAAACAAAATCAACAATTAGTTTTCCAATATACTAGGGTAAGAGCCCCAGATCACAACTTTAATAATAAATTGGTGAATGACTAATAATTTTAAGCTAATATAAAATTTAAATTTTTCAAATTCAATAAATAATAAAAACCTCTTTACATCCCACATGATTGTACATCTCTAACCTGTTCACAATAATTAATATTTTTCTTATAATCCCTGCAAGCTGTCAACTACCTTATTAATATCAAGTCCAGGCAGTTCAAAAGTAAGTAATGTTTGCAAAACAACTGACCACTGATCTGGTGGAGATGTTAAAATAACACTGTTCAGTCTGTATCCCAAACTAAAGAGGGTTATATCTAATGCTAGAATAGAGGATATTTATAAATTATAGCTTGATTACATTTACAAAACTTAACCCAAGTGACTAACCTAAACTGACCAATAATAACATGGTTACAAAACTAATTTTTAATTGTTTACTATATTTTACAAAAGAGTATATGTTTATTACTTTAGCAAGTCTTAGGTAATGTAATATATTGTATTAAATTTATCATAAGAAAGATCTTACCCATATGTGTTTGTGCCATATGCAGTTGAGCTTGTTGTTGTGATGGAAAGCTTTGATGGTGTGCATAGTTCTGATGAGCTGGTGGCGCATATGACAAGTTTTGAGGGGCATATCCTCCAGGGGGTGGCGGTCCATATGCTGCAAATGCATCGGGCGGTGGATAATGCGTGTTATAAGCTCCGGCATATGGTTGATATGGTATTTGATGACCATTGTCTAAAAAATAAACCTTGCATCATTACCTCTTCACAGAACGTACATCTCAATAGTTATGTATTCAAACATACCAATGTAATTTAGCGGCAAACCGTTTCCCTGGACAACGCTGTGTCCTGGTTCACCCTCCATTCGTAAACGTTTTTGATTCATCGCTCTTTCTGCTTCATAATTATTCATCTTGGTAACTGCAAGTATTAGCTAATTACACATACACGGGTTAAATACACATATTCACTCACAAATAACGTTTTAGAAGGGTAAAACTAATTTTTTTAGGCAATTTTGCGGTATGACAGACGCCAACCGGACGCTAGCCTAAACACAGGTTAAAAGCAAACACAGCGTACCTTTGTTAACCACTGATTGTTATTGATTTTAATTCCTTGAATCACTTAGAATCTTATTCACCATGAAATAACTCATAATCGGAAACACTGTTTACTCAAACATAAACATCAAGATATTCATCCACAAAATACACCCAGTGACATAAAAATTAGATAAAAAAATACAAGTGAAGCTAAAGAACTTCTCTTTTTTTTCTTTTTCCTTATTGCCACACTGAACTAGTGTAGCCAGATCAAAGAATATTTTTACTCTTGAAAATACTATTATGTACAGCGATGTACAAAGTGCAACTTTTCACAAAGGGCTAAACGCATTGCAGATATTATATGCACGGTTTGCCCTCGAAAATTCTATTCATGTTATAATTTCATGTTGCGGAAAGCTTCAACTGGCTTCAACAAGTACTCTTGTAGGAAGAGATATAATACCGAAAATAAGCCAGATAAATGAAGCATATTTATTACCACGCAAAAGTTCTATCAACAATGGAGTTGTAGGCATTAAATTAGAATAAATAATATATATTTATTGGTTGTATGTATGCAGCCACGCAGCAAAATTTTCCTTTTCTACTTTCCACATAATTACTAATATAAGCATTTGTATCGAAATTATATATCGTATATTATGTTTTAATCAATAAACAAATAAAATATCGTGGAGCATTGGCACAAATGAGTAATAGTCTTTACACTACACGGTCAGCTGCTGCGAACTATAGGCGCCGCCCGACCGTCACGCGACATGCAACACACAGATGAAAAAGTTTGAGACGATGTTATAAAAGTTTCACTTTAATAATGTGTGTTCTTGGTCTACTGCGTAGAAAGAAGATGAAAAATAGATGCGTCACTAAAATAACAATAATAATGTAACAACAGAGACACATAAATTTGATTGGTATTGTGAGTACCCGAAATACACTACAATATCTGCTAGAGTTTGACCAGAGAGTCGTGAAAGTCAAATTTTTATGAATTCTGAATCTGCCAACACTATTTTATATTTTTAAATATATAAAAATATCATATTTTCGATGACGTAATTCAATCATTTCTATTGCTGTTACGTAACTCAAGACAATTAATTAGTTACTTGGAATTTATTTTCTTTATTTATTAATTTATTTATCACAATATAACGCATTTTGGTTTCAGATTGTATTGATGTTATTTTTGGAATCGGTGTCCTCCAGCCGCGGCCCCGCTATCGCCTTCTCACGTCGCGTGTCCGACTCAAGCACATCTCACCTATATCTATGTATGTAGTACAAACCTACCTTGTCTGATACTGACTTCAAAAATAGTAGATTAATTAATTAGATTGTATAAAAATACTACGCAATTATTTTCATACTTTTTAGTGCATATTATATCTATTGTTTTGGAATAGTGTTTTTGAAGTTGGTTGTTTTTATGTTAAAATTTTATTGTATATTAAGAATTTAAGTGAATCTGAAGCTAACCAAACTCTTACCAAACTTCCTTTGAAGCATATCCTTTCCACTACAAAAATAATTATTGAAATCGGTTGGCGCCATATTTAGTTATTCGTAAATTTGTCGCTCACATACTTATAGCAAATTAAAGATTTTTATGGTTTTTTCATGGTTGCCATTGTCAGATCTGGATCAAATTCCAAAATTGCAAAAAGCCCTAGCTTTCAAATAAACAAAGAATTATCAAAATTGGTTCACCCAGTCCAAAGTTAGTTAGAGGTAACAAACATTAAAAAAAACATACCGACGAATTGAGTACCTCCTCCTTTATTTGAAGTCGGTTAATAAGGGGTTTGTTCCTGCACTGTTGGTATATAGCACAGAATCAAAAACGGCAGATTATCATAATACATGAATAGAAGCAATTTCATGAAATGGTTACATGAAAAATTATTAATACCCAATTTGAATGAACCCTGTGTCATAGTAATGGATAATGCTTGTTATCTATTATTATTATTATGAAAAACAGCTAGCAAAAATTTAGGAGTGGACAACGCAAAAATAGAGTTAAAAAAAGCCTGTTTTCCAGATGTTTCTCCAGAAGACTTGAAAAAGTATATATATCACGTAATAAACGTAGAAAATAAATATGAAGAGAGGTTTGAAAGTACAAATACTGCATTGGAACCGTTTATATGCAGCTCGGATGTTATTTATGATTCATTTTCTGGAATTAAATATTTGGAATCTGATTTTGATTATGAAACCGAATAAATTAATATTCATAAAATTTGATTTATTATTTACTTTTTTTTAATAAAAAACATTATATACCTTTTGTTTACCTTGTCAATCAATAAAGTACGTTTATTACAAGTTAAGAAAACTCAGAAGTTATCAAAGTATCAAAACTATTTTCACATAATTTTCAGTGTTCTGCCACTATTCGTCGCTGGACAGGCATTACCCCTTTCACGTATGAGAATTTTTTGTTTCGACCCAGTTCATCGGTTCCCAACAAACATTGGTTGCCATGGTGCAATACTATTTCATTTAAATTCTAATTGAATAAATTCTGATTGTTAATACGAAATTGAGTTATTTGGTGTGAATTCAGTTATTATTTAAATATGGGACAAATATGTTGTCTATAACCTAGTACAAATCGACCAGAAGGAAAAATAGAAAACATAATAGACTTCAGTACTATGTTATAGTTTTATAGTTATATTACGTAGACTTTTGTTATCTCATTTACATATGCTGACAGCAAATCTAGTGTACATCTTCCATCAACGGTCTTTTGCATGTAAAAGAAATGACAGCAAATATTGGTGGGCGTTGCAATGACGAAACGTTTCTAAAGACCGTTTTCTGTTCTGCGACGACGACACCGTTTTTACGTCCAAGGTGAAAAAAGCCTTACATAATGGATTGGTCTCCGCTGCACTCCAACTAAATATCGCAGGCGTAGTCACATAGTGCGGCAAATGATACTACGCCCAAATGGGCGTACTCGAGCCAGTCTCGAACAATGTGTGACGTGCCAATTGTTCTGTTAAACTTTGCTAATAATTGAAACTAAAATGCTGGATTGCGTAGTAAATCATTGCAAAAACAATACTACAAGAAATAAGAAAGACAGTGGGATCACATATCATCAGTAATTATTAATTTGAACGTAAAATAACACGAAGCGTATGATACAAAATTTGAAAGATGCCATTGAGTGTCAAGATGCATCGCATACAAGCATCCAAATGTATTTATTTATTTATTGGAATACCAACAATACGTATACATGACATTTGCTTACACAATATTCTAAGGTTCTATATAGTCTAGTATATCTATTACTTTAAGGCATTCACAGCATTTCATAATAGATATTTACAATAGGCAAAAACAAGACTTAAAAATTAAAACAAAATACTAGTAAATTAAATTAAACTTATTACAAAATATTATAGAAATTAACAATTTATGAATATATACAAGAAAATCTTATGACAAATTAACATTTATTAGACTTGATATTATAGTGTTATAATTAGCTTTAAAGAAATTAAATTTGGTTCTTGGCTTTTTTTTCATAAATTGTAAGCTTATTTTATCTATTTGAATATTAAGAGGTGGGTGTAAAGGATCTAGCTTACTAATGATTATGTTAGACTTAGTTACCCGAGCTTGATTAGTTGAAAGAACCAAATCCAAAATCTTGTCATAACAATTCATTACATTATTGTTTTGTTTTAAACCACTTAATGATAAAAAATCGACCAAATTAAACCCAAAGTAATTATCATAGTTCCTGGGTTCATAAACATTTGGTTGATTACTGTCAGTCCATGATATTGAGCTCATATTGAAGTCACCCACGATTATAAATTCCTGAAAGTAGGAAACAGCTTCATTTGCACACTCAAAAAAATCTTTCACGTCACTTCTATTTAGTGGCGGGGGAAGGTAAACAGCACATTCCCTATTTGGTTCGAACTTGATTGGTGACTATTATATTGACTGCCTAAGGATACCCACACATTTTCATCTTTGGTTTCAAGATTTATCATTCTTTTGGTTACATAGAAGCTTTGGATTGCTATTAGGACTCCACCTCCTCTAGATTTTTGGGAACAATTCCTATCAATTTCTGTAAACAGTATATCTAGGATCAAATAATTCTTCATGATGTATATCAGCTGTTAGCCACGTTTCGGTAAGAATAATTACATCATAATTTTGATTCAGAATGCTTAAATAGAACTCTGTCAATTTAGTCTTTACACCGCGGATGTTTTGGTAGTAAATATTAAGCATGAAGATTAGCTACGTTCAGGGATCAATAGCTAAGTGACTTCCGACACTATTGCTTAATATCATCTAGAAACTTTAGGGATGATATACGTACTGCCTGTGACTTTTCATCCTTGCGAATGTAAATTTGACCATTTCGAACCCAGATGAACTTGTAGACCAACTTTTTATATTTTATCCTGGTGGCACCATGAAGATTTTTCTTATCGGGGCATAAATGCTCTGATACATATATTTGAGCTTATTCTCCTCCAATACGAAGCAGTTGTGTATTAAGTTTGTTGTTTGCGTTGGTTTTGTTGTATTTTTGAATTGCAGCCAAAATATCATCACGACTTGAAGTTGCCGCAATAAAGAAGCTATTGTTCTTAGGTGGTGCAATATCTAGTTGTAGCACAGCGGAGACCAAAGAAAATACAGTCGAGTGTTAGACCATGCAACGACACACGTTGCGTCGCCGCGAACGTCGCATCGTCCTTATCGTTCGACGTTCATTGTCAAAGTAGTTCTTACAATAAAAAGTTTGCTTTTTGCCTGACAATAGAAACATACGCTTGACAATCTATTACCGATAGACTCACCAACCTATGCTATTTTTTATTTTATTTTATTTAGGACAACAAACAATCATACAAACAGTGTTACTTATAACTAATTGTTCAAATAGTTAAGTATGTGTACAATCAACCCCGTTATCCACGACTTACTAATAATAGTGGGGTCATGAATGATCTTATATAATATTTATAAACTTTGTACTTAATTATTACCTATAAACTAAGTGCACGACGTGTTTCCTGAAGCAAATAGTTTTATATATTATTTAACAATTTTAATTTATCCAAGACTAAGCGCCTGTATTTGTGTTTTTCTTCATTAAAAACGTCGATTTCATTAAAATATTTATTGTATAAATCTACGGCCCTATCGATAGGGCAGTGACAGCCAGCGTTAGTACGACATTTTGTCAAGGCAAATAATTGATGTGTAACGTGTTGCTCTCACGTGGTGTCGAATGGGTACACGATAACAAATTTTACGCGTTAAGTCAATAAAAAAATACAGTCATATTTATTGTTGCATAAGTCGTATAACAACATAATCTCTAACTGTATACGCCTCGTTTCTAAACTCAACATGTTGTATTTTTTAAGTAACTGCTCGTAATTGATATAAGTTTTTGTATTTTTATAATATATATTGCGGGGAAACATTTTTGTATCATTTCAATATTTGTTACATATTTAGTGTAAAAAGGGTTGAATAAACTCACAGAATACTCTAACTGCGATCGAACAAGTGATCTATACAAATGTAAAACAGTTGAAGTCTTCTTAAAACTATGAATGTTACGCATCACAGAGCCAAACATCTTATAAGCTTTATTAATTATGTTATTAACATGTGTATCAAGAATAAGTTTACTGTCGAGTTAAATTCCTAAGTCCCGTACAGAATATACCCTGGTTAATCTAGTCCCACAAAGTAAATAAGTGAAGTTAATGTGTTTTATTTTCCGTGAAAATGATATGAAGTTATATTTTTGAAGAT
Organism: Leptidea sinapis; assembly: GCF_905404315.1. Lineage (NCBI taxonomy): Eukaryota > Metazoa > Arthropoda > Insecta > Lepidoptera > Pieridae > Leptidea > Leptidea sinapis. The sequence continues at coordinate 13,871,749 of NC_066265.1, read as the reverse complement.
TGAGGCTTAGTTTGTTTTTAGCACAATAGACAGAGAATCAGTCGAAATCATTCTGAAGGAATAAATCATCATCAACACAGTTTATAGAGTGATATATTTTAAGGTTGTCAGCGTATAGCAGGAATTTACTGTCCTCAAAGCACGAGTCAATGTCATTTATAAATAAGATGAAGAGGAGAGGGCCAAGAATTGATCCCTGTGGAACTCCAGAGCTAATATCAACTGTCTCAGATTCAAAACCATTGATCACAACCTTTTATCGTTCGAAATGACATGGTTAAATCCATTCAAGTATAGATTTTAGATTTCTTGACTATGAAACATATTTATTACAATTATTACACTAACAGTTATAAATAACTGCAACAATTTCACTAAAAAAACGCAATTGTATTCCATATCAAATAAGTTTCGTTCTAATTTTTAAAGAGCGGTTGTGGTCGGTACTGGTTTGAAGACGGCTTAGAAACCATCTTCAACCCAATTTCAACGACAACCGTTTTCTACAACGGTTTTCGTCGTCGGGAGAACGCTTGCGTTTCGTCTTTTAAAAATACGATAATGACCAACCACTAACAGCAAATTAAAAGACTGAACAGAATAAACCGAATTGTGATTGATTGTGATAAATCACGACAACATTGGACAACTCACACCAGCCGGGCCGGTCGTTGAAGCCCAGGGCTTTTTGTGTGATAGAAGCGATGGCCTTATATCATGCTCATAAATGGTCAATCAGGGACCGTGAATCGTGGGACTTTTAGTATTAATTTTGGTAATATTATATTTAATGTTAAATCTTTTTAAATTATATTTCATTATTACATCGTGATCGAGCAATACCTTTACATATACAGTGTTAGCGAATCGATGCATCTATTGCTGAGCTATTCCACAAAAAAACTGTAACTGCACTGCAGCGCGACGCCTATCAAAGATCAAATTTTGACGTATCGGTATTCCAGTAAAGCCTGGTCCACTACGCTAATTTTTTAACAAAACTGCTGTATTCATAGTAGATTTAGTTCTCAATAGACGAAACAGGAATTGATTCCGGGTTCGACCATACCTGCAATCACATTCGTTCAATATTTAAGAATTAAATATTGAACGATTGTGATTTTCAAAAGTTGTTGTTATATGTAGTCCCACCGTATAAAAAAAAGGATGTGGAAGAATGATGTGAGTAGTGTCTTTACGCTACCAATATAACATCCCAAAGAACCAGTCGTTCTGTAATCAGTCACATAAAAAACAAAGTAATTTCTTTATTCCACTCTATTAAATTCAAACTAAATAGAATTATCACTAACTACGAATGATATGTCTTCATTCAATGAACGCTAACATATTAGTTATTTATTAATACGGCTTTACTCACGTTTTTGTCGGTGTCGTTACCGACTAGTCCTAGCCTAGGTCCTGATGAAGGACCTCCGAATGGTCCGAAACTAGTATGACTCACGAAAGTTTTAATAATTTAATATTATTGTGTGCTAATTTCCCTCACCGCAGGCACCGCAGGCAGGAACGTGGGTGATGTTATCCATTTAACCAAACAGTTAAGCCACGCCCCTAATCGGTTTATAAAACATGTTAAACGTATTGTTTAAAAACGCAGGAACGTTGCGGTGCAGGAATAACTATTCCACTAATTAAACTGAACTGCAACTGCACGTTTACTGCAAAATTATCGTATTCTATTAAATTATTTTAACATTGTAACTGTAATGACAGCAGTTTTCTTGCAGTTATTTTGCAGGTTTGATGAAGTAAATCGTAGCGCGGTTTGCAATAGGCATTTATGCATTTTTATTTTTAAATTTATAAATTTTACCAAATTCTTATTATTTACAATGCTAGATTTTTAAAGCGTTTATGAGTTTTTTAACTTTATTTTCATTTTATTTAGTTAGATTATGCTTGCATATACTCAATCAATCCATCAGCTTAAACCAAGTTGCATATTGTATTGTATATTATATTGGTTTGCACTTAATTTTTTCGATGAGGCCATCAGTTCAAACCATAACATATTTTCAGACAAGAAAATGTATAAAATAATAGATTTCAATTTCCGCGATTACTAGAATTAACCCTCTTCAAGTATTTTCAGTGTTTCGTAACCAACTATATTTAATTCAAATCTTTTTTCGAGCATTCATTCATTAGTAGAAATTAATTTTGTAACAGTTCTACTGCAGGATTCGTGCAGTCTTCAAAAGCTGCAACTGAGTGCAGTTGCAGCAACTGCAACGCAACGCCTTTTACAAAGATAAAATTTTGACATATCGGTATTCCATTAAGCAGGCCTGTTGCAGTTATTTGCTGGTACATTGCGGTGAAGGAATAGCTATTCCACTAAAATTTTACTGCAACAGCACGCCGCTTACTACAAAATAATCGTATTTGTCAAATTATTTTAAAATTTGAACTGCAATGACAGCAGTTTTAAAGCAGTTATTTTGCAGACTCAATGAAGTAGATCGTAAGCAACTTTTGCATTATAATTTTGGGGCGTTTCAAGTAAATTATATAAATGTTTGGATTATTATTATGCCGATTGATAATACGATACAATTTGAAATCGATGATGTATTATAATTGATCCAATAAGAAATTGGAAAATATCCAAAATATTGAAAGGAAAATACTATGGAGATCTTCAACCTGATACACCACCAAAATCATAGTTCTTGAAATTTAAGAGCTCTCTTATACCTAATAATTCAACAATTTCAGCTTAGGTACAGCTAAACCATGCCTGCACTCCAGGTATACTCTATGTATTTCTGGCAAAACTTAGGATTAGGGATCACTGTGTGATTGTTGTCTAGATTTATAGGGAAATGTCTACCGTATATTCATAGTTCCACGTCCTACATCTTTTAAGTATATCTTTTCCCAGGTTTTTACTCCAATTGAAAATATTTTATGTAAATATATTAAGAGAAAGAGGATTAAGTTTTAAGTAACACTTTTAATACTAATTTGGAGTCTCTGCGTTTGGAGATTGAATAAAACAATTACTGCTTGAGTAGTATGAAGAATGTGAGGAATATAAGGAATGTATGATTTATTTCAGTTACACGATATATACACAAAATCCTTAAAATTAGTTAACACCAATACTAAAGCTTACATATTGACCAATTAGTTAAACGTTTAATTCAATTAGAATTGAGAATAATACAATGTGTTCTTCTCGCTCTAAAACTAATGCTGTCGTAGTGAGCCGGCCAGCGAGCGTTTGTGTAAACTCGCGTCGATGCTCGATCGGCGGGTGTCAATGAGCACTCACTCCTGTTGCTGATTGATTAAAATTGAATGAATAGATATAGAAGAATGTGAGGAATATAAGGAATGTATGATTTATTTCAGTTACACGATATATACACAAAATCCTTAAAATTAGTTAACACCAATACTAAAGCTTACATATTGACCAATTAGTTAAACGTTTAATTCAATTAGAATTGAGAATAATACAATGTGTTCTTCTCGCTCTAAAACTAATGCTGTCGTAGTGAGCCGGCCAGCGAGCGCTTGTGTAAACTCGCGTCGATGCTCGATCGGCGGGTGTCAATGAGCACTCACTCCTGTTGCTGATTGATTAAAATTGAATGAATAGATATTTACGCGCTTTAGTAGAGCACGCTCGTCCTTGCTGTGAGGTTGTGTAACGCGTAGAATATGACTGGTCACGTGAGTACGTGACGATGCTTGTACTTCGATGAGATGACTACTGATGATCTGCATGATTCTATGACTTGATGTACATCTTTATTAAATGGTTCTTATCAGAGCTAATATTATGGTATATAAAATAATAATAACATGTTCTTTTAAGAAAGAGTTTTTTGGCATACGTTATTATTGTTAATGCACGATTAATATTTTTACGATCTGTGATGCTACGAAGGCATTACGTTAAAGGTTAGATGTTAGACATTGATGTTATTTGTTGTAGGTACAGCTACACTAACATGATTATTTATATATTTTAGTATATCTTTGTGTATTTTAAGTGATTTTGTGATTTTACTAACAGCTTCTGTATTTGTTTCAGATTTAAAATAAAATTTTAAAACTGTTGTTTATAAACACTGATCATTACCGTTAAAACTGAAATGCTCTTAACACCGTACCTTTACTCATTACTTGATAGCCTACCTCAACCTCGACCTCTCCACAAAATCCACAATATAAAGAATAGAATACCTCTGCTGAACTGTGAAATGAAAAGCATAGACAAATTAAATTTTATCAGTTAAAAGCTTGACCAAAGAGTGTAATAATATATTGGTGTTCGGCTTAGCACGCACTGCGATTAAAGGCGAGCGGCTTGGAAAAGGCCAAACCGCATGCAACCTCGCACTACGGTTGGCGTTTTGCTTAATTTTATCCCAGTATCACCATTCTGGCGAGCAGCATGTGTTGCGGCTTTGATTTTCAAAATAGAAAAAAAATATACGAAAACAGCGCCGCCATAGGGTACACCCATTAACAGATCAAAGACATTTGAAAGGATATTTTTGCAAAATATAGAACGACGTGCGGCAGCATCCCGATAAGTTTATTAATTACTACAGAATGTCCATTGGTCCTTTTGACAAGTTATAACAATCTGTGGGGCAGTATCTACAATTTAAAGACACTGCATTTCGTAAGGCAATATCACCTAAAGATCTATCCTCTGCGCTCGCCCAGTCAAGCCTGAATAGAAAACCGAATGCGGTAAACCGCCGTGCGTGCGCCATCATACTAATACTATGGGGCACAAAAAAACACGCTTTTACAAACCGCGATCAAAATGTAGCAAGTTGCGTTTTTAAAATCAGTTACTGAAAAAAGTCGCTAATGCGTGCGCTTGTATAGAAAGCTATGTGTTTTTTTTACGTTTTCAGACTTACTTTTAAAATTATGCGTTTAATCGCAGTGCGTGCTAAGCCTTACAGTCATAGTTACCCTGGACATAAAATTAAAAAAAAAATTGTGCTTGATAAATGCTATTCTGTTTTTACTTTTTATTATTTTTATTTCATATTTGTGTACCTGTAAGAAGAATGATCATTAGTTTCAAAAGGGTTTTATTGTTATTATGAGTATTATAGATATTAGATAGTAATTCTTATATTTATAATCCATTGGTTGTTATCTAGGAAATTCGCATAGTATAATAAAATTCTAATGCTCAATTACAAAGTTTAACGGCTCGCTAGACCGCTTTGGCAATCACAGGCCACGGCGGGTAAGGGTATATTGTGGTTCGAAGTTGAAACCTGGAAGTTTAACCTAGTCTAGATTTAAATCAAATAATTACAAAATGTTGAACGGGTGTGTATTATTTTAATAACAATTAATTTTACAATTGTTTTATATATTCTGAGGACGCTTAGGCGGTATATCAAATCGATGTACTTATTGTGCAATGCTACTATGCTGGAAATGAAATTATTCTTCGTCACTGGAAACCAGTATTGTAAAAATAATAACATTCTAATAATTAGAGATATTTATATCAGGTACTTAAAATAAATTATTATTTAATTTCTGTTCAGTCACATTAATTCTAACCTATATTTCAGTTACAATACTCAAGAAAATATGATGAAGAATGAAGAAATGCAGTTACCAGATAGTGACACATTAATGTATGTATCAATTCAAAGTAATTTCAATCTTTTGAAACTATTTTAAATTTTAAAGTACCCTTAAAATATTAAGTGTAATTTCTATGGCTTAATATACAATTTTTAAAATACCATTCTCTTGTCTTTTTAAAGAAAAACAGGATTCCATAAAATAATTTGGTTTACCACAACCTCTCACAAAATTAATTAATATTTTATAGATATTTAAAAGCTGGATAGCCATCTATTACTTTCCATAATTTTTAGTTTGGTAAAAATATCTCTATTAGTAATAGACAAACTTTTACTATACATTATACATTGCATTAAAATTTTCTCACATTAAATTCATGCTGATGTGACACAGAAAATTTTCATTTTCTAACCATTTAGTAAAACATATGAATAAAAAAACATATTGGCAAAGAGTTCCTTTAAAAATAAAATAAATTATATATTTTTATCATACTGTTTACAAGTGGCAAGTTCTAAAATCATTCAGTGTCACCTTCATAAAAGAATGAATGTGAACATAAGTAAGATACTATTGGTATTTAAGAGAGTTGAATGTAATGTTTGGTTGGTGAGACAGTGGAACAAGCGAAAGAGTTTGTACTTTTAGGTTTGTTTACAAGAGATGGATAGTGTGAAGGTGTCAGAATAGAGTAAAATCAGATAAAGTTTACATAATTCGCAGGCCAGAATGTTTCCAAGGTTCATCTGCCTTTTTATAAAGGCATTTTGGCTGAATCAGAATAAATGTGGTAGAAATTAGAACTTTGAAGTTGTACTGACAGCTATTGTTAAGAAAATGTAAGTGGTTTGATCATGCAGAGAGGATTAATGAAAATAGAAGGACTGCGCTAATTTATTTAAAGGCTAATGTGAAATGAAGTGTTAGGAAAGGTCGATCTTGCCCCAAATTCCATGATCAGATTCCAGAGCATGTATGAAAGGTGTGAAGCTGGCAGAAAAAGCTGGGTGTATGCCCGGACTGTGGAAATGTTCTAAAAATATGTGCTATGAGACACACAAAGGTATACATATAGGTATTCACTGGCTACTTTCCGCAACTCGATGTCTGCTATGCGCCTATTTTGTGTCATAGGGTTGGGTTGCTAATCTTGCCATCCCAACTCCTCAAGGAATTTACTCAAACCTCTGATGTCAGCCATGACTTCGGGGAGAGTCCTCGTTGACCCCAGGTGTTTGGCCTGGTATGTGGCCACACTACAGCACTCCAAGATGAGGTGTGTGGCTGTCTCTCCTGCCATGCACACCCTGCACAGACTATCAGTGACACCTATATTAAACAGATGATTGTTAAAGGGGCCGTGACCCATTATTAGATGAGTTATCTTATGTAATATTGATCGTGTAAGTTTCACCAGCTTGCGAGAAAGCCTCTGATGTATGCATGGTAGAGCCTAGCTTTGTCTGTCGGCGTCCACTCATCTCCTTGGTGTGCTGCCTTATGACTGAGGGACTATTGGTTCCGGTCCAATAGCTATCATCTCTGAGCCCCTCCTTGCTAATTCGTCAGTAGCATCATTACCTCTGGAGCCACTGTGACCCTTGATCCATTGCAGAGTTACATGATTGTTGTTATCACATAGTTCCATCAGGGAACAGTTACAGTTGTATATAAGCTTTGGGGTAATAATATTGCTTTGTAGGACTTGTAGTAATGATTTGCTATCCATAAGGATCCGGATGGAGTAATCCTTTAACTTACATGTCAAAGTCGCTCTAGCCGCTTTGATGATGCCCATGCATTCCGCTTGGAAGGCAGAATTATGAGCTTCAAGTGTTGCAGCTATGTTTATATCTTCCGAAAACACTCTATATCGGGATAGCCGCCGTCAGTGAAGATTCAGAGCTCCTTTCCATTAAGACACTCTTTCGGTTGTTCATGCAGCTGTATTTTATATTTCTTGTCAAAAATAAATTGCTTTGGAAACCTTACTGCCAACAGCAGTGGTTCCTTTATAATCACCTCATTTAGAACCTCTGAAGATACAGATTTATTGGTCTTACAAAGATTTTGTGTTTTTAACCTTTTAAACTTTAACCTAAGCGGAGGCTGCCTCTTTGTTTTATGAATAGGTGTAGCACTGGAAGATTCAGCATGGCTTCTAAAGCTGCGGTAGGTTTAGTTCGCATACATCCTGTAATAGCCATACAGGCTAGTCTTTGGAAATGTTGTAGTTTGTTACATGCGGTTTTAAGTTTAGTGTGTGGCCACCAGACTACTGCACTGTAAAATGATGAGACACACAAAACAAGTTATTATGTATTTAAACACTCCTTTGATGTTGAAACACAATTATATTGTAGTGATGTGTTAAGTGTGGGAGAAGGCTTGGCACTCACCTGGATACAACAAAGGCTTTTGTGTTCTCTCAATGTAGCCATCATTTGGGCTTCCTGAGAGTTTTTCCAAGAGGAACACCAACCTAACTGTGCCCAGCATTAGGATTGCCAAAATAGTTCTCTACTTGAATTGCAATTCGTTCGCAACTCCTTAACAAACTAGGTTGGTCTGTTTGTTTGTTTTTTTCTCGAATCTGATATTGATCATTTGCCCCATCAGCCTTTTTGGGTAGTTTACAAAAGAACTCTGAACCACAGTGACTACCCCAGGTATGAACTAAAACTATTATAGTTAGTGAACAGAATATTTTGTACATTGAGCCTAAACAATTTAATAATTTAGTTTGAGAAGTAGATAACAGTATTTGGAATTCGCAAAAGATCTGTAGCACATATTACTAATATATAGCATCCATATTATGGATTGATAATAAACTAAAGAACAAGGAGCAAGGGATGTGGGCACTAGTTGGCTTAGTTCGTCTGTGGGAGCACTCTTGAAAACTAGTACAAGACTACCCAGCATAAGTCATTGTATATGTATAGACAGCATTTTACAGCACTGTGAATGGCTTCATCACATGGCACAGCATGTAATAACATCATTTGATAGTACCACATTTATTTCATTGATCCAATGAGCTGTTTTTCTTGTAATTACTGCCACCAATTTCCTCTTATTCACACACTCAGATTAATCTTCACCACATGTGTTACTCCACAATGAGGCTCACAAGTGAAGTGCTGCCCTTGACAGGTAGATACAATAAAATTAGCTAATGTACTATTTTTCTTCCAATTTACAGGACATTCAATGATATATGCATAGACAGCTTGGCATATTATACACAAAACAATGATTTTTCAATTGAACTGCAGTTTGATGAAGACACATTGGACATTGGAGCCGTTAATGCTATGAATGCACAAAACGAATTTATACCAGTAAGTGAGAATGATAAATAATTTTTTAATTGATCAGTAATATATCATGCCTGCTGGTTAATCCAGGCGCCTATGCTATCTTGGTTATCACTGTCCTAGACCAAGTTCACTTGGATGACTACAACTATCACCAACACACCACATGAGTGAGGGGTGTGAGTGTATTCAGATAGTAAAATAAGTTAATACCCAGCTTAAAGCCGTTTTTGTTATAAATTGAATTTGTTCAGAAATATTTTTGATATTCATTAAATTACAACTTCAGAAGCAAAAGGCGCTCTAAAACAGAATCAGTGGCGAAAAACTCTTCCAGTATGTTGATGCCTTCTATTTTAAAACAAAGATTTAATTATGTCATTTTATTATGTGGCCTACATAGGATAAAAGCATCTAGCAATAGTAATCTAATAACTGTTGTCTTTTTCCTATATGCTCTGGCCATTTTGTTGTAAGCAAAGTCCATCTCTTGCCATTACATCCTGGCAGTATGTCCTGCGTTATAATGTAAACCTAGTGTAAGTGCATCAGTTATCATTGTTTCAAATATCCATTTTTTTTGTAATTGTATGCTTCTGAACTTCTAGATGCTTCTCTCTGTAGGATCTTGGCAATAAAAAAAATTATATCTGTCAGTTATGATTTTAATTTTTTGTTTTGGTTTTGGGGCACTGGTCATTCCTATAATCACTTGTAAATTCGTTTACACTGATCAAATGACACACTCTTAGCTTGTTGGTCTACTGAAACGTGACATTGGCGAGTTGTGGTGCCCCTTCAACAGAAGCCACTAGAAAGAATAGAATAAAATTTTTTGGCCAATTTAGCATTGTTCCCAGTTCTAAGTGTTGCCTACTTATTTATAATCCAAATATGTAATTTTTTTTTACCAATTTATTTTAAGGACAGCTTTAAAAAAATTATGTGAGAAGGGATGCTGCCAGCTAAAAGGCTGTTATATTGTTGTAAGATTGGTTTATGGGTTGTGGTTATCAATTTACATTAGGTGACATTATAATCTTATATGCTCATTTATCCTCTTCTTCCATATAAAAAGATATAACATGAGTACATGTTATATCAAAACACCATTTACTTCTATGTGAATGAAAAATTCTTTTTCATTAATGTGTGTGATGTGATTGATATTCATAATGTCAAATCACAAAATATAAATTGTTATTTATTTTTAGGTAACCCCTCATGGCCCACCGGAGAGGAAAAATTTCTCTGGAGAATATAATTTCGCAGTGGAAATTGATGGATCTCATACAATAAAAAGGAAATATTTGGTAATTTTTAATAGTGAAATTTCTCTCTATAGTAACTGTTATTTCCCTTATTGTTATATTATTTTTAGCAATGTCATATCAAAATAAAAAAATCTTCTCATTCCAAATACCACAGTTTCTGAAGATAATGGTTAAAGTTAGTTACCCTAGTTACTACTACTAATACTACTACTAATCTACTTAAACAAATACGTAGTCAATAAAGCTACTAGCAATTGTGTAGTGACTAGAGAGTCCCTTATCAGTTAAAAACCGTTTCAGATGGTCGAATTGTCTCCTCTTAGTGACATATCCTAATCCCATAATGATTTATTTAACATCAATCAACAGTCAATGATAATTAAGGAAACAAAAAAATTTTTTTTTTTTCAGTATTCTCACCATCTCAACCGAATTTATGTGGATATGTTGTGCAATTTCTCTATAAGATTTAATTGGGATTCGAGCAAGCTGGCTGGTCAGCCCATGTATGTACGAGCCACCACAGTGTTCTCCGATCTAGCTCAGGCAGAGAAGAGAGTTGAACGGTGCTTTCAACACGCCCATGAATCTTCAAATGCTAGTAAGTTAAATTGTTTTATAATAGTCTAATGCCAGTCTTGGCGTACATGCCCTGATCAGCTATTCATCTATAGAACTCTTTTGCTAAGGTTACATGTCTCTTGAGCAAAAGATAGTTGTCATCATTCTATGTGACACTTAAGAGGTTACCTAGTTAAGTGACAAATTTATAGAGTAATCTCTAAATTTGTAACCAAAATTTTGGAAGTGCGGGACCCACGAAGGATATAACTTTAAAACAAAAAATTGTTTAGAGTAGTCCCTGCTTAGTGATCTGTGGATGTGCTTTGCATTCACGATCTCATCTTTTGAAAACGATATAATTATAATCTTGGGTAGGTACTTATATAATCTGTGTAGTGTAAATTTAATTTGTGACAAAATTTAATGTAATTGTCCAAATGATCCATAAATCTTGGTATGTTTGTTCAACCTCGAGTTGTAGCGCTATCTATTGTAGTATTACGCAATCAAATTGAAATAAATTCCAATATTTTTATTCTAAATAGGATATGATATTACTTATTAAAAGTTAAAAACTACCACCCATTCGAAAAGGTATGCCTTAAACCTGATAAGAACAAGCTCAAGAAACTCAGTGGGCTTCTTATTTCATTACAGTTGATAAAATGCTCAATCCCCTAATTGCATATTAAGAAATTGAATTGAGATGTCGCTCTTTCAAATATTTACCTGATAGTAAATTATACACACTGCCTTTATTAAGCAGCAATTTTATAACAAGTCCAGAAATTTTAGAAACCGATACACAAATAGTATTTACACTACTTTTTGAGGGCAGAAAAAGGCGTTGTTGTCTATGTGAATGTAAGTTTGTTTGTTACGCTTTTACGCCGGAGTTACTGAAACAATTTTTATGAAATTTGGTACAGCGCTAGACTAGAGCTTGGGAAAGCACATAGGGTACATTTTATCCCGGTAAAAAGTCCATGGTTCCCGCGGGATATGTGAAAAACTGAAATTCACGTCGATAAGCTATAACTATAGTATATGGTTTAGTTTGCCATAGCAATCTTCCTCGCAATAAGATTCATATAATATGTTGGGAACGGGGGCGAAAATGGGAACCGGAACTAGAATAGTACATTCGATTACGAACTTGCTGATTATTTTTAAAAATCCTTTATCTTAATTACATTATAATAGTTTAATTTTTTTTTGACCGATAAACGAAAAATATGAGGAATGTATATTTTGCAGTGAATCTCAGTCCAGCCGTCATAAAGAATGTGTTGAGGTCGAGCCGAGAGATGGGAACTCAGGATGTCTACTACTGTGGTCGACCGGACTTGGCTGACTCGTGGTACTCGGTGCTTGTAAGACTGTCCAAGCCCACAGAACACGCGTACCACTTTGTCTGTAAGAACAGCTGTTCATCGGGAATCAATCGGAGAGCTATTGATATAATATTCACTTTGGAAGATGCAATGTAAGTCTTGCTTTATTTTTTAATTTTGAATATTTTATAAGAACTATATCTGCAACATGCTGATCAACCCGGCTTCATTCAGGCTTATTTGATAGTATGAAAAAGTGAAGTGTAACACCTCGCTTTTTTAACAGCAATGTTGCAAATCAAAATTGGCTATGATGTGTACATTATTGCAATTTTTGAAGTAATACTGATTTTTTTTAAATTACATACTACTACTAATGTTACCCAAGTTATTTTAATGTCCACCCGTGCCAAAGTAAGACACATGAAAAATCACCCAGTAGTTTAGTTTAGTACAAACAAACATGCAGAAATATCGCTTGTTTGGTGTATTACTCTTTTTTAGTACTTGTACTTTTTTATTATATTTATTTATGTCTAAAAAAACAACGCATGCTGTTGTTCTATAAGATATTTATAAATAAGAAATATTTATTTATAGCTTATGTTATTCATATTATTATAATGTCTACACATGAAAGAAAATACAGCTCACGTTATTTTACCCAAACTAAAATAATTTTAATAACGTGAGCTAAATATAAAATGTTTCAGCCCAGCTAATGTAAAAGCCCATGTTACTCAAATTATTTTTAAGTCCACTTGTGAAAACAAAACAAAATATAGCCCATGTTACTATAGTTATTTTTAAGTCCACACGTGAAAACAAAACATAAAATACAGCTCATGTTACTCAAATTATGTTTAATTTTACAAGTGAAAACTAAACGTAAAATACAGCTCATGTTACTCAAATTATGTTTAATTTTACAAGTGAAAACTAAACTTAAAATACAGCTCATGTTACTCAAATTATGTTTAATTTTACAAGTGAAAACTAAACTTAAAATACAGCTCATGTTACTCAAATTATTTCTGAGTCCACATTTGAAAACTATAAATAAAATGCAACCCATGTTATATATTAAATTATATACTCAAACTTTTTTTATGTCCACCCGTGAACACTACATGAAAATCATTTACGTACAATAAACAACTAAACTAACAATCACGCTCAAAAATTGTCAAAAGCAAAACTCTGCCTAAGCGTCTATCAGGCAGAGTTTTCGTTGAGTTGAATATCGACCGCGCCTTGAATACAACGCCACGCAATGACAAAGTGTTCAGTGAAAAACTGTCCATATAACAGCATATCCGCGTTTAAAAAGGATGGTGTTGCATTTCTGGTAAGTGCTTCTTTAAATTAACAAAATTGTGTAACTTGACGTTTTTAATCATTAGGCTAAATAATTACATTTGAATTGCTAAAACTTTTGTTTCTAAAGATAAGTTGATAAAGCTATGAGCGTATATGTACGTATGTTTATTTGAATGAATGTTTTAATGTTATCTGTACAAGTTAATGTTCACGTATACAACACCGCTCTACCTTCTAGCTGTTTATCGTACGTCAATGATGGAAATCAAAGATGTTTGCAAAAAAACATTCTAAAAATAGCTGTTTTACTGTATTTACTCTTCTTTAGCATCCCCTTTTTTTACTTAATTTTATCTAACTCTTAAGACTCACCAAATTCTGCAGTTGTATTATATATTCTCATTTTTCATTATTATAACACTAGAAAATCACACTTCGCGAAACATTTAATTGATACAGGTCACTCACTCGGAAACAATAATAATTTTAATATTTTACATACATGTGAAAAAGGATTTCGCTTAAATGTGTTAGAGCAATTAGAAATAATAAAATAACATGTTTACATTGTTGAATGAACAAACAAATTTAGTCCCATCACCTTTGTTACGTGTCTCTTCCGGGGGTAATACGTCACAACAGCCGACCAATCACAGTGCGTCATTTCATGGGACGAGGGTATAAAAGAGCGGCTTCCGGCTCATTTGATTCATACCATCGACGACCGCCGGACATAAGAGGACTACCACGTGACCTAGTCTCCTAGGACACGACTGCTTCCTCGCCGCTGGCTGATGGGCGCTCACCGGTACACTACCGGCGGGCTCGACCTCGCTGAGCGGCGGGCGCAAGTTAACCACGGACCTACAAACCGGCTGCAGTCCGCAGATCGCTCGCGACACTACGCGGGCTTGATCGCACGGTAGCAAGATACCACCGGACATGACACCACGGACCAACCGGTCCCACCCAGTGCCCCGTCTGTAGTTGCAGGCGGCGTTTATACTACTGAAAGGGGCCATCGCCCCGAACAGTTACCCCGAGCCCCGTAAGGACCTACGCGGAAGACCCACCAGATTTGATTCAGTCTCGTGCCAGATTTTGGCGAGACAACACGTCTTGAGGATGCCTCGTGTGGAGGCGAAACACGTGTCGAATTGTTTTAAAACAAATTTTGGCGGAATTAACACTAAAGAAATCTTAAATCATTTGTATAATTATGGATTTCCGCAAAGTAACGCCTAATTCAATATTTTTTTTTTTAATTAAAATTAGTTTACTGACAACATATCATTCTATGTTAGAGTGGTGGCAGGTGAATTGTATGTTATTCTATTATATTCGAAAAGGAGGAGGTTCTCAATTCGATTGGTATTTTTTTTATGTATGTACACCTATTACGCTGAGATTTATGATCCAATTTACGTGATTGAAAAAATTTAAATAGTTTGGCCCAGTAGTTTTCATTTTATGAATATTCTTGTTGTTTTATGATGATGTTGTCATAGTTTGTGTACTGGCTTTTTTATGAGTTTTCATTTATTTTACGGAAAGACTTGGAGTGAAATTAAGAGAGATTCTCAGGACCGATTGCGATGGAGATGCACTGTGGATGCCCTCTGCCCCAGCCTATGTTTGATTATATACAAATAATAGTATTTTATTAAAATTAAAGGTATAACATTTGCATAAGAGGTGTTTTAATTTAAATGTCTATCAAGTTATTTTACTTTTGAGTTTTGAAGTCATAAGTTCTTTTTTTTTGTGAACTATTTTTATTTAGTTATATCGCTTACAGGGGCACGGTGTTCGGTCGTCAGAGTGTGGGCGCTCGGGCGTGTTCGTGTCCGCGACGTGACATTTTACGAGACGAGGGAGATATCAAGAATAAGGTATATTCTTCAACAATAAACATTTCTACAAAAAAAAAAACTTTTATTAAGGCAGTTCTTATGGGAATAAACAGAATTCTAGGTTCTATAATTATTATAGACAAAGAAGAACGTACTACAAGTTATACACAGATATTCGTATGAGAGACTTCAAAAAAACTATTGCAAAACAATAATTGATGAACTAAACAGTAAAAATAATACGTATTTTTATACAATCTTTTTAATCTAATTCTATTTTTTTATTTTTATGGAATAGGAGGACAAACGAGCGTACGGGTCACCTGTTGTTAAGTGATCACCGCCGCCCACAATATCTTGCAACACCAGAGGAATCACAAGAGCGTTGCCGGCCTTTAAGGAAGGTGTACGCGCTTTTTTTGAAGGTACCCATGTCGTATCGTCCCGGAAACACCGCACAAGGAAGTTCATTCCACAGCTTTGTAGCATGTGGAAGAAAGCTTCTTGAAAACCGCACTGTGGAGGACCGCCACACATCCAGATGGTGGGGATGATATCCTAATTTAGTTCTAGTTACAATTATTGTTATTTTTGGAGTCGGTATCGGCCACGATAGTTTTGTAACTACATACACATTGGAGGACACATATAATATCTATTTTTTTGGAATAGTTTTTTTAAGTAAGTAGGTTGTTTTTTTGTAAAATTTTTTTTAGGCATTCAAAGTTCGCTAACGCGACCGAACGAACGCACCGTGCGATAAAGATAACTAATATTCCGATAATATTTCATAATTCTGTAGAAAAATTATTTGACCACAAAGAGTAAAGGATTTTGACTGATTGATTATCCAATATATGAATCATGTTTAAATAATATAAATTATTGCTTAAAAAGTTATAAATAATAAACTGTATAAATATAAATGATCCTATATGGAATACCTTTAGAGCTTGAATTGATTGTTAGTGTAAGGCATGCATCGTGAGCATGATGGTCGTGATTACTGTCACAAATAGTAATTGCATCCAACAAATACAATATCAAATAGAGCAAATCAAAGCGACCCAGAAAACGGATGATATTGATTTTATTTAAAAACATATTGATTTAGTTGTAAAAACCGAGAAGAATACTGTCGAGAACGTTTGTATTAAAACATTGCTGGCACTGTTTACATTCAATGAGTAACATCATTTCAACCGGAAGACGTCCACTGCTGGACAAAGACCTCTTCCAAAGATCTCCACGGTGATCAGTCCTTCGCTGCGCTCATCCAACGTATTCCGGCAATCTTGACCAGATCATCGGTCCATCTTGTGGGAGACCAATACTACGTCTTCCGGTACGTGGTCCCCATTCCAGGACTTAATTGCTTCAACGGCCATCCCATGGGTGTCGTAACTGCGACTAAGATATATAAAGAACGGAGGATGGGCAGTAGCATATTTTAATGAGAACATCACCATCAACTGCGATCGCTGACCCGCCTGCTAAAACCACTATCACCACGATAATGGTGAAATCCCCCCAATTAAAAACATGACAGACACTACCAGTGGGAGGCTCCTTTGCCGGATAGATTATGGGTACCACAACGACGCCTTTTTCTGCCGTGAAGCAGTAACGTGTAAGCATTATTGTGTTTCGGTCTGAAGGACGCCGTAGCTAGTGAAATTACTGGGCAAATGGGACTTCACATCTTATGTCTCAAGGTGACGAGCGCAGTTGTAGTGCTGCTCAGAATTTTTGGGTATTTCAAGAATCCTGAGCGGCACTGCTTTGTAATGGGTAGGGCGCATCAATTACTATCAGCTAAACGTCCTGCTCGTCTCGTCCCTTATTGTCATAAAAAAAACCTCATAGTGGCCACGGTAACAGCCACATAAGCGACAGGGCAGGTGCTAAGTTTCACCGGGTTCAGCAACCCGATAAGTGTAATTAAATTAATTGTTAATTATATTAAACTATATAGGAAAAGCGACCGGCGCCACCTCGGGAGGATAAGAGCAAGAAGGTTCGCATTGAAGTGGTCACAAAAAACGAAGCAAATGCGACTACCGAGGTTTGAATCACTTTATATTTAATCTTAGATAATTTATACGTCTAGACAACCGATAAAAACCGGCCAGGTGTATTAGTTTAGTTTTCGTGACAAGCTACGTCTTACACTCGCGATTTGTATGACATTATGTGTTAGTTGGCGTGCTCAAAATAGAGGTTAGTTCTAAACTAAATTTTTTCCACTTTTTCACAGCTGTTATAATCTATTAGTAAATAATGGGGTATTTATCTGAATTTGAAAGATATAATTTTTTAATATTCATAGTCTCAATTTGCGTTTGTTATTTTGTACTTAATTAACTTTTGGATAGCACTGATAATACTGAACTAAAAATTTTGGCTGTCATTGATCGAGCTTAGCGCTTTTCGGTTTAAAGAACTTTATTTCTCATTGTGACAGTCGTCATTACATGGAACTTAAAATCAGTGAGAACCGAATATGCTCAAATTCAAATATTTTTATTCAAAATAGGATTTAAAATCACTTATTGAACGTCAAAAACTACCACCCATTTAAAAGAGACTGCCTCAGACCTGGGAAGAATGGGCGCAAGAAACTCAGCGGGCTTTTTTTTTAATATAAAATACGGATTACAATGTGATATCGTACAATAAACATTTATAATTAAAGAGCCTGAGGGTGTTCGCTTTATTTCCAGTCCGTGGTGTCATTAAGAAAATCGTTTATGCTTTAATAACCTTTCCCACACAAACGTTTTTTAACAATTCTTTTAAATTTCGTAACACATTTTTTTTTGTACATTTTCTGGGATCATATTGTAGAAGCATATACATCGCCCATCAAAAGACTAACTCGACCCAACCGAGTAGTAGGCATAACAAGTTTATGTTTGTTCCTCTTGTTAGCTCATTTCTGCATTCCGGTTTGAAGGTGGTGGTCCAAGTTACAAGATATGGTTGTGGGTAAATATTAATAAGATTATACGAGAAAGAGTGCTCTCTGAACGCCTGGATCACTTGGCGTTGCGTAGAGACGTCGCTTCATTGTGTGTATTCTACCGCATTTATCACGGGGAGTGTTCCGAAGAGCTGTTCAACCTGATTCCTGCCGCCGAATTCCACCTTCGCACGACACGCTACAAGTTAGGATATCATCCCCACCATCTGGATGTGTGGCGGTCCTCCACAGTGCGGTTTTCAAGGAGCTTTCTCCCTCGTACTACAAAGCTGTGGAATGAGCTTCCTTGTGCGGTGTTTCCGGGACGATACGACATGGGTACCTTCAAAAAAAGCGCGTACACCTTCCTTAAAGGCCGGCAACGCTCTTGTGATTCCTCTGGTGTTGCAAGATCGGCGGCGGTGATCACTTAACACCAGGCGACCCGTACGCTCGTTTGTCCTCCTATTCCATTAAAATAAAAAATAAAAAGAGAGGCAACTTTTAGGTGAATAAAAAATAGGTTAAAAGTCAGCCTTTTTAACCCACATGGGCACGAGTTAAGAGTGACAGCCCTACCCAAATTAACTTTAGGTGCAATTCCACCTCAGCACTTTAACTAGAACATAAGTGTGGGGAATATTTAGTTGTTAGCATTAAAATTATTATAATTATATATTGATTGTAATTAGTTAGTAGATTGATAATTGTTATAATAGACTTGCGATGTATTTTTGAAATAAAACAACTTAATTCACGCGCATATCACAGCTGCTGGGATATGAATTGCACCTTATTGTATGGCTGCCTGAGTCCCTATTGATTTACGTAAATACTATTACACATTGTTTGCCTAGGCTGCCTATTGCAGCCTGTTGGTTGAAACTCGTGAGCAGTTACTTCCTCACGAGTTTCATACCGTTGAATTGTTCCTCTTCTGTACTGAAACTTACATTTTTAAAATTATTACTACACAGCAGAGAATGCGTTACAAACAAAATATGAATATTTATTTCTTTATTTGTTAACGTTTAGGAAACAAACAGTATTACAATAATAAATATTGACAGAGTTTTATTGATCAACTAGCTGACCTGGCAAACGTTGTTTTGCCATATACATTATGTATGTAAACCTTCCTTGAGCTTCAACGAATCTATTACAAAATATTTCATTATTACAAGTTATTAAGGAACATACAAACATACATTCTCTTTTATATATTACTAGCTGACCCGGCAAACGTTGTTTTGCCATATAAAGTATAATTCACGCGATAGTTTTATAAGTAATAAAATATTGCCTATATTATAGCCTGTACATCATTTTGTTCTATTGTCAATAGTTTTTGCAGCGCACGCAAAAATAGGTTTTCGATTTTACACCTTGTGTTACAAAGTAGCAATTTTATTACGGATCCCTTATTTTGAAAAAAAAATACATAGCCTATAGCCTTCCTCGATAAATGGACTACCCAATACTGAAAGAATCATTCAAATCGGACCAGTAGTACCAGAGATTAGCGCGTTCAAACAAACAAACAAACACTGCAGCTTTATAATATTAGTATAGATATAGATTGAGTTTTAAACTCACACTTTCACCAGTGAAGTTTCCAAAAAAATTTTAGTTTTTTTTAATGTGATTGATTACATATAGTCATATAGCCAAATTCAAAATTATAATTTTAGGTTTTTTTACGAAACACGTTTTTGAGGCCATATTTTGTCTTGCTGTTTTTATGCCCGTTACCTTTGTACAGAGTTCGATTGAAACAGAGTTCAGGTAACACAATATCAATAAGCTCGTAAGAATTATAAAAGATTGTTAATCATTATAATTATTATCATAACATTTAATTTAATTGACGACCTGTATAGCCGAGTGGTTAGCGATCCTACCTACTAAGCAAGAGGTCCCTGGTTCGAATCCCAGTAGGTTCAAGCATTTATATGATGAATGTGTATGTTTGTTTCTGATTCATGGATGTTTAAATGTATTTATGTATGTTTAAGTAAGTATATTGTATTAAATATATCGTTGTCTTGCATATATATACCCATAACACAGGCTATATATGCCTAATTTGGGGCAAGATAATTTGTGTAAAAAGTGTGTCAATATTAAAATTAAATAGAAATTAAATAATTTGTCTTTTCAGGTTAAAACTAAAAAGCCCCTGAAAGTAGACAAACAAGAAACAGATGTTGAAGACGACACAATCGTATCATTGCCAGCTGTAAGTACTAACATAACTTTAACGACACGTAAAATTCTTCATAAGATAGATAATAGCTTTGAGGGTAAATGTATACAGTTTTATAACATAGTCCCAGCCACTGTTCAGGTTTGTTTATTAATAAATTTATGTTTTTTTTTAATTGCCTCTGTCGTAAATACTACTACTCCACAGCTGAATATCTAAGTGTTCGGACAGCCTGTATATTTTATTAAAAGGAGCTCAAAACAAGAATGCGGGGAGTTTCTTGCGCCGCTTCTTGGTCTAAGAGCCCGTGGACCTCAGACCTACGTCATTTTATAAAAGCTGAAAGTTTGTCAGCGCATGCTCCCAACACAGGCAAGAACGATGAACCATTATGGAGTTTGGGTTGCAGTGGCTTTGGCAGGTAAACGGTACTAAAGGTGTGTATAATACTGATCTAAATACATCAAATAATAAAGTGAGATTCTTCGGTATTATCTTCAGAATATTATTAAAAATCACGTTATTCATTGTCAGACATTTACCATCGTGACAACCCCTTGCCAGACACCCTTAATGGTCACGAAATTATAATTATACTTACGTCATAGTATAAAAGCTGATTTTTATAATATACTAGCTGACCCAGCAAACGTTGTATTGCCGATATTAAAATCGCGATACAAAAGTAACTGTTGATCGTAGATGGGTGAAAATTTGAAGTTGTATGTATTTTTTAATGCAGTTTATACTTTTGCAGCTATCATCGTTTTTACTTGTTTGTATTATCTTTGTTAAATTGTTCCAAATTAAAGTTTTATTATTATTATTTTTTTAATGCTGACTCATAATCAAATAAATAAAAAAAAAAGTCAAAAAAATTAAAAAAAAAGTTGAGAGGTGTCAAGGGACACCCGGATGGAACAAAGTTCCTTTCGATTAATTAGTGAAGGAATTGTAATAAAATTTTAATAATATTTAATAATTTTAATAGAAACATGAATAATTAATTAATAATTAATAAAGGAATTTTAAAAATATTTAATAATTTTAATAGAAACATGAATAGTTAATTAATAATTAATAAAGGAATTGTAATAAAATTTTAATAATATTTAATAATTTTAATAGAAATATGCGCACGCCGCACAGCTAACAATAGCTTACTATAGCAAAAAGTGTCGTGACAACTTTTCGTAAGAATTTTTTCCGTCTAGCCCCCTTTCACAACGCGTGATAAGGAACTTCGTTCCAAAAAATTTCGTGTGGACCACCCTTAACATTTAGGGGGATGAAAAATAGATGTTGTCCGATTCTCAGACCTTCCCAATATGCACTCAAAATTTCATGAGAATCGGTCAAGCCGTTTCGGAGGAGTTCGGTCCCGCACACCGTGACACGAGAATTTTATATATTAGATATATATGTACTTGGGTAATAAGTAGGTGATGTTTCCTCATTAGCCAGACACTTTTGACAGTTCCGACCCCTTGCCAGACAAACATTGTAAATCGTAAGAAGATATTCGTGATTAGAATGACTTATACAAATAAACATTTTGGCGCAGACTTATATAACTGATAGTCTATGTAAATTTTGAAAACATTCTAAGAAAAGACATTCGATGCTACAACTACCTTAATTTATTCTAATTTTTAATTTAATCTGTAAATAACGTCTTTAAAAAAAGGAAAATGTTTATGATACTAGTCATTATAAAGGATAAAAAAATAGATTGATGACATTACATATTATTTTAAACTTAATTCACATTTTTTCAATGTCTCGTCAGAAAATAATGTTATTTTATCAATACTTTTGTTGCAAATAACACAAATTAATGTATCATCCATGACTTGTTTTTAAAACAAACTCACTTTTATTCACAAAGTCACATAAACAAATTGTAAACATATAATCTACGTATCATACACCAATAATATTGAATTAACTTTATAAAGGCATAAAAAGGCATTTATTTTCTCAAAATTGATTCCTTTAGAATTCTTTTTGATGTCATTTCTTATACTACTACCGCTTCGGAAACAAATGGCGCTCTGAGAGAGAAGAAGCGGCGCAAGAAACTCTCCCAGCATTCTTTTTTTTTCCGCTCTTTTCAATAAAAATATACAATATTGTACAGTCATTTCTATCGCTATAAAATAATCACAATTTAGTCCCAGGTTGTCCGATCATTTAGATATTCAGCAGTGGAGTAATAGGATTTACGACAGAGCCATTTTTTTATAAAACATTTAAATTTATTCATAGATAATGCCTGAACAGTGGCTGGGACTTTATTGTAGAATTATAGTCTTTATATATTCGAATATTTTACATTGTTAATTAATAATGTATATTAAAATAATATTACTTGAAGATAGCATACAATATTATTTTAGCTGACGTAAACAAGTACTGAGTACTAAACAATACATACGTAGTAGAAATAGTAACTGCGCAGTGAGAGACCGCGGTAGACTTTGCCATCTCACTCGCACTCAACCATATCATACTCCCTCGCGCTCTCCTACAGCTACCCTACATGTTCGTCTGGCAAGGGGTTGGAACTATCAAAAGTGGCCGGCTAATGAGGAAACATCATCTACTTATTAACTAAGTATTATATAATACTAGCTGACCCAGCAAACGTTGTATTGCCGATATTAAAATCGCGTGGGTGAAAATTTGAAGTTGTATGTATTTTTTAATGCTGACTCATAATCAAAAAAATTTAAAAAAAAATGTCAAAAAAATTAAAAAAAAATGTCGTGTGGACCACCCTTAACATTTAGGGGGATGAAAAATAGATGTTGGCCGATTCTCAGACCTACTCAATATGCTCACAAAATTTCATGAGAATCGGTCAAGCCGTTTCGGAGGAGTACGGGAAGGAACATTGTGACACGAGATTTTTATATATAAGATAAAAATCAGCTTTTATACTATGACGTAAGTATAATTATAATTTCGTGACCCTTAAGGGTGTCTGGCAAGGGGTTGTCACGATGGTAAATGTCTGACAATGAATAACGTGATTTTTAATAATATTCTGAAGGTAATACCGAAGAATCGCACTTTATTATTTGATGTGTCTATATCAGTATTTTACACACCTTTAGTACCGTTTACCTGCCAAAGCCACTGCAACCCAAACTCCATAATGGACCATCATTCTTGCCTGTGTTGGGAGCATGCGCTGACAAACTTTCAGCTTTTATAAAATGACGTAGGTCTGGGGTCCACGGGCTCTTGCTTTTTGGAAGTGGTAGTAATATTAGAAATGATACCAGAAAGAATACTAAATCAAGAATTCTGAAAAATTTTTAACATCATAGTAAGTAGTCACTTTATAATTTTGTCGCTAGTAGAAAATTAAAAAGAAATCAGATTTAATATAAATATCTTCTCATGCGGAACGGCATGAAGTGTCCAAACTTTATTTTTATTTTGGACACAAAGCAAGTACACACTAAATTACATTAGAGAAATTTAAATGTATTGAGAGTTACAAATTATGTTGATTCAAATTCATCATGTAATGTTAAGTTAGCGGCTGGATTTCTATATTGATTCACTTTCTTTAATATAACAGCAAGTAGTATTTTTATGATGTTAGTCACTATCCATAATTAGAAGCATCATTTAAAAAAAGTTTAATAGTTAGTAGTTCTTTAGTAGAAAAAAAAAACTGACTGGATATTTACATGTTGCTATTCTACATAATCCTTTTTATTGTTATTAAAAACTTGTGATACGAGGGGCGGTCAAAAAGTTCGCGGAATGGCGGGGTTGGCGGGGGTGAGGTCGCTCCTCCAGGTAGCCGCTACTTGAGTAACTCATAATTACTATATATGCCAATTTCTAGCCTAATTGGGTCATTAGCTTTCGAGTTACAAACGAGTGAACAAGTAAATCGGGAACAAACTAGCCACTATGGAGAAAATTGAACATCGCGCCGTCGTAAAGTTCCTCACCAAACAAGGAAAAACGCCTCAAACTATTTTGCAAGAGATGTTAGCTGTTTACGGAGACTCTGCTCCTGGTAAAACCATGATTTACAAATGGCACGGCCTTTTCAAGCAAGGAAGGGAGTCAATTGAAGATGATCCTCGACCTGGACGGCCCATTGAGGCCACTACGCCGGAAATCATTGAAAAAGTTGAAAAACTTGTATTGGAAGACGGAAGGTTGAAGAAGCAACTTGCAGCATCAGTTGGAGTATCAGAAACCACAATTTTAAATATTCTTCATCAACATCTTGGCATGAGTAAAGTGTGTTCAAGGTGGGTCCCGAGAATGCTCACGCCGCTGCAAAAACGTGAGCGCGTCAACTGTTCCCGCGAGTATTTGGACCGCTGTGGAGAAGTTAGGGAAGAAATTATGGCCCGAATTGTAACCGGTGATGAAACTTGGGTTCACCACTATGAGCCTGAGTCAAAGCAGGAGTCGATGCAGTGGCACAAAAAAGGCACACCACCCCCAAAAAAATTTAAAGTGTCGCAATCGGCCGGAAAGATCATGGCGACTATTTTTTGGGATACTGAAGGTATTCTTTTGATCGATTATAAAGAACGTGGTGTTTCTATAACGGGAGAGTACTACGCTTCCCTATTGGACCGATTAAAAGAAGCTATTAAAGAAAAAAGAAGAGGAAAACTGACAAAAGGTGTACTCCTTTTGCACGACAACGCGCCCGTTCACACGAGTCATGTTGCGACGGCTGCCATTCATCGATGCGGTTTTGAACAACTACGCCATCCACCCTACAGTCCAGACCTGGCCCCTAGCGATTTTTATTTATTCCCAAAGATGAAGAAAGAGCTGCGTGGAAAAAAATTTAGAGACGATGATGAAGTCAAGTCGGCGATTTCGGCGTATTTTGACGCCCAAGACAAAACCTATTTTTTCGACGGTATTAATAAGTTATATGCCAGATCCCAAAAATGTATTCGTGTTAAGGGGGAATATATTGAAAAGGAAAAATAACATAATGTATCATTTCATCTTTTTTCCCAGTCATTCCGCGAACTTTTTGACCTCCCCTCGTACATATTATATTCCTTTAAATTCCGTCTCTTAGTCTTTATATTGTGTGATTGGATTGTGTTGCGATAAATCACTTTTATTATAATTAAGTGTCAGCGAATAATATTCATTCCATAATTCAACAGATGGATATTGTTGGTGTGAGGGCGGCAATATCGGGTCTCAGGGTGTCACTCACCATGATGGAGCAGGCGCGGACATATAAGCTCATGATGCAGAAACACACCGAAGCAATAGACAGATGTATCACGCATCTGAAGGCACTCATTGAAAACTTGGAGAGTTCATTGACTGTGAAAGCCAACCCTCCTTAAAAAATACTCACACATATTGTTAACTTTATTCTTTTACATTTACAAGAATTAGCTCAACATAAAAAGATGTAAAATGTGTGTCTATTAACTAGAGCGCTGTCGTGCAGCAGGTGTTGTCGGTCATTGACCTATTTACAACCTGAACTGACCTCTTAGTCGCTCATACAGGGGCGTACGTCATTTCGATTTACAATATGGAAAAGCATATATACTACTTAAGAAATAGGGAATTTTTCAAAACCATTGACCATTGGCTGTTAAATTTAAAAAAAGTTCAAAGAAATTTCAATCAATATTACTTTTAACTGCCGTTTCTTATTGAATTTTACCGAGGACCGATGTATATCAACGGCGAAGGACACCAGTTGGTCAAAAATCTATCAGCCCTTAGAAACTGAGCAGATGCATCTAATCTAGTTAAAATCACTTTAGTCAAGTAGGTCAAGGAAATTACATTTGGCCATAGTTTATTCGTAACGATATAGTACAATAAAACAAAATTGAGGAATATTATTTTCTATACGTCACAAAGTGGTCCCAACTCAGCATGTTTGCTGGTTTGAAAAACAGCTCTTATCTTCCGTTGGGCAATTTGGTGACGTCGCCTTAAAGATAAACTAAAATAAAGTAACTAATGATAATTTATGTATATTTATTATGTGATAGGAGCCGTATCGAGATACGCAACGCTATAGGTCGTTTTTTAACGTATTGCGTGTGTTACATTTTTAACTTTTCGTATTGGGTTGGTGTTCTGCTCGCTTCTTCACCTATTTCCATAAAAAACTAAGTTAATGCCCATGTTGAAAGCACTATTATCAAGTTTAAGTTTTACAACTCTTTTAGATATTTGTGATAAAGATAAGTTTATTTGTTTCAGTGACTAATCATGTTATAAGCGATGTAAATGAGTGCAAATAAAAAAAAACCAGTGACAATAATAAAGTAGCGACAACTAGTCAATAGACACGTCATTGCAGCTCTTTTTCAACACTTATTCCATTAAATATAAGGGACCAATGTTGTGGGTCTAGAAGTCTTATAGTAAGTAATAAGTAAGATAGGTTTTTAAACCCAATTTAGATTTAACGAGTACTATTTGTTTTATGATTAGGTATATTTTTATGTTCGATATTTTGTGCCAAAATTATGACGAATATAATTTTTGAAGCCGTTATTATTGAGGCACTTTTTTAGAATAATAACTTTTGTTTCGTTTTAATTAGTTCTTATTTTTATTAAGATTAAACCATAGTGCCTTATAAGAATGTACTTCCATATGTTTTATTAATTTGTGCTAGTTTTAATAATAATTTACTATATTATATATGTATCCAGATATTATTTCACAAATAAAATTTGAAACCAGATTTTATAACGATGCGGGACTTGAACCCGTGACATATCGTTGATAAATCTTGTATGCCTTGTTAAACTCTAAGGTTGTGGCTTCAAGTTGGAAGAGCGCTCGCACGGAACGCGACAGGTCGCTGGTTCTAGTGCCGCATCATTCATAAATGTTGTTTTCAAATTGTATTTGTGTAATTAATCCCAGATGTGAGGGTTATCACTTTAAAAAAATATAACAAATTGTTAAGATATAATTATTCACTAATACATATTTTAATCGTATTGCCTGTCACGTTAAAAGGGTTTAATTTAAGAATTTATTGGTTCAATTCTATTAAACCCGTAATAACCCACCAGATGTAGCTATTTATTCCGACAGACAAATGTGTGATATTCAAATTTTATTGATTTTATAACTATATTTACAATACTGAGATTACATTAAATTTAAACTGTCATTGTTCCAAGAATACTGGCAGCATTTCCACATTGGATAGCTAGGCTGATCCGTTGACCGAAATAGCTGCTAGCGCCTAGGTTGCGAGTAGCCTTATTGAGGTGAGAAGATTTTTGGTTTTGAACTGAAACTCTGGCTTTGATTTTTATATTTGTTCTATTCCTGCTTATAATATCATGTATAATAAATTTACGATGATGCAATTCTTACTAATTTTGAGATAATATGTAATTATACTTAATCTGTCCTATTAATAAACGCAGTGTAAATTTACTCCCAAGTTTAAAATTACTTATTAACTGTATTAACAAACGGTGTTATTACAAAAAAAAAAATTTAAACATGGATAGTGACCTAACTATAACAACGTCAGTGACCTTAACAATAGTGACGTCTAAAATGGTAACAGCTTTTGTGTTCAACTAAAATGTCGTTAGACACAACATAAAATTAAGTGTACAAGACCAGTTAAAGGAATGCAATGCCATTATTGTCAGCTGTCATCATATATAACCTAAATTTTCCATAAGAATATGATCTTTCCGTTCGTTACACACACCTTAGACAAGCTTCGACTCATGTTGAAGTATACACAATGTCTAAAGATTGAACGCTAAACAACAGAAAGACACAGATTGCTAATAAAACCTTTTTGAAATAAGTGTTCAACGCATGTTTAACTTTTTTTTTTTGTTATAAAACAGTATAAGTCTTAAAGGGGGTGGCGAGAATGGACCCACATAATTTAAAAATTAAGGAAGCATCGTACAAGTTTATACTAATAATAAACTTAAGTTACGATGTTTATACAAAAATAATTGAGGCGGTAAGATATGGGAGTCAAAAGAAATAAATTATTAAAAAAATAAGTCATCTTGCACTAACGGAACGTTTTGCGCAATTGTCATTTAAATTTTTTGTGACATTTTTGATATGGATTTTCCGACACCATCAAATTATCTATACCTACTCAAAATCAGTAATTCAGTGGTAATTCAAAATAAGATTCACTATGATTATTATTGTTTTATGATTCTAAAATCAGTAGGTATCTACAAGATTCGATACCTGCTTGAAAAAAGAATGAATTGTGAATCCTCAATTATTAGCTGCTGGCCAACCTTTCTCATATATATTATATTATCTATTAGCAGACAGTAATTAGGCATAAGACGCAAATTATTGATTGAACAAGTAGATATCGTTTAATAATTTTAGGTTATATTTTACTTTTAGGTATATTTTTTTTTCTCCCACTTTTTATACTTACGATTTGCTTTTTTCTTAGTTTTGTTACGATCTACAATTATTTATAAGTTTCCATGATGTACACCACTTATTTCAGTGGGTCACAAATTCCTTTGGAGTAACTTTACTTTGCGTTTATTTATTACAACTTTATCATGACGTGGATCTGATTACATCGATTTAAGGATTATGATTACCGCACTCATATGTGCTGTGACATTCATATCAATTATGTTTGTAAATGCAATCAATTAAGTTAATAACAAAGAACAGTGTTACCAACTTATCTGTGAACTGATGGGTGACGCCATCGTAGTTTCAGTGTTGCTAATTATATTATTATTTTGTTTTATATATATTATATATTACACGCTTAAAATTCAGAAGTATCGCAATAAAACACACAGAACACTCGAAAGTAGTGGACACTGACAGTCGAATGATATTTCAACGTGGCGACCGTAGTTCCTATTTTTGCCACTTCACAGATAAGTTTGTATTACTATAAGTCCAGTTCTTTCCTTGAGGTGTGTCGAAAAACGTATGAAACCCGTATGTTTTGATCAAAATACTCGGTCACCTTATCGAGAGTGCCCGTAGCTCACACGCATAATACTATCCTTAGCGTAAGGACGGTTGCCTGTCACGTAGATTTATTTCCGCGTGCGGAGCTAGTCGGCATGCGTTAACTAAGAACGCTCCTGGCCATACGCAAGACAATTATGTCCCACCTGCAACAAATGCTATACGCAAGACAATGACCAATCCGCGTTCCTGGCGCGTGATAGGAAACAAACGTTTAAAATAATAGGGATGCGAAAGGAATTCCGCGTGACAGGAAAACCACCCTAGTGGCCATTTGATCGGAGATCATCGTATACCTAATAGATCTCACCGTTGTATATTAAGAATCTCCATTTTTAGCTCACACTAAACATTAATACCACTTGAAAAATACTCGAATAACATTACAATAATTGATGGGCCGAATGTGGTTTGAACTGAATACGAAACTTCGGTCGAACATTTTTCGAACAGATGAAACATTAATTGATATGGAAATAAATTCTCATACTTATATATAAATTACTAATTGCACACTTATTGAATTATCTGCGAGTGTCATTTTCTTAATTGCCTTCATGTTCCGCCTTTAGTTTTAAAACACTTTTTTTTAAATTTCAGTTACATGCTTAAGTTCTATATTCTATATTAATAATTGGGCTGTCCTCAAAACCACGGAAGGAAAGTATTACGTTATTAGTAAATAATTTACTCTGCATTTATATGATCAAAGGAAATGTGAACAATCATTGATAAATTAATAATCGAGATTTCTTCCACGTACTACAAAGCTGTGGAATGAGATTCCTTGTGCGGTGTTTCGGGGACGATACGACATGGGCACCTTAAAAAAAGGGGCGTACACCTTCCTTAAAGGCCGTCAACGCTCCTGTGATTCCTCTGGTGTTGCAAGAGAATGTGGGGGCGGTGATCACTTAACACCAGGTGATCCTTACGCCTCCTCTTCCATTAAAAAAATATGATTTTGAATATAATAGTCATACAAAACTACACTCCTTATTATAAAGTACCAACCAAAGTGTGAATCCTCTGCTGTTGCAAGTACCTACATAAAAACAATTATACTGGCACTATAATATGTATTGTTAATCAATGTTTTGTAACAGTTTTCCTTTAGTAAAATAATTTAAATTTGTCTTTCGTAAGGCCCAGTTTTAATTAAGTGAGTAAATTTTTTTTGACATGTTTTTGATTTTTTATGTAAATTTTTGTAGTAAGTACCTAATTGTGTTGATCGTAGACTTACAGCCGTCCCCAAAATTCAGTCTATCTCTTACTTGAGATAAAAATCGTAACTATCGTTGACTTTTCTGTCCCATTAAACTTATCGACGGTAACTCACCTTATCCGTACAAACTGTCTTACAATGGGACGACGTATAGCTTACCAGCGATAGAAGTTTGTATGGAAATTGCAATTCACGCGTCCCAATATAAGGTGATAAGAGTGACTTATCAGGACAGCTTCAGATTATTGACAGCTAATTACTGACAGAAGAAGGTAGTAATTTAATCTGTAGATAGTATATTGGGAATGGCTGTAGTGTATACGACAGCCTGTTAGAGATGTCCTCTCTCGAATGTGTTGTTTGTATCCCTCTAGTATATTGTAAGTCTATGGTGTTGATAAACTATTATTATTATGTTCTATGACAGAACCTTTGTTTACTCTCAACACAAAATAAAGTTACATTATTTCCTAGGTTGTTTTTTTTTGTCAATACCAGCCATATACTTAATACATTGGGTGCTTTTTGCAGTTTAGATAACAATAACTTTTGAGATTTTTACCTATATTATATTATGGAATTGAATTCACCCATATTTATATATTCGCACATACTGCAAATAGACCAGTGCTGAAGCCTTTGAAAATGATAAAAGTGAAAAACTAATAATAGCAGAATGAAGCCCATTGGTAATGGAAGAGAATATAACAAAAATAAATTACTGGTGATCCGAGGTCGGGAAGTGGAAAGGGGGGGGGGTGTTTAAGGTAAAAACTAAAGATCTACAACTTTTGTTTTTACAATTCCAAATAACCTCAAAATTTATATGAAAAATTCAAAAAACCACGTTTTTGGTTTTTTATTGTTATATTTTCCAAAATATTTTTTTTCACGATATTTAATGAACATTACTTATATGTCCCAAATACACTGTATTTTTTAGAATTGAAATATTTATTTTTTCACCTTATTTTGAAAAATACGATAATTCATACCTACATATTACTTCATAGCAGCAAGAATGTGGATAACAATCAAATCTATTCATAAATGTAAAAAGGATAATAATTTAGTGTTATGCCATCCATTTTTTTCATTATAATGATTGGGTGTGTTTTCATACATAACCTATTCGTTGGATGTAGTAGCGAATATACATATATTTGCACAGTGCAATTGTTAGGTATAAAGGCTTATGTTACATGTACGTGTGCAGATTGACTGCACTGCATTTAGAAAAATTACTAGTGGCCTTATAATTTATTATTTAGTTCTAACAACTCATTTAAAATAGGCATTGTTAGGAGCATCTGTTATATTGCACGTGTAAAGCTGCAATTCCCATTATTAGAACAATAAACTGTTTTCGGCTTATCGCTGTCGGCACTTTAGTGATACGGCCAGAGATAAAAATATTTTAGCAAAACTATCTTTCGCAAAAACGGTCTATTTTCGTAGGAATACCGAAAGGCACCTGCATGTCGTAAAATTATTATCAATATTCAACATTGTATTGAAACAAGTAGGTAGAATGGACCTTATGGTATTTATTTTATTCAATCTAATTTAGTAGGTAGGAATTATGTTTATAAAATTTTGCCAACAACACTAATATAAATATTAAAATAAATAATAAAGAAAACTTTAAAACTAAAGAAAATAATCGCCTCTGACGTTAGATGAACTCGCAAAGAGCACCTCTATAATATTATAATAGATCACAAATATTATACGGTACGTGTGTTGAACGCATGAGTGTCGAGGACATATATAAAATTGTAAGCAGTGGTGCGGGAAACAAACACCTTTCTGATGTTACCAAAATTGCCAAATAAGCGCATAATTGAAACCATTTCTTGACGGTTTATATTTATTTTTACAAAAAATTATTATATATCTGCAGAATATGAGAAGAAATTACATTTTTTTTCTTTACATTTCTATTTTTTATATACAGTGCGAAATAAAAAATCACCAAAATACCTCTAAGTTTTACAGTTGCAGCCATGCTAATCATTCAATATGGATAAAAATTGTACGATAATTTATTAATTGTACACCAATACTATTTAACATAACATAGTTTTGTAAAGAAAATTGTATTGTGTTTGTAATAAATTAAACATGCTCCTACTTCTGAATTAAAGCTATGGCAATCTTGTGCGAGAGAGGTAACTTAGCTCCGATCGATGCCTCAAGGCCATTGGCTCGGTCCCCTAGCCTTAAGTATTTTTTGGGAATGCACCGGGGTCCCACAACATTTTTGCGAGACTAGTCTCGGACGAAATTTTTACAGGATCACGCTGGAGTGGCGGGATTACATAATAGAGTGGTTCTTACGTGTTAATTCACCGGTGTTAAGGTTTTGGATTAACCTAAGCCTAACAACCTGGCCATATGAGCTACCTTGGGGTTCTGATAAAGGAAATTACAAGTCGAGTAAAGTATGATCCATATACCTTCAACTCAAATACGAACACCAATGACTGACTATTGTAATAACTAGCTAACTTTTTCAGTCCAGACAAATAAAAAAAACTATGTTCTCCCATGTCAAAGCCTTTTTACAAAATATGGTCTTTTATGTCTTTATTACGACTGATTTCGGAGGTCTTAATCCCTCTTGCTGAATCCTGCAAATATCACGATTCTGATGGTTCAGTCACGCAAAAACATGCGGGATTATCTTGCGGGATTGCTTTTTCGAGGCAATATATCTGATCATAATAATATACAGGTTTGCATTTGAACCGGGAATGCTACTTAACATACAATTGTGCCAGTTGCTGCTAAAAGTTTTTCTATGGACAAATGAGCGTACAGGTCACCTGACCTTAATTGATTACCGCCGCCTACATTCTCTTGCAAAACCAGAGGAATCACAGTAGTGGGCCTTTTAGAAAGGTGTAAGCCCTTTTTAAAAGGCATCCCCGGAATAACCTACCAAGGAAGCTCATTTCATAGCATGGTTGTACGTGGATGAAAGTTAAGAAATGCCAGAGAAAATCCAGGCGGTGGGGATGATATGCCAATGTGTCGCGTATCGTACGAAGTTGGAATTCGGAAGCTGGTATCACGTCAAACAGCTCTTTGGAACACTCCCGTAATAAAAGCGGCAGAAGCAATAAAATGGAACGTCGTCTCTTTGTAACGCGAAGTTCGAGGAGCTCTCGGCTTTACCTTCCAGATGACCTGTACACAGACGCGTCGATGCGAACGCGGTCCTCAAGATCTACACGCAATCAGATAGACCCTTACGTCAAAATTGCCGAAACGTCGACAGCAAATAGATGAACCATGCGTCAGTTGAGCCATACTAATCCATTTATTGAGGAAATCTCATAAATACCGCTTTCCTGTTAATGTTTTGGCAGGTATTCATGGAAACCAAAGAATCGGCCCTGTTTTTATCAACGCAAACCTGAATGCACAGAAGTTTCTAGAACTTATTAACGATCCATTATCAGAATATTTAGGATTGTTTGTGACAGCTTATAAGCTGGTATGCTTCATTACAATTTAAATAGCCTGAGGGTGTACGCTCCATTCCCAGTCTGTGGTATCATTAAAAAAGATAATATATCTACTGAAATACAGCTTAATGTGACAGGTACCCTGTCTTTTAAAAAATCATTTTTATAAATTTCCTAAGTCTTATGTCATACTTTACAGTAATACACAAAAAACTAGGTACCAACACCCCAAGCAATTTCATTTTACTTGGGGAAAGTCAACAATAGATGACACTTGTTAAACATGTGTTTGACTCTTGGAAGGACTCCCATAATAAAATAGCTATTTTCTGTGACCATTCTTAGACTTTTGATTGAGTGGATTTTAGTACCCTTTTATTTATGCTTAAGTTTTGTGGTCTTTGCGAGCTTTCTTTGAACTTAATGACATCTTACTTAAAAGAGTTGTAAACAGTCTGTAGATTTTTGTGATATACAACTATAGGGTTCCAATATAGAGACAGGCATGCCACAGGGTCAATGGTTACTTCATAGGTCTTGGTATTTAATTTTACAATAAAATACCAGACAGTTTACAGCACTCACTGAGAACAAATTCAAGAAATATTTATTAAAGCTCAGACTTGCACATTAAATAATTAAAGAAGTCCTATTTGTATTAGCACTGTTTTAGACAAAATTCTTCAAACCAAAAACAAACAATACATCATTGCAAAAATTTGCAGGAAATTCTATGTCTATACTTATATACTCCAAACTAATGAATGTATTGGAAAGGTTCTATCACCATGGAATCTCAAATTTTCTTAATTTTTGGATTCTACTGACCTTCATTTTTATCTATTTACAATTTTTCATTTTTCTGTAATATTTAGCCAGTGTATCAGACAGAGCTTAGCTGTAAATCTATTGTATGGCATAAAAAGGCATTTATTTTCTCAAAATTGATTCCTTTAGAATTCTTTTTGATGTCATTTCTTATACTACTAGATACTACTACCGCTTCGGAAACAAATGGCGCTCTGAGAGAGAAGAAGCGGCGCAAGAAACTCTCCCAGCATTCTTTTTTTTTTTGCGCTCTTTTCAAAAAAAATATACAGTATTGTACAGTCATTTCTATCGCTATAAAATAATCACAATCTAGTCCCAGGCTGTCCGATCATTTAGATATTCAGCAGTGGAGTAATAGGATTTACGACAGAGCCATTTTTTTATAAAACATTTAAATTTATTTATAGATAATGCCTGAACAGTGGCTGGGACTTTATTGTAGAAGTGTATACATTTACCCTTAAAGCTATTATGTATCTTATGAAGCCTACTAGAATTAGTTACAAGCAATCCCTTATTTCTAGTGTTATAATAATGAAAGTCAATATTAAGAGCAAAAAGGTGACGATTTTTGTGAACATATATTAAATTTTCATAAATGTACTCACAATGAACAGTCATAATATTTATTTCTTTAAATTTTTCTTTGAGAGACTGTCTATAACCAAGCTGATATATAGCACGAACAGCTCTCTTTTGCAGTGCAAACACTATATCAATGTCAGCAGCATGACCCCATAGTAATATACCGTACGTCATGATGCTGTGAAAATAACTAAAGTACTCTAATCTAGCGGTCGCAACATTCGTGTACTCTCTAATCTTTCTAACTGCATATGCCGCAGAGCTGAGTCTATCTGCTAGATGGGCAATATGTGGACCCCACTGAAGCTTTTTATCTAACGTGATACCCAAGAAGACCGTAGGGTCCACAAGTTCCAATTTCTGGTCATTTATAAGTACGTTGGTTTGTACCTCCGCTGTGTTTGGTGTAATGAACCGTAAACACTTTGTTTTTTTACTGTTTAAGTGCAGATTATTCGTCTCAAACCAACACACTATCTTTGAGAGTGCATTGTTTACCTCGTCATCAATATCCGCACGTCGCTTCACTTTAAAAATAAGTGACGTATCATCAGCAAACAATAAAATCTCATGGCTATCATCTACCACAAACGGTAGATCGTTAATATATATAAGAAACAAGAAAGGACCGAGAATAGAACCCTGTGGAACACCTATTCCCACAGGTTTACCCGAAGACCGTTTGCCATTTACATCGACTATCTGAACTCTTTAGCTTAAATATGATTTTAACAGATTTAGGGCTCTATTTTTCACTCCATGATGTTTTAGTTTTAGGAATAAAGTTTCATGGTGGACGCAGTCAAATGCTTTGGACAAATCACAAAAAATGCCCAATGCATCCTGTGACTCTTTCCAGGCGTCAAAGATGTGCTCAATGAGTCTAGTACCCGCATTAATTGTTGATAAGCCCCTAGTGAAACCAAACTGATTTTTGTTCATTAATTTACAAAAATGCATTTGTAGCTGTTGAAGCAAAAGTTTTTCAAAAATTTTACTAAAAACAGGCAGCACTGAAATAAGTCTGAAATGAGCAGGGTCAAAAGGACTGCCCGATTTGAACAAAGGTATAACTTTGCTGTATTTCATGAGGTCAGGGAACACACCCTCAGATGAGGGAGAGATGCATTCATTCAATATTATTGCTAATTCAGGTGCTATAATGTCAAGTATGTATTTTACAATATTAGTCGAATGGCCCCATAGGTTTTTTGTATTTTTTAGGTTAATTAATTTGAAGATTTTTATTATATCGCTACCTGTAACATACTTAAATTTCAAATCAGTGGAAGATACTGGTACGTGTAATTTAAGCATATCATCGCTTTTGGCGAAGAGTTAAGGTCTTTGGTCGTGACAATCGGGATTTGGAGAAGTATTTATCAAATTCATTTGCAATTTCTATTTCCGAATTTATAGCACGATTATTAATATTTAAACAGATAGAGGTGTTACGGCAATTCGATCTACCAGTTTCATTGTTAATTACACTCTGTTATATGAGATAGAGCAGAGTATCAGCAGTAGACTATGAGCAAATCAGTGCATTCACCATTATTTAATATAAGAAAACAACTTTATAAATTAATTACAACTTTATATAAGCATGACAACGTAATAACTGCTTTGTAGTCATAGTAACCAAAAGTCACCAATTTCTTCTTCTATGAGTAAGACCTCTATGATATACTCTAAGTCGCTTTTACTTTATTATTACTGTTTTAATTTTATCTGCAATGAAACGTGTTTTCGCTTCATGACAAACTACTTTAAAGAGCTTGGAGTATTTTTTACATATATTTTAAATTCTTCAATTGTAATGTTTCTCATAATAAAGGTCATCGACTTTTGTGGATACCCATTGTTGCCCAATCATTAAAACAATGTTTGTTGTTTACTGTCACCGTTGTCCGTTACTGGAGTAAAAATCCTGTCAAATTCCCCACAGAAGGAATTGAAGACTAAGTTATAGTGAAAATTAGCAGTTTCACCACAGTGTAAAAATGGTATCGTATTTACCAAATTATTTCTAAACCTCTCAAGACGGCTACCCGTAACTGGTATAATCGTCACCTTTTTTGGTCTGACATTGTCCAATCTTGTATTTACTTTTATAAGTTGCCCACTATGGTCGGACTGAAGATTATTATGAGTTTACTAGTAATAGTAACATCTGTAAAAATATTATCTAAACAGGTTGCTGTTGTAGAAGTGATTCTAGTAGGTTCCCAAAATACATTGAACAAATTAAAACTTTGAAATAAATTTTTAAGGCTAGTACAATTGGCCAAAGGTTCAAGCAAGTTCATATTAAACTCTCCACACACTATAATTGACTTGCTGGTTTTGCTAAATTTTGATAGTACTTCCTCCATTCTATGTTGGAATTGGAAGTGGGGGGGGGGGCGGTATACACTTAAAATAATAAATTGCTCTAGTTCTATACAAGCTATCTCAATTAGTTGTTCTATAGAGATGTTAACAATATCGCTTTTATTTTTACATTTTAATCTATTATTAATAATAATTAGGGAACCTCCATGTATTACCCTACTTCTAAAAAACGAACTGACTACTTTATGTTCTCTAAAACTAAACTGTAGCTCATCAGCTACAGTTTAGTTTTAAGAGTCATCACTCTTACGCCAATGTTCTGTAATACATAATATATCTATATTACAGCCGCTCAAAAACATTTCAATTTCTAATTCCTTACTTGAGATACCTTGTATATTCTGGTGAACAATATTTATGAGCTTTATATTATGATTATCCCTAGCAGTAACATTTATATTTGGTAAATGTTGTCTATTTTGTAAGATATTGCAAGAGTTGTCCTCCCTTGTCAAATAAAATAATTGAAGAAAAATCTTCATTGTTATATTTTTGTACATTAGTACTAATACATTCCCCAATAGAGGCTTGTATGTCGATTATTTTACAATTTTGCCCAATAGAGGCATGTTTATTAAATAATACTACAGAGGAAGTAGTTTGTTGACTAAGACTATAAGCTACTAAAGTAGCCAGCTGTCGCTTAACTAATGGTAGGTATAGGTTACCATATAAAATAAAATTAAATTTACATTGTTGTGGAATGTCGCATTATACAAAGTTGTATTTAATTTAAATATTTTTCTAATTTGCTCCTGTGTCAAATCCGAGGAGTATGGAAATGTACACATCATCACTTTAGATTTTGTGTTATTGGAAATATTAATAAATTTTTTTAATTAGGTCCTTATTTCTTATATTATGAGAATTATTACCAAACATTATACCTATGATCGTTTTTTCTTTTAGATTTATTTTTGGTAAGGAATTTATGAGGTTATTGAAAGTTATATTGGGTATGTAGTTATTAATCCAATTCCTTATAATAAAATGTTGAAACTAAACAACAAAACTTAATCATTTATACATTTAGAAAGACTGACAGCTGTGAAAACATGAAAAAAAATACATTAGGAACTAACCTCTATTTTGAGCAATTTACAGACACTAACACAGTGTCATACCAATCGCGAGTGTAAGATGTAGCTTGTCACAATGTGTGTAAGATGTGTTGTCTAATAGCAAGGGACTCTATCTACACATATAAATTATCTAAGCAACAAAACATAATAAGTTCTTAATTCAAAATGAAAAAGTTCGAGTTTTTGATCATATTGCTTGTAAGCTGAACCCATAATAATATGTAGAAGATACTAGTGTGATTTAATTTTTTAAAATAATTTATGGAACAGCAGGCCAAATGAGTGTTCTGGTCACTTGGTGTTAAGTGATCATCACGAAACCGGTCTCTTGCAACACTAAAGGAATCACAGGAATGATGCCAGCCTTTGACATCCTAATTTGTAGTTGTGTCATGAGAAGGTGGAATTTGCTGGCAGGAATTAGGTGAAACAGTTCTACAGAACACTCCCCGTGATGACGCACCATGAAGTGATGTCTCTATGCAACCCCAAGTGATATCTTAACAATAGCTTTTGCTTACAATTAACTTTAAGATTATAATGTTAATAATAATAAATATAAGGTTGAACTTTATCATCGCAATTATTATGACGGGATCATGCAATTGGATCAAAATATCGGCATCAAATTAATAAAATATATATTGTGAGTACCCATCATAATAATTACAATTACATATTGCAATTATTATTCTTTGAAGTTATCATAATAATAAGGAAATAAATTAAATCTTGACGGTTTTAGTAAGCATTGTATAAAATGTTTTTAGGGACAAATATTATGTGCAACTAGAAGTCAAGGTTATTGTTTTAATATATACCTACATGACATTATTATCATTCAAATAACTCTAATAGATTAGGGACTAAAATTGCAGAGAATGCAACTTCTTCTGTCATTTCTGCTTCCAATTATTCAACTGTTAGTTTTAAGGTATAAATTTTAAAAAGCACATGGTATATCACTAGCAATTTGAAGCCGTTTATCATAGAAGTTTCAGATGGCCTGTAACTCTATCCACAACATCTTTAGGAGCTGGCCCAACTCCAAGAACAGTAATTGAGTTGGGGGCAATCTGAGTCCTTCCTGCATCTCTTATTAATGATGTTATTAATCCCATTTGTTTCGCGTTCTTTGCTATTTGTTGAATTTCGTCTACAGAATCTGTTTTAAGTGCTATTTTGGCCTGTCCAGTCATCTGCCAAGATTTCAATCCTTCTGGGTCTTTTTTTAATGCCTTCTCATACGCTCCTACTGCAGCATGACCACATTGAGCTGCTATCTTTCCTTTACTCATATTTAAATCAGTTCGAACAACAAGCACTAATTTGTATTCTTCTCGTGAGGCCAACTTAAAATAAAAGATATTATGATATAA
This sequence comes from Leptidea sinapis, assembly GCF_905404315.1. Lineage (NCBI taxonomy): Eukaryota > Metazoa > Arthropoda > Insecta > Lepidoptera > Pieridae > Leptidea > Leptidea sinapis. The sequence goes on along the minus strand of NC_066265.1, from coordinate 13,831,337 downwards.
TAATGAAATAATACAGCAATGAAACTTCATTCAAAATATTTTGTTTACCTTCTTGACACATTCTTTTGCTGTTTTGAATGATCCAAAATAATTACGAACAGCAAAGAATGAAACGCCGATAGTTAAGCCGCAACATAACCCTGAAATAAATGGAATTCCAAAATCCATTTTCTTTTTGATTGAAATTTTGTTTTCTTTTAAAAATAAGTTGATTCTTTATGTCTTATATGTTAACACTGTAAATTGTAATCGTATATTAAATTTATGTTTTCAGTTTTGCAACTTAATATGAATTACAGAACTTTGGTTAGGAGTTTAGGACATGAGAACTCAAAGAATTTGAAATATAAACAAACTACAAACTACAAAGGTACCTGTCAGGGGTGGGACAGATGCCTTAAAGTGACGTTTTCAGAAGACTGTAGTGCCATCTGTTAGTTGGCCCGAAAATGAAAGCTTTGTCAGATGTCACTCGCTTTGAAACCTTTCAACTGTTCTTTATTTGTGTCACTGCCCACTGGTCATAAAATGGCGGCTACTTCTAGCGTTTACACATGTATGTAGCTCTCGTGTTCCATTTTGCATATTTACACTACTAAATCTATCCTTTATGTACTATGTTGTGACAAAATTAAATAACTAACTCTACGCGCAATTTCAACATTTATTATAATAAAAATTGCAATATCTACATTAAAAAGTAGAGTTAGTTATTTAATTGCGTCACAACATGAAAAATTAATTTTATTATTTCGAGCTTATATATTGTTATTTTCGGGGCCAATCTCCAGATGGCGCTAGTTTTCAAATAGACAGCTCATAATGCGTAGAGAGAGCTCAAGAAAGTTAGCCCCCCAGATTTTTTTTTAATTTTTTTTTATTACATCGTTAGTTCGCCATTTGTTCTTGATTGTTCTCTATAAACATTTGTTTGTTCTCGATTTTTTTTTTTAATTTGCAATTCATTAAAAGTTAGGTTAGGTTATGTTAGAACAGTTAAAACAACGCAAGAGCCGAGCGTAGCGTGCCGCGGTAGCGGCTGGCGAGTGCCAGAACCAAATAGTAGGCGTTTCCCCCCATTTTTAAATTGTTTTTAAATAAACAACAAAAGAACAAACAATTATTTATAGCGAACAATTAAGAACAAACTACGAACTAACGATATGCGATATTGAAAATTCAAAAATAGAAAAAAATTTTTTTTTGGGGGGGCTAAGTTTGATGAGCCCGTAGAGAGGGCTCTCTTTTCCTTATATTATTATATATATCTTTGGTATAGTACCACCGAGCACTGCAACCATAGATAATATACTTCTATCTAAGTATCTAGAGATAGATCAGCCACCCCATAAGTCCATAGGCTACTATAAATGTTGATCAATAATAGTCGGCTATGGCCACTCACGTTCGATATCGCCATAGACCAAGTATAGTAATTAGACATCGGTTAGGCGTGCCTATGTTGTTAATTTTTATTGTTTTTTGACAAAACATTCTATTAAAATTAAAGTTTCTATCGATATATAAACTAATTTTCGGATACAAATTATGTTCCTCTGATAATTTGTGAAGGCAAGATACAATAGTATCATGAATTTCGTTCATTATTTTTTTAAACTGTTGTGATGGATAGTTGAAAGAATTCTTCGTAAAATGTCTTTTTATTAAACATGTTTTCATTCTTTTCTCTTTTCATTTGGGCAAACACAAAAGTTGTACAAGTAGTGCATTTTTAATAACTTTAACGATACAATATTTTGCAACATACACGTAACATAGCTTTTGGCTTTAGCGTGTAGGCATTTATCAGGTTTTGACTCATAATTCACTTAGAATACAGAACCAGCTTTGGTCTGTATGCTGAGATGATTCTCTAGATCAAATTCAGCTTCTTATGATTCCTTTAGATTTACTTCACCTCCGTTTTTAAATAATAATATAATTGATTTTAAACTCTTATTTCAATCTTCTTCACAGTTGGCGTGTACAGAGTGGGGCGAACTAAAATTGTTTATTCACAATGTTTTATATGCATTGGTGAATTATTGATGTGCTGAAGGATTCACGCTTCTGTTTCTAGTAGTTACTTCTTATTTGACAGAAATTTTATTCATGGGTCTTGGTTTAAGTTCCTCGTTAATAGGCTCGTAATTTTATACTAATATAAATATATATATATACTTATAATTTTATACACCGACATTTCTTTTTCTGTTTTCATATCATGTATGAAATTATTTAATAATGACTTTTTCATATTTAATGACATAAGTGCCATACGTTTGTTTTCTTATTTTTCAAAACCCATTGATATTTTACTGCAGCAAGAAACGAAGTGGCTGCAATCAGAGGACACAAAGTGCATTCAAAACCTTACCACTGTGTTTTGCAATGCTACGAGAAGGAAGAGGAGATAAAAAGCATTTCCTGTGAAGCCTTCGCAGTTAGCAAATACTAACATCGAAATGGCGAGCAATGCGCTTTAATATTAGGGCCTATTGCATGTACTCTTTTTGAGGCCGTCATCCACTTTTTACTCAATTTTGGGTCCTGAGGCACATAACAAAAGAGTTTATCAGGTTTTTAACTGTTGAAGCACTGATGCACAATATAGTATTTATTTTTCCATTTTTACCTCAGGGAACTTTATAATTTTGACTTTTACTGCGCAACAGCGTGCGAACGAGAGCGCCCGCCCGCGTTTTATAAAATACGTTCGGAAAAACTTACTTTTATCGTAAATATCTCAGCCATTTTTTAAGATATGAAAAAAGTAACAACACAGTTTTTATTGTAATACTTTGTAGATTTATTTGGAATGTAAAACACACCTTGACACACCCGTTTGGGAGGGAAGCGATCATCTCCATATATTATAGTAGTATAATTCAAACTCTCTTTTTTTTCAACTTAAGTTTTCACGTGAATTCATTTAAGTTTAAAATATCAATGCATCAAACTTTTAAAGGCTAGGCGTATGCAAGTGTTACTTTCGGTCATGGCCAAGGATACAAACTTTCAGGAGGCGGAAAATATAATGTACATCATATTATAATATTCATTTTGTTGTCAACCAGACATACAAAAAATATTTTGTACTGATTTAAAATAATCATAACATCACACATCGTCAGTCGCCAGGTACTTATTTATTGAATTATCAGCTATAAAAAAGAACTCGATTGTTAACTACTATCTCTGATTTAAATTGCCAGCCTTAATTAGTCGAGTGGCCTCGAATATCAGCTGGTTTGCCAAGCTGCCCCACCGCGCGTGGCGCACGAGCCATTCGTGTCTACCGACGCCAAGGTCACCGTATGACGCAACGGGCTCTGATTACAAAATAATTTATTGCTTTTCCAGTGTTGGGCTTGTTTATAAAAATGAACGCCGACGCACTTTGTTGGATAACATAAACAATAGATACTGCGTAATTTGAACAAATTTCTTATAAAGTATGTGTAAGTGTCATGCATTTTTTATGATTTTTTTAGATTTACATACAGATTACATTTCGATTATTACTAATGAATGTAGTAATTTTATATAACTAAAACAGACTTCAAAGTTACTAATTATTAGTTACTAAAACATCATAGTTACAAAACAGAATTTTTAAATCGACTGCTACAGATAATTTTTACGGCTGACCGCATTTTGACGGCTTGTCGTATTTACACAGATAAAGTTTTAAAATTAAAAAAAAAAATCTTTTATAGTCTGTTAAATTACCTTTCTTGTGGTATATCGTGTAGCTTGTCCTACTCTGTGTATATTTAACGAAAAAAATATCTCTGCGCCCCCCGCGAGCAGACATAATAATATGTCTGCTTGGCACTCATCGGTAATTTTTATAGCAGACATAATAGGTCTGCTTGGCACCTCATGAATATACGCACTGTTTCCCAGAGGAGGAGTTGATGACGAATGATACTACTATAGTTCCAAAAGGGGATAAAAACATTAAAACAAGAAAAAAGATGTGGTGTCGTGGGACACCAGGCAGGAACGAAGTTCCTTCGGCTAATGTAGAATCGACACAATTTGTAAAAAAAACGTGTTCAATTTTATGTAGGTTTTCTTTTCTCTTAAATTTTGCAGATTAGTTTTTATTTAAGTACAGGAAAGTATTTTAGGAAATAATAAATTACGTAAAATAAAAAAAAATCGTAATCCAAATTATTAATTAAAATAAGAAAATATGTCTCTTTATTTTTGTTTGACAACATAAAATTACATAGAAATAGAAAAAAGGTATTATACACTACTCGCTTGTGTATACTACTGTCGCGCCTGCGCACGTCTCATTTAACTGTTTTATTCCACGGACTTTTTCTTACGGTTTTACTATCACATTTTTTTCAGTTCGGTCCCGCAGCAAAATCCCTATCTCCTCCAAGCCTGCCGTAAGGAACTTCGTTCCAAAAATCGATTAAAATGACGTAATCGAATGAATATTTAATCGATTAAAATAACATTAAGATCCTTTTTTTAATTCAATAATATTAGTAAGGTGCATAATTTATCTTCGAATTATTATTATGGATAAAATATATTATTTTCTCAGGAAAAAAACAGAACTGAGCAATTATTTTATCATCAATAAATCGATTTACATAAAAAATCGATACTAGTGAAATCCTTGTTCCTCAACGCTAACTTCACTTTGACAATGACAGTTTGACAGATCATTTCGTTTCTTCGTCATTGTCACTTCGTTTCTTGATGTATTCGTTGAGTTATCGACTTGTTAACTACCTACCCATAACGCAATTGAATTCCAAGGAAGGTAATTGTCTCTAGCAGTCTGTTTTACAGTTCATGTATGAGCTAATGAGTATAAATTATTATTATCTGAGCAAATAAAACCTTTAATAAAATCTTTTAATTTAGGTATACTATATTATATTATCTAATTACCTATTGTCTTATATTATAATGCAAAAAAATGTCGTTACAGTAGTAGATAGGTAGGTATTTTTTATCTAAAACAAAAAACAAGGTTACCAACCCATCTAATATACGTATGTGATATATCCTTAGCAGCTAGGCGTTTAATAAACCTAGAATAGATGAGCTGTCAACATATAGTTTAAGACATTTATTTATTAAAGCACACCACATCATATACAATACAATTTTCTTAATCTAATGATACAATTAGTAGTTCTAAAGTATACGACAATTATGGTGAACATAAAAATTACAAAAAATACTCCCTAAATACTTCTGAAAAATAGAACTAATACTATCTAAACAGCTTTAATAAAAACAAAAAATAAAAAATGAAAGTACAAATTATAACTTTAACTTATTAAAATAATGAAAATAATGAAGACGAAAAAAAAGAAAAACTACTTATTTGACAAATGCAGATTGAGTACCAGCTAAGTGTTTAACAACACTTTCTTTAAACCTGACCAGCCCACCACCGAATATATCAAGTTCTGAATTGGTATCGTTTAACTTATTGTACTCGCGAAGAATTCGAGCGAGAGGCGCCTGAACTCCCAGGTTGGTTTTTACAGAAGGAACTTGGAAGATTCTCTTGATTTTGAACCTTGGGAATAACCAGCAAGGTTAATATTCTGCAAGAGGTTACTACATTGTATTTGACCGTTTAAGAGTTTGTACAAAAATATTACTCCGGTAACATTAACCCATGTTATAACGGGCCACGGCCCTTTTAACAAACATCTGTTTAGTATAGGTGTCACCGACAGCCCGCTGTGCAGAGCCTGCATGGAGGCAGAAGGGACGCCCGCACACATCATTCTGGAGTGTAGGAGTGTGGCCACTTACCGGGCCAAACACCTGGGGTCACCGAGGACTCTCCCCGAGGTCATGGGTGACATCAGAGGTTTGATTAACTACCTTGAGGAGCTGGGATGGCAAGATTAGCCACCCACCTCACCACGCAAAATAGGCGCGCCATAGTCGTCGAGTTGCGGATAGTAGCCCGTGATAACCTATAACCTATATATTACTCCGGTATGAGATCTCCGATCGAGCAATGAAATCATATTAAATTTCCTGAGGCGCTGATGGTACGGGTGTCTATGAGAGAATCCAATACTAATGTATGCAAGGTGTCGTGTGAATGCTCTTTGGATACTCTCGATGCGTTGCGAATGGATCGTATATAATCTATCTATATATCGTAATAGATCGTGTATATGAATGGAAAGCGTTCCCCAGGATCAGCAGCTAATTTAGGTGTGCCACAGGCTCAATACTTGGACCATTTTTATTCTTATTATACATAAATGATCTACCGCATTTTGTGAGGGACGATCATGAGGTTGTGTTGTTTGCAGATGACACGTCACTTTTATTTAAACTTAAGCGACAACAAAACGTTTTCGACGATGTAAACAATGCAATCTCGAAGGTAGTAAAGTGGTTTTATATTAATAATCTTCTACTTAATGAGAATAAAACAAAGTGTATTAGATTTATACTACCAAATGTGAAACAAGTAAAAGCTAATATTATTATTAAAAACGAAGAATTAGCTCTCGTGGACACCACTGTATTTCTAGGTATAGCCCTCGATAATAAGCTTCAGTGGGGCCCTCATATTAATACATTGTCGAAGAAGCTCAGTTCTGCAGCACATGCAGTTAAAAAGATCCGTCTCTATACAGATGTAGCCACAGCTAGACTAGTCTATTTCAGCTACTTTCACAGCATTATGTCTTATGGTATACTGCTGTGGGGAAGTGCTGCAGATATTAACATCATCTTTGTGCTGCAGAAGAGGGCTGTACGTGCAATTTACAATATGGGTCCCAAAGAATCACTCCGTGAAAAATTTAAAGAGATAAGTATAATGACCGTCACTTGTCAATATATTTATGAAAATCTGATGTATGTGCACAGGAATATTAACTTGTTTAAGAAAAATAGCGATTGTCATAAGTTTAATACTAGGAATAAAGATAAGCTTGCTGTTACCACTACCAGGCTCCATAAAGTTGATAAATCATTTAAAGGGCAATGTATACGCTTCTATAACAAACTCCCAAGTGATATGCTTAATCTGACAATAAACAAATTTAAAAATTCAATTAAAGGGAAACTTTATAAAAAAGCTTACTATAAAATATCGGATTACTTAGATGATAAAAATGCTTGGGAATGAACATGCTCTAACTCTGTCTTAATAAAACAAAATATATATTATAATTTTCTAGAGTATAAGTATATGTATTATTTTTACAAACTACATTATGTAGCTCTTATTATTATAAGAAACCTTAAATTGACGATTCAAAATGATCAAATATGATCTCAATGAATAAAGATATTTTGACTTTGACTTTGACTATAGGGGATTCCATATAATACTACCATATTCGATATGACTGCGCACCAGAGCGTTATATAGAATTGTTTTCGTTTTGGAGCCGAAACAATTCGAGTTTCGCTTTAGAAATCTTAACATTCGTGCGGATAATAAACGTTAGTTTGCTATCAATAGTTACCCCCAAGTCACGAATTTCCTGCACTTCTTTTGATGGTGCGCCATCGAGCTTATACACTGTAACAAGCGTTTTTTTTTTTTTAACATAACCTCATTTTTATATCTTCGATTACTCAGCTCCTAGATTGACAAATCTTGCTAAATTTTCAATTATGGATTATTTTAATGTTATCTTTTAAATGGTGCTACTTTCATCTTGTTATCACTTGGGCCCAGGAATGTATGGAAGCGTATCAATCTCCTTTGGTATTAATAAACGCGAAGTAAAGTTATTCCAAGTTTAAAAGTTTTGTCTTTATCTTATCTTTTTTTACTATAGAATACTCATGACGGGGAGAAGTAATTTTAATTTTAAACACTGCGTTTATTTATAAGACAGACAGTGCTTAAAGTCTATTAACATGAACAATTTAAATGTTTCAACATATAAAAGGCTAATGCGTGTTTGTGAATACCTTTTTCTTTATTAATTAGTACCTAATAATATAAAAAAAAAATTAGAAAACATTACTATTCAGAATGTCAATCCAATCTTTGAGCATCATTTTTTTAAATTTGTTTTTAAATTGGCTTTGGTCTTAAATTTGGGGAACTAATAAAAAACGAATTTTCTGTAGTTAGTATCTACTACTTTGAGCAATTATGACTAAGTTAATTATGTCAGCTATGATTCGCCTGTCATGGAGGGGAAGAAAATCATACCTATGGCATATAGCGTAGTAGCTTATATCACTACTCTTGGCTTTTAAACTGTAGACATCTTAAAAATCTTCTTTGTATTGATTCAATCTTTTCAATATAAATATTATACTGTGCTTCATACCTTGATATTTTGAACTATTGGAAAATTGGTTTCTATACCTAATTAGAAAACCCGTTGCCTTGTTTGCTGTTCTAGCAATAGCATCTATATGCTACTTATAAGTTAACTTTGTATCATGTATGAAACCAAGATGTTTGACTTTGTCCACAAAATGAAGTTGACTTTTGAGTGCTTGAAACAGGACCTGATGTCATTAATGAATATATTAAATAGAAGAGGTTCTAATAAAGAACCTTGAGGAACACCCATTGTTCCACCTAGAGGTACAACCGTTCACTACAACTGCTTGCGTTTGACTTTCAATGTAGGATGAGAAACACTTGAATAAATTACTGTAAGCCCCTGCATATTTATGGTCTTGATTTGATGGTCTATTCTGTCAAAGGTTTTGCAATAGTCTGTAAAAATAGCGTCTACTTGATTAAACGAGTCCATGCTAAAAGTAACTGAGTTGATAAAAGTACTAAATTTGTGGTGGTGGATCGATTCTTTTAAAATCCTAGTTGTTGTTCTATGAATTTTGATGATAATGTTCCATTATTCTTGTTTTTATATGGCATGTTTAAGTATCTTAGCTAATATGCACAGTTTGGAAATGGGTAGGTAGTTTTTAATGTTATTTTTATTACCTGTCTTGTGAATGCTGATTTCCAGATTTTGGGTACCAACATTAGAACAAGAGATAAAGAGTTTTAAATAGTCTATCAGCACACTTAAAAATTTATATTGGCGAAATGTGGAAGATAGCAGGCCCATTGCTACCTGTGAGAGATCGAGGGCGTAGTGTACTGACATCTAGTCTTAACAGTGTATGTGTTAATTATCATTGTCACTGTCACGACATCGACAGTGACATTAACCGTGTGACGTTGAGTGCTATATAAGGAATGCACAGTACAGCGGAAGGCCAGACATAGCAAATAGCCAGGTTTTCCCAGTTTTCTGGATCCCCCCCCCACAAACCTCATTTTAAGCATAATAAAGTTTTATCCCCTAACACGTAGATAGAGTTGTAGAAATAAGTTTTCTGATACCTACATATATAAGGCTTAATTGTAAATTGCTTTAATAAGTAGATTTAAGTAATTTTGTATATAAATTTTAATATCAAATATAGAAATTTGGAATTTGATTTTTGCGGAAGGCCAGTTCAAATCGGCTATTGGTTGCGTGCAGATGTGTCCCGGTGTAGTGCTACATAATAAAGATTAATTTCACTCGTGAGCAAACGATGAACATTATAGAGGGACTTAAGATTTAGATATCATAACATCGTTGATTTATATGTTATGCTAATTGAGATGATTTGAAGTTCACAGTTTAAGTTCATTTATGTAGAACTAACTTTAAAGGCTGAAAGAGAGAGAAAACTAGATTGAATGAATGTAGCAAAAGGCTTGAAACTGCAAATCAAATCAAATCAAAATCAGTTTATTCAAGTAGGTCACGGAAATGACACTTATGAATGTCAAAAAAAAAAAAAAAATTTTTCGTATTGAATCTACCGCTACTTCGTAAAGGGTTGAGCTAATGAGAAGAAGTAGCAAGAAACTCATTGCCATTCTTTTATATCAAGATTTACATTTACATCGATTAACAAATCATTTCAATTACAATATAATATGTAAAATGTAAATTGATGCAACAAACACACTCAAACGTCAAATAGTCAATCTCTTACACGAGTAAGTAAATTTTTTTAAGCGATTATAAATAAATAAATATGTATATATCCATACATATATATACACACATAACTTTTAAGAATATGAAACCGAGTCTCCGGCAACAGGATCATCCTGCCACCACAAGTAGCGCCCGTTCACGAGCATGACGCATGAGCCAGCCAGCCTCCCTCAACCATATTTTAGGGAAGGGGACGACCAGTCTCATGTCGCCGCCACAAGCAGTGACATTTAAGCGAACATGACGAAACCTGTTACGAGAACTCAGCAAACAACAATAAAATAATCCTAATCTACATATCATGCAATACTCACCAAATACCTCTACTTACAATTTGACAATTCTGCTTAAACTTGTAATTAATATTATATTTTTACTAACAGTAATCAAAAGCTCAATCCTTTAGGGTTGACCACCTTATCAGGCAGGTCAAGGAAATGACTTTTATTTTTATATCCACCTCCTTTGAGGGTTGAGCTTTAATAAGAAGAAGTGGCAAGAAACTCTTTGTGACAATCACTCACTCACAAATCATTTCAGTTACAATATATGCAAAATTGATGCAGCAATAATACTCTAACTACAAATACTCAAAAAAAAATGTAAATTATTACGTAAAAACAAGAGCTATTGAGTACAGTCACGGCCGACTACTAATGTATCAACAATAATACTAGGCCATGGTACAGTAGATGCATCAATCCACACACACCGCAAATAAATAAAGGTATTTAGCGACCATTTTATTAGCAATTATAAAAATATAATTTTTAATTTTAAAACCATGAGTTAGAGTTTCCGGCTACAAGATCATTCTGCCACCGCAAGTAACGCCCGTTCACGATGCTTCGTTAGTGTCTGCTGATCGTCTCTTGTAGTGGAGGCAAGAAGGAAGAGAGTTTGTTTGTTGGCTTTTATAAATGAATAGAAAAGTTTGGGATTGTCTGATATTCCATTTTCAGACAGCTTTTATTTTTTTATAGTATTCGTTCTATAAAATTTTGGCTCTCTCGCGTATTAAAGAAAATGCATTTTTATGTGCACTATTGCCATAAGCTTTGTATTTCTTAAAAAAAAAATACTCTTTCTTTAAGGACTTCTGTAAAAGGGGGGCTAGGGCTGACAGAAATTGACTGGAAAATAACAAGATTTTATTGATTTATGAGGTATATATTTATCAGGATTAGTATCAGTACAGTTGACAATAAAAATATTGAGTGGACAGTTCTCAGTAATTGTTAAATATCTTGTATATTTAAGTTCCCAATCGATAAGACAAAATAACTAATGAGCCTTTGATATCATCGAAATTACCTTTATCGTAGATATATTTCTTTCTTGGCGTGGATTTCAAATTACTTTCGCAATCAAGAGTCAAGGTAAAGTCTAAATGATTTGTGATTGACATTCTTAGGAACCAATGGATTATTACAATGTAAGACTGATAAGACTGATACTACGTTGTTACATAACACGTAATCTAATTTTCTGTTATTAATATTTCTACATAGATTGTACAGGTTGAGGTTACATTCGCTCAGAATATCCAAAAATAAATGTTGCGGTTCACCTGACATACTTTGCGGTTGAAGATAGACCGTATTCCTATCCTGACCTAACCAATTTATTTTAGGTAAGTTGAAAACAGCAAGAATTAAAAATATAACATTCCACGATTTAATGATATTTATCGGACAAATGAATTAGTTGCATATCAAAAGTATAATCTCGATTTTTATTTGATTATTCCATGTACACACTTTTTGCGAGGCAAACTCTGCAATTCTATTTTCTTTAACACACTATACCGTATTAAGCAAAATATCTGGGGTAGGTTACTGAACAAAATTTACTATGTCAGAAAATCGAAGTTTGTATCATAATAAATGCGTTCGCGTTAAAAATTTGAATGGTACCTACAAAATAGACTAGTTGGTACAAAAACTCATAAAACTGAATGATCTAACAATCTTAGTAGTATTTTATTATTTTACATCGACAGCTTTAGCAAATGTTGCACAAATTTTGTATATGATAAGGTTAGAGAAAAAGAAAATGACTGCGGTTGTACAATATTTAATTGGACGATGAAATACAAACTTAACAGGAATATATAATCACTTAATATTGTCACTAAAATCTTTTTTGATTTTGGTATAATTTCTTAGTAGTAATTATTCTTCGACATTAGAAGTTGAACCAGCGTGAGTTAGTCCATACACCATCAACGGTGACAACATCATCTACTACAGTTGTAGTAGTATCATCTTCTACAGTTATAGTAGTATCATCTGCTACAGTAGTAGTATCATCTGCTACAGTAGTAGTATCATCTACTACAGTTGTAGTAGTATCATCTTCTACAGTTGTAGTAGTATCATCTGCTACTGTTGTAGTAGTGTCATCTTCTACTGTTGTAGTAGTATCATCTTCTACTGTTGTAGTAGTATCATCTGCTACTGTAGTAGTAGTGTCATCTGCTACAGTAGTAGAAGTGTCATCTACAACAGTTGTTGTAGTGGCTACCTCATTGAAGTCTATTCCAGTAACTCGGGTAAACCAGGAATGGAATGGGCCAACTCGGATAAAACCTGTGGAATATGGATTTCGGTTGAGTTTGATATAAATCCTGAAATACATTGCTCGTTCATGTCATGTCATACTCATGTGTTTTTAGTGTTAAAACTTTGTGCCCAAAATTCACTGTTTTGGTTATAAATACTATTGATTCCATAACAAAATGAGTCAGCGCAGAGTATATCTCTTTTGTTAAAATAAGTATATCAAAATAATTTGAATAAATAACTTATTTGTAATTTGTGCTCACACTACCTAGTGATACATATATTGTGTACTATTCAAATATGTAATGTAGGTATTATATGTGCACCTTAGAAATAAAAATTCAATCTGTTTGCATTTGGTGCACTGTGTGTATATCTGACTTTGCTTGATTGCTGACTTGCAATTAATTGTTATGTTGACTGTGTTGTATGCGATCGAATCACCAGTCCACCAGTCACTGATTTAATATAGACAGATTATCGTGGGGCTTATATTTAATCTGCAAAAGTTATGACACAAAAAGTTGTGTCATAATTTTGGACAATCTTGACATTCACGATTATAATTTTATCTAAATAATAATAATAATAAGCATATTTATTCAAGAGTTATAGATTACATATTTTAATGTGTTAGTAACTTAAAAATATACCTTAAACTAATGTTATTACTTAAACTATAATCTTCCCATCCGGGTATATGCCTCCTCAATCTTCTTCCACAACTCTCTATTTTTTTGCTTTCTCTAGCCAGTTTTTACCTGCCACTGTAAGAAGTTCATCACTCCACCTCATTTTGGGTTACCTGAGGGACCACACCATGTTGTCGCTTTTAGAGTCCATCTGGACTGTCTGGGACCTTAGCCACATGTCCTGCCCATTGCCATTTCATTTTTAATGCATGTTCAAGGACATCTGTCAGGTTTGTTTTTTTCCTGATGGTTTTGTTGCGGATCTTATGTATCTTTCTGAGCCTCAAGATGCTTCTCTCCATGGCATGTTGTGTTGTTGGTAAACGATTTTTTATTTTCTTTGTGTGCACCCATGTAATAAATAATAGGTTGTATTAATAAACTCACCTGCTGGTAATCCGGAGTGGCAACCACCAGAAGCGGCACTTACTACGAAAGATGCCACCGCCGTCAGTACAGGTACACCTGAGTCGTTGTCAACCAAAGGACTACCACTGTCACCCTAGAAAGTAATAGATATGTTCATATGAAAAACCGTCAATAACAAGAATTAAGAGAAATCTAATTGATGAGATCCTAGCTTATTTTATATTGGCCTCTTAACATTTCAATTCTTTTAAATATAAGCTGCTAATATTATTCTTCTATGTTTTTAATAAAATTTATATAATTTTGGAATTGTTTTGGATATATATTAAAATTTATTAATGTAATAAAATAATAGTACCTACCTTGTTTAAGTAAGAAAAGATTTAAGTAATGAAAAAAATCCAATAAATTAGAAAATTTATAGATTTTAATGTAACCTATCTAAAACTTTATGCGCATATTAATCATGGGCAGATAATCTAGTTCTTTGTAAGTTACTTGTAGAGGTAGAACTTATAACTATAGGCTTACTGGTTTAATACATTTAATATACTGGCGTATGGACAAACAAAGCGTACGGGAGAGAAGAAGATCTAAAGGAGATACAGCAAGATATAAAAGGAAAGTGAATCTATTGTTACTGTGACCGATTTTCATTGACATGTAAAATATGTTACCATTTTGGTGGTATATATAGGCTGGTACATAACTAATTAGAGTAACCCAACATCCCATCACTCGACCTACAGCAAATCTTCGCTCGGTGTCAACATGTCATCGATAAGTTGTCAACGGAAACCGAACGCATTGATAGCGCTATAGCTAATAGACGTCGCATGAACAGCGAGTGGATATCACGCGGTCTAACAGCGGACATCGTGTGGTCTACAAAGTATGATCATTGATGTCTATCAGCGATTGGCTGTAGATTTCGTATTGTTATATATTGCTTTGAAACAAAGTTTTTTACATACCTCACAAATTGACTGCGTAGTAACATTCCAGTAACGCGCACAAAGTGTGTTCTGATTGACAATGTTACCAAAAAGTCCTCTGCACTGTGCGTCGGGGACACCAGACAAGTATACCCACTGTAGTTCTGTTGGCCTGAATCCTAATAAAACATGGCATCGATTAATATACAATGAAGCTGTGAAACATAATAATAATAATAATTATAATTAATCATTTATTTTCAGGCATTACCCATATATATACAAACAATCTTAACTTAAATTAAATTACATAACATTCTTGAGTTTAATTGAATTACAGATAAAATTACAGTAAAAAATTTATGATATGTCATAATCACAATTAAAAAGAAAATAATTAATAATAATAATAATACTCAGACGCGACATTGCATGTTATATATAAGTTATGGTACGAGGTTATGACGTAGAAAACCGTCTGAAATATAAATCATAATAATATATTATATATTATTATGGTTGAAAATTATATGCATTTTATTATATTTATTATATATATAAATACATTTTTAGCGTAGGGTCCAGTGAATTTAAATATTATGTTTGGCTTTCTTATTATTTAAGTTTATGTTACTCGCACAAATGTTCTCAAACGTATCTTGGATTTCTTTTAACTTTGACTTTGTGTGAAGTATCATTCGAAATCAACAGTACTTATCTTATGGTTTTTTTTCATCATGAAAATATACATCATTGAATAAAACATAAGGAAGAGAGAGGAAAGGTCCAAAATTAGACCCTTGATGCGCCTCGGTTACCAATTTTGAGAAAAGCCAGAGGAGATCTTGTGTAAGTCATATCAACTTTTTTAAAATGATATCAGAAGCTTGGTACCGGCGTTAATCCGGCACCACGATTGCGCTTTTCACTTAGAGAGAAGATAATTAAGTATTGGTAGACCACTCCACTAGCTACGGTGTACTACAACACAAAAATTCGTTGCACATGACTGTTTAGTAGCAGAATATGGCGTCGCTTTGTTAAAACCTAGCCTAGCCCTTGGAAAGGAGTGCCTCAATGTTATTTCATTTATATTGGTAAATTCTGTACATGTTAGGGTACAATATAATATTTAGGCATCGATTTATCCTTATCTTGTTTTTCTAATTAGATTGTAAAATGTCTTTACACCTGTTAACGACAGCTTAATTTTGATAAACATACTTCACTATCAATATGGCCGATTAATTTTCCATTATGCAATAACATTTCATAACATACCGTTAGTCCAAGTTAATCCCCAACCACTGGCGGTTAATTGAACACCTGTGTAATCGTTGTAGGCGTCACTTCGGGATTGCAATTGGATGCTATTCAAGTTGTCTGTAAAATTATAAGAAAAAAACCAACTATAATACGAGTGACTTAAAAAAACTACGGACTAATGAAAATGGTCTTTGTTTGAGGCTCTTTCACGCCTAAACCACTGATCGTATTGACATGAAACTTCCACCATTCGATGCGAAATTTATCCTAGATGTTTATGGCTACTTATATTTTTATTGTATTTGTAAAAAGATAAATAAAATTTAATATAATATATTTCCTTTCAAGTATCGTTCAGCGAATCGGGTGGAAACGGCTAGTGCTTCATATTTGTATATGTTACTTTTGTTATGTATTTATTTTATAATATTTACACATTTTGAATCAGATTGATTATAAAGAAGCTCTTAATATCGATAAGGTACCTAAATTACTAACGACTGCATTTCCTGTGCGGGATTATATTTTACTAGCTTTTACCCGCGATTTCGTCCGCGTTGAATAGATTCTCTGGGCAATTTAATTTTTATTTTTTTAGGATACTTTCCAAATAATACATATACAAAGTGCTCTTTCCGCTGCTGGCACATATCCCTTGTCATTGTGGGCAGTCCCTTTAATAGTATTTCCCTTTGAACTGTAATCTCCTATTTGATCCCCACGTGGATCAAAGTTTCAAAAATGCTCGAAAAAATATTTATAAATTGTTCTTTATCAAGTGCCTAAATACAAAGTTTCAGGGTTTTATCATCGATAATGACGAATTTCCATACACACTGCCATCCCCTATTTCAACCCGCTCTTTTTTTTTGCAATAAAAGGTAGGCCTGTGTCCTTTTTCAAGTTCTACTCTATCTTTGTCCTAATTTGTATCAAAATCAATTCGGTGGTTTAGGCGTGGAAGCGTAACAAACAAACTTACATTCAAATTTATAATATTAGTTGCAGTTTGCAGTTTGAGATAGAGAGACAACATATTAGATGTTATTTATATATTATTGTAACAAGTTATACCTGTAAATGTCATTGCAATCGGCAAATAGATGAGCGATATATCATTCTGTTGAGCACGTCCTGGCTCATTCACATCGAATGTGGGGTAGGTGTACCACCGACGGGTTTCTGACACGTACTCGGCGTTGTTAACGTTAGTTAATCCAGCTAACACTGTCACCGACTGGCGGCTAAAATGTTTCGTAAATGTCAAACAATGAAACAAATCTTAGGCTGGTTTGCACTTACTAACTTTAGCAATAACAAACACTTTAAAGTGCCAGTTAAGAAAAAGAATGAGTTGCACCATTTGACAATTTTTAGATGACATCATAACTTTGACTGTAAACCGTAAGAGCGCTTTCACCTACGTTCGATCCGAATCCGATCCATATCCGTGAAAACACGGTCCGAAATAGTCGTTGAACTATTTCTATGGTAGTTTACGCACTAGATCCGGTTTCCATCATCCAATTTCTTTCCGTCAACCGTTACAAAGAATTCTACGATTACACCGGACCGTTTTTCACGGGTACGGATCGGATTCGGATCGAACGTAGTGAGAAAGCGCTCTAACCGTCCAATCATTAACTATGCCAAGGAATTCGATAGTGCAACACAATCCGCAGTCTATATTAAAGTCAGCGTTACTGTTAACGTTAAATTTGACTAAAACCTGAACTTTAAAAGCTAATATGATGCAACCTAACCTTAAAATATTAAATGGAAAATGGCGTTGATAGTTTTTTAATTGCAGATTGTAGGTAAAATATATTTTACATGATGTGTTCCTGTTGTGTTTATGACTCTGTTTTGTTGTTGTCCAGTGAAATTATTTCAATGGACAACAACACGAAAATTGCTAAACGGCCCAATTTCAGGGTATTTGTTAAAAATATATTGAGAATATCACTAAAAGCGACAAGCGTCAGTTATTACAAAATTATAGCAATGCTGATGAATACATTTAGCTCTCTGATGAACAGTAGGTTGTCTAAACAATACTCTGTACTTCCTTCGATAATTCTAGCTCACGGAGAGGTAATTTTGGGATTATTACAACCAAATTACTGGGTTTAGCGTTGCTTGAGTTTGATTGCTATTTTAATTAAAACATACCATATATATATCTATGCGGCTCCACAGGGCTACTTGAAAACCAAGTACCTGGCAGCTATTTCGGTCAAAAATCCAGCCTCACTAACTCGGAAATGCTACCACTATTCTCCTACAGTTTGGTAGTGATATGTTGTACATAGTATTAAGTATTGTAAGTATAATAATTATAAGTATTGATTTGTGTTGAATGAAGTAACCCTATAGCAAATATAATATTAAATACCCAGCCACGCAAGCTGCAGAACTGAGAACCCATTTAGCATCAATCACTGATCCACTGCAAGTTAGAATATTTCCACGGTTGTCGACGGCTCTCACGTATGCTTGGTAAGGGAACTGGCCAAGTTCTGCATCCCACCCGGAAACTATGCGTCCTTGACGACCTGAAAGAAATGATTTAATATAATATCTATTCAAACGAATGAGGAGTAAAGTTAGATTCAAGACCATTATTTTTCTTTTTCCGATGGCAAACTTATTATTTCCATTTTAATCTGAGGCAAGGACCTGTAGAAATAGCCACACAACTAAAAATTGTCTCTGCGTTTTGGTCTTGTAAAGAACGATCTGTTTGTCTGTTACATAGTGAGAGTGACCGCATTAACGGTCTAACAGCACAAAACTAACTAACACTAAAAGCAAGTCCTTGTATATCCTTGGAGGTCCCTAAGTCGTATCTGTTCGGGAAAACTGGAGCTGGTAATTTGACAAAGCTTCTTGCAAAACGTGCGAATGTAGAATACCAGACGTCAGCATGATGCGTGAAATTATCATTTTAAAATAATTGCCGGAGGTGGAATGGCCTGGATTAGAGGTGACAATAATGTGAGGCCGAATTTGTGCCCTTCTCTGATAACCTATGGTGGCACACGCAGCGGCTACCTAAATAGCGGGGCCATGTTAGGCGCGTGATCGCAATGGTGCTCGGGATTAGGCAGTGGTCCAACGACCTCAGAGGATGTCAAGTCAACAGTTAGTCCAACAGCCTGTGACGCACGAGAGTAGATTTTGTAGGAAGCAATTTGTATTGACTATATTAATTGAATATTCAAATCGATCCACATAACCGAGAGTCTGATTACATATAATAATATGTCTTACGTAAGAGCTTAAATTTAAAATAGTCCCGCTAGATTGTTTTTATCTTGTTCAACTAATCGTTTATTACCAATGCATATCTAGATAAAAATGGATAATAATCTGCAATCGGTAGCACAAACATAATAAATAATAGATTAACAATGTATAACAGTGGTGGTAGACTTATTACCTTGAATGGGTTCAGCATAGTTCGAGGGAATGTAGTGGGAGAGAGCCTGTAAGAAATAACATTGCCTTTATTATTCACTTTCTCTGGTTACCTTTAACTTAAACATAGTAACTCTATAAAATTACGTCCTTCTAATCTGTTTGTTGAGAACTTTTTTCTGGAGTGTGATTAAGATCATAATGATGAGTTAGAAAGGTTAATAACTATGTAAATTTACAATACTTGAATTTATTTTATTTATAATAATTAATTCTAGTATTTATTATAATTTATTCAGTTCAGCCTCTTGTGAAAGTCATATTTAAATATTGTTTTTTAATTTGATCTTGAATGAGAAATAAGTATAATCGTATATGAGTAAATATAGTAATGTTTTACAAAATACAAAGATTGATGCCCTACAAACCGAAATACAAATTGTTGGTACTGTTCATTACTGCTTGGTGGAAATGGCGCCGCTGTGATCTCCATCTAGCATAGACTATCACACATATTTTGACATTGGCATCTATAGAGCTTTTTTTTTTGGTTCTGTTCGTCCATCTGGACAGGCAAAGGGGTCAAAAGCCCATACAGCCAGCATCTATAGAGCGTTCGTATAGACTTTTTTTTTTATAGCAAAGGAGGACAAACGAGCGTACGGGTGTTCTGGTGTTAAGTGAATGAATGAATTAATTAACCTCTTTGCTCAGAATTTAGCTTAGCTTCGATATCTTATTTATAGTCATTTGACAGCTGAAATTATGCTGAGATTAAGCCACTGACCTCTACTATATATACCACTGGACTGGCGGCTGTCAAAGTGCTATTGTGCCTGATTGATATTCGCCATTTTGGCGCTGTTGGCCATGTAGCGAGAGTCTGCGGTACCTACTAAAACTAGCGATGACATCCTAGTGGACAACATAGATGATGGGAAAATATTTACAAAAAAATAATTATGTACTTCATGACGTTGATTATTGAAGTATAAATAACACGGAAAACAATCGAAATTAATTCAAAATGCAAAAATACTTGAGAGTATTGTACGTTCCATTTGTATTATACGTCAAAATTAGTTCCCTGGACGCTCGCGAGTGGCACTTGATTTGGTGAAAAACATTGAAAAAAATGATGTCAAACATATGGAACAGCCTGTCCAGTGGCATTTATACAGGTCAGTGACTTAAGCTAAGACAGCATGCAAAAGTCAAGTCCCCGTTTTATCACATTCAACAACGTTGTACATATGTAAATCTGAGTAAAATCTAAGTACACCATAGTTCTCAGTCTTCACCAGTGGGAGGCTTCTTTGCACCGGATGCCGGCTAGATTATGGGTAAATAAAAAAAAAATACCACAACGGCGCCTATTTCTGCCGTGAAGCAGTAATAGGCGCCGTTGGTCATTTTGGTCTGAAGGGCGTCGTAGCTAGTAAAATTACTGGGCAAATGAGACTTAACATTTTATGTCTCAAGGTAACGAGCGCATTTGTAGTGCCGCTCAGAATTTTTGGGTTTTACAACAGTCCTGAGCGGCAATGCATTGTAATGGGCAGGACGTATCAATTACCATCTGCTAAACGTCCTGCTCATCGTGCCTTATTTTGGTAAAAAAAATCTTAGCCTAAGTCTACATGAGCACTACCGTTTATTTACATTTGATTCAAGAGCGATATAATAACTTCGTCTTACCTGATGGCACAACAAACTACTGAAAAGTACGAACCACATTTTTCTTGACTCTAATGAAACAATATAAAAATTCGCCGCTTATATATATGATGTCCGTGCATAATTCATTGATTAATTTAATCTCTTTGCGATAATATTTTTTAAATAGACTAGTTATGGTCGCTAATTTGTCAGCGCGGAATTAAGTACATACTAATCTATAACATCTATACATATAAATAAAATTGGAGTGTCTGTGTGTAATATTGAAATAACAATTTATATAAATACATATACGGTACATACACCAAGATATTATTTTAGAAAAGATTGTTTTATTTTAGAAAAATAAAGTAATGTTGCAATGTCCATGAAACGGTCTAACTCTAAAAATAATTTATATGGCAAAACAACGTTTGCCGGGTCAGCCAGTATAAGATAAAAAAACAAGGTATTGTTTGTTCGTTAGTATAAAAATTTACACCATTGTTTTGGTGTTTTTTAATTGGTGACTTGTCCGATTTTTACACGCTTTTTATTAGCTTCACCTGTGTGTATGTTTGTTTGTAACCGACTCACTTGGGCATGATTTTGATCCACTTTAAACTCATTTTTAACCGACTTCAAAAAGGAGGAGGTTATCAATTCGATCGGTATTGTTTTTTGTATGTACACCGATTACTCTGTGATTTATTTTCTTTAGTTCGATGCAGAATAGATGCCATTTTTCAGTTTGCAAAATAAGATTTTTGTTAATGTATATAATTTTCAATCGTTTGTAAGGCAGGAATAGATGTTTACTTTAAATTTCATAATATATTTTGAAATATTTTACTCTAGTTTTTTATATAAAGCGGGTTTTTTGAGTTTTTTTTAACTACTCTTTATATATCTTACGACGCGCAGGTCATCTGTGTAACACTTCTTTGTATATCAAAATAGAATTCGAATTTCCAGGAATGTGCGTATTTTTACAGCTTACTGTATTAAAGCACGAAAATTAACTTCCATTAAAATGAACACCAGCAATGGATTTTTTTTATTTATTTATTAAATTGGGATCCAATGTTGTGTACAATATTAATTCTTATCTAGAGTAGGACACTCTTAAGAATCTATGATATAAGTTGTATACCTCACCTACAGGCTAACTATTGAGTTAGCATTGCATTGCATATTGATGCATGATAAATATATTACAGTCGGTTCACATTCTAGCGCTCTACAAAGCGCAGGTGGCCGGCCACATATGGAGTATTGCTGTCACCTGTGGTCTGGCGCACCCCACCGCACACCGGCTTGAATTGCTGGGAACCAGTGCTCTGTGCACGTACTACAAAGCTATGGAATGAGATTCCTTGTGCGGTGACTTGATGGTGGACGAAACGACTCGGGTACCTTCAAAAAAAAAGCGCGTACACCCTTCTTAAAGGCCGGCAACGCTCCTGTTATTCCTCGGATGTTGCAAGATATATTGTGGGCGACAGTGATCACTTTACACCAGGTGTTCCGTACGCTCGTTTGGCCTCCTTTTCCATAAAAAAGAAATTCCCTGCGAGTGCAAGCGGAATAAGACCCAAAGACCCGATGATTACATCCTCCTGATGGAATGACGCTGGTGGCTTGGGCACGGAGAAGGGCACTGGTGTGGGACGCGACTTGCGTCGACACTCTGCCTCCTTCTCATGTCCAAGTTACGTCAGTTGGTGCTGGGGCTGCTGCTTCGATTGCCGAAGACAGCAAGCGTCGCAAATATGTTGGTCTCAGTGAGTCATACATTTTTGTGCCGTTTGGTATCGAGAGACTTGGCCCGTGCGGCCCAGAGGCGCGGAGAATGCTCAAAATAAATATTCGCGCCTGAATAAGGCTACTGGAAGCCCAAGCACTGGCAGCTATTTCAGTCAACGGATCAGCTAGCTATCCAAAGCGGAAATGCTGCCAGTGTTCTTGGTACGCTTCCGCGTAATGATAGTTTTAATTTTATGTCGTCACAGTATTGTAAATATAGATATAAGTATTATTTTGTGTAAATAAATATATCATATAACATAAAGAATAACTGAAAACCAATACAAAACATTCTTTGCATGTAGTAATTTTAAAATATTACATATATATTAAATGTTATTTGTCGTTTTGAAAGATGAAGCGGATTGTTTGAAAATATCTAAACCTGCTTCTATAAATACGTTGTTGTATGTTATGACTATTCCATTTACAATGGCGGCCTTGTCAAGGTTTCTTTTTTTTTAATGTGACTACTAGCATTATCCACTCACAATGGCGTACGGCAAGAATTGTTAAGTTCCCGTGCACTTTTTTGGAAACATTTGATTAGAGTGTTCGAATCTATCTGTTAAATACTATACCTACACTATTCGCCTTCATTCTATTATAAATTCAACGGGAAATAGCAGTTCCTAAAACCAGAAATCGAATGAGGCTTGCGTATTTCTAAATGCCAGTGGGAGGCTCCTTTGCACAGGATGCCGGGTACATTATGGGTACCACAGCAGCGAAGCAGTAATGTCTAAGCATTATTGTGTTTCGATCTGAAGGGCGCCGTAGCTGGTGAAATTACTGGACAAATGAGACATCTTATGTCTGAAGGGCACGAGCGCAATTGTAGCGCTGCTCAGAATTTTTGGTTTTTTTTTCAAGTATTCTGAGCGGCACTGTGTTGTAATAGGCAGAGCGTATCAATTATCATCAGCTGAACGTCCTGCTCGTCTCGTCCCTTACTGTATGGGTATATATCATTGGTACTGCTATCCTAGTATTTAAGGTAGTTTAGTGGAGCCGGGTAGACGAATCTACGTATACCTCGGCTCCACGATCACGAACAATGGTGGGTGTGAAGATGAGATCCATAGGAGATATGCTATCACACGATCTGCCGTTGATCATTACTAAAGTCATGAAAGTCCGTCTGATGAAAAGCTTAGTCTTCCCAATTTTCTTGGTGCAGAAGTGCTGGCGGCGACTGCTGCGAATTCCTTGGACTGCGTTTCGGACCAATGTTTCGATATTGGAAGAATTCAAGGTGAAGGAGAGATTATCGTCGACTGTGCAGATACGAATCATCAAGTACTTTGGGCACGTTACACGAAACCAAAACTCCATGGAACGTAATCTCTTACTCGTACTCGTCGTCCAAGGACGAGTGGAAGGCAAGCGGTCACGAGGTCGGTCACCTACGCGTTGTACAGACCTGATAAAGGCTGCGACACAAACCACCATAGTCCAATGTTCCCGTAACGCTGAAGATCGTGGAAAGTGGAGGCGCCTTGCGAGGGCTGCATCATCCACCACAGATACGTCTTGTGTGTACCTACAGTCTCATCATGCAACCACGACCACTCTGACAAGAGTGAACGACTAAGGAGGAGTAGTTTAGTAGACGACACTTCTATATTTTATCAGAATAGAGAGTGCACATATTCTGTGGTACACAAATTGGAATGATGAGTGCATTAGAGCAAGTATCCGTCTGAAAAAAGCAGAGCTAGTGGTGTTCTTGCGTTAAATTACAAAACCTATCTATAAAAGCTCAAAGCAGTAAAAAATATTCATAGAAATGATTGAAAAATACATTATTTTAATTAATTCACTGTCTATTATATTTTTTTGGGCACTGATTCCAAAAATACTAATATTAGGTCTAAAAAAATTGGCAGCCTTAGGGATACCATACAACAGAGGAATATCCAAGTCTACTCTGTATCATCAAATTAAACATTGTTTTTTTTTTGGTTGAGGACTTTTTAAATTCTTTTGAAGCTCGCAAAATAAAATCACAGAGTAGGGATGGATACTTACATATTGTAAAACCTTACAATTTCAGGGATTTTTTAATTATGTCATCTAAATGTGGTATAACACCTCATCTAAAATGGATCCCGAGGTCACTGATTTGGATAAGTTTCTCTAGAACATTAATACTGTATTCAAAATTGAAATTTTTACGTATCCAACGAACGTTATAATGTGTGATTTTAAATGATTTAATTTTAAATTTTTATGATCACACCTTACTGAAAGTCTATCTACATCTTGTTGTATTTTTGTAGAGTTATTGATGTCTTCTATTCTGTTACATACTTTAAGATCATCAACACATAAGTAGTTGAAATTGACAATATTTGAAGCGCTCAACTTTGTCATTTATAAAAAAAATCCCAAAGAAAACCGGGCCAAGAGTGGAGCCCTGTGGTACACCTGAGGTTGAAATAAACGTTCGTGATAACACCTGAAAACCATATTCATTTTACGGTTTACCAAGTAATTTAGTAGTAGCCACTTAGTAAGATTGACACCGAGTTACTAAGTTCTTTCAATACCTAATTTATCAATATACCCTTATATAATTTTTGGGTACCCCAAGCTGTGCTGAAAGTGAACCCTCTAAATACACTTGAAAAACATACTTTTTTAAATAAGACTGGTCGTAGAATAATACAATATATCAATGTGAGCTAAAAATTCTCACTTTTATAATATAATCACGACAATATATTAAATGATAAACGATAACCTGGATTAGGAAAAAACATTGGAACACATGAACCCGCACACCCATATGAAATGATGAAATTGATGAAAACAAATAACTAAAGTTACAAATACAATCCAAAGGATTAAAAAATAAAATGAATGGTGCCAGGAGCATTTTTTCAAGCAAGCAATTCCATCCAGCCTAGTGAGCAGGCGGTCCGAGGTTCGAGCCTCCTTCCGAGACGCCCCGCGCCTGTGAGCTACATTCGCCTGTGGCCTCCAAGGCCTCCCGCCTGGCTTCGCTGTAAAAGCCTTTAGGGCCCTCAGCACAGAGAAGGTTTTATGTATTCTCCTCCTCTCGAAAAAAAAAGCAATGCAATACTGAACTCGAAATACTTATTTCATATTACAATGATTTATTTTGAACGGGCAATCGGACAAATAGCTCAAGTGATGGATTCCTTATGTGAGGCCTCTTAGTATTTATTTCTTATGCTTTCTTTTACTTGTTTAGATTTCACGTAGATGTACGATTACGATACGCATCTAACATTGTTGGGAGAACATTGTCACTTAGAGATTAGAGACAAATGATCTTTATACACAGCAATTTTCATTCAAGCCGTTTTATAATTCAAAATCGTTTTAATTAATCGTTTTTCAAAATAAAGCAACAAAAATATTATTCCTTGTGCTATCCTACCTTTGTAGAAAGAACAATATTGTAGAAATCTTGCAACGATGGCATTGACAATTAATTATTAAATAACGAATACGGCTGTACGGGCTTGAACCCTTTGCCTATCCTAATAATGAACGAAGAAACCAAAAAAAAAAATAACAAATGTCGTCTTAAAATTTCACGTCATCTTAAAATTTAACTCTCATAATTTTTTCATAACGCGCCTAAAGAAGTATAACTTCAAAAAATATTTAAGATAGAGCCTACTATCAGTTTTATACATTGATACTAAAGGATCTTATCTCATGAAATTAATCTCTAATTACTACTATTAATATGTATTATTTCTGGCTTATCGTTTATAAAATTTCCCAAAATATATAACGTGAGTGTACTTACTAATCAATTGATTGAATTAAATCCTTTGGAGATACTGTTTTATATTACATAATAATAATATCTTATATCTTTGATGATATAGATTATTGCTTCTGAATAAATTTACCTAACCGGAAGTAAAACTATTGTTGCGTAGCAACGCTACGACGTATATGACGAGTGTCAAATTTAATATCGCTCAGCAACGTAAATGACGAGAGTGTCAAACTTCAAGACATTGTTAATTTCAACAGCTCCGTCAGCAATACTCGTAGCTCAGCGGAAAAGTGAAAAGACCCGGGTTCGATACACCTACCAGTGTATGGAATTTTTTGGGTTTTGTAAAGTTAAGGGAAATTTCTAGTAAGTTCAAGATCAAATCAAACAGAGTAAAGAGGATGGAAAATGTGTAAGCAGGATAACAATAGTTAAAAGAAATTTCTAGTACAATTTAAATTTAAAGATGGAATGGGGGAATGGGGGAATCATTTTAAAAATAGAACAGATCCGGGGGTATATAAGCCGTACTAAGCGTGGCCTACGGCAGTTCTAGTTCTGATTCGAAAGTGTTAAGGAAGAAGAAGAAGAAAGGAACAAGTAGTGAAAAGTGCCAAGTGATCCGGGGGAAGAAGAAGAAGAAGCTAGAAGCGACTAAGTGTTCTGTGCGGTGTGACGCGTTGAATGTACCGCCGCCCACAAGAGGAACAGCGGCAGACCGACGAAGTGCAAGTTCTGAATAAGTGAACTCAAATAAAGACTCGTTCCTATAAGCGAAGTATTATTTCCAATCCCTGACCCACTCCCGTGTCACTTTTATTAAATTTATATCTATTTTATCACTCAAATAGACGGAACTTAAATATAATATATTATACTACTGCATAATTTTAAGTTTGACTAAGAGCTACCACGGAGACCCTCTAGCGCCCAAACTATTCTTTGCAGTTTTAGAACTTATTCAGAAATTTGCATTGGGATGAATATGGTAATATTAATGATGTTCTGCTTGACCACCTGAGACTCGCTAATGACTTAATAATTATATGTGATAACCCAAAAAGTCTACAGAACAACACATAAACAGAAGTGAAAAAGTAGGTCTGACCGTCAATAAATCAAACGTAATGACTAACCAAAATAAAATTCCAAACAAAGCTTTTGACTCAGTTACTATTGATTATATACAAAAATACACATTAAATATCTCCAACAGAAATAACAACAAGGCAAGTATATAATAGAATAAATTATGAAGGATCCGAGAATACTAATTGAAGCAAAAAGATAAGTTTTTATTGCATGCATTTTACCCAGCATGGCCTACGGCTGTCATACATGGAGCTTAACCAAAAAAAAAACATTCAGGCACTAGAAACTTGTCAGCATAACATGGAGAGAACTTCGCTCAATATAAAAATACACTAGCTGACCCGGCAAACGTTGTTTTGCCATATAAAGTATAATTCACGTGATAGTTTTATAAGTAATAAAATATTGCCTATATTATAGCCTGTACATCATTTTGTTCTATTGTCAATAGTTTTTGCAGCGCACGCAAAAATAGGTTTTCGATTTTACACCTTGTGTTACAAAATAGCAATTTTATTACGGTTCCCTAATTTTGAAAAAAAAAAAAAAACATAGCCTATAGCCTTCCTCGATAAATGGACTACCCAACACTGAAAGAATCATTCAAATCGGACCAGTAGTAGTAGTAGTAGAGATTAGCGCGTTCAAACAAACAAACAAACACTGCAGCTTTATAATATTAGTATAGATTACAAAATACGACTTCAATCCATACGAGACCAAACAAAAATAATTAATGTGAATTATTATAATATTAAAAACCTCAAATGGAAATAGACTGGCCATGTGATCCCAATCTTATACACCTTAAATAGATATTTATAGGAAGATTCTTCTGTCACCGCCACCTCGGAGACATGGTTGGTCCCTGAATCACCCTTCATCGTCCTTCAAGGCTCGCTCGCATCGCCGTAGTGGACGGACGTGTTTCGCGCACTATGCGTTAAAAGTTAAAACAAAATATGTGGTGTGTGGTCTAAGTAAAAAGAACATGGCGGGTGTTATTATTAACGAGTTTTTGACGTTTGTGCAAAACAAGATAGATGTTTTAGATGAGTTAAGCATCGTTCAGATCTGTGCTACAAATTTCACGGATTCTGAAGTAGAGAGTGGTAAAAGTGCACTATATAACGCATGTGGTGACGGCGTCAGAAATATTCAACGGAAAGGCGAAGATAGAAAAAAGAAAAACATAAAAGATGTTATAAAACTTTTAAAGGAAGTTGACCCCGATGCTCAACCAACTTTTGTCGCGAGGGATCTAAGTCGCCTGCCACCAGTGTCGTTCGATCATGTAGACGTTACTCGCTTACTTAAGGACATGTCCTTAATGAAAGCTGAAATGACAGATTTTAAGACAAAGTTCAGCCATGAGCTTGCGAATTTACGGATTTATTTAGACTCGCATAAGAGAGAGAGGTGTCAATACACCGCCGATAATGACGACCCAGAAAAGGCGAAATATTTAACATCTCCGAATCCGCTACCGCTTGTGACTGCACCGCTACCTACAGATGTACACGAAGTAATCACGCGGAGCTCGTATGCACCGACCTACCGAGACATCGTGTACAACAAGGAAGGCTCGCGCCAAGCAAAAAGGACCCGTACGCGTAATACTAGTTCGGGCGTAATCGGCATAGCGGCGGACTGCACGCTTGTAAGCGACGCGGCGACGAAATCAAATGAGTCACCCGCAAACGATACTTCATTTAAAATTGTTGAATACAAGAAACGTAAATCTAAAAATGCAAATATGAGGGGAACATGTGTGGCTCAATGTAAAATTCAGGGCGTAGATCCAGTATGCTGCATATATATCTCCCGTGCATTAAAAACTGTTTCCGAAACTGACATCAAGGAACACATTAACGATATGGGGGAGGAGTGTATTAGTGTTGACCGTCTTACTCAAAATAGGGAGACCTCTTTCAACTCATTTAAAGTTAAGATACATGCAAGTAAGATTAATACATTTTTGGATGCCAAGTTTTGGCCTTCGGGGCTAGTATACCGACGTTATAAGGAACGACAGTTATATACTGCTTTAAGTAATAATAAATAATATGAATAGTAAGCCAACCAATATAACATTATCTACGTTTAACTGCCGTTCTATAAAAAGATCTGCAGAACAAATAAAGAAGCTATCAGAGAACGTTGACATTCTGGCCTTGCAGGAGACTTGGCTCCTCCCACATGATTTAGGATTTGTTTCAGTTGTATTGCTAAATCAGCTGTGGATACCTCTACAGGAATTCTTAAGGGCCGACCGTATGGGGGACTTGCACTGATGTGGCGTAAGTCACTGTTTCCGAGTGTATCTATCATAGACTGTACCAGTGACAGATTGGCGGCCGTGCAAATTGATTTGGGCGGACGCCATATCCTTGTAATGACTGTCTATCTACCATTTGATGATGGTAATGAAGATTGTCTGGCAGACTTCATAGCTTGTTTGGGAAGTATTGAAGCCGTGATCAGTGACAGTGATATTGAAGCTATCTATGTGCTCGGTGACTTCAACGCACATTGTGGTACTAGATTCGGTAACGAGCTGCTTGCTTTCTGCACAGACTATTCACTCGTGTGCGTTGACACTGAGGTTCTGGCTCCGGACACGTTTACACATATTAATGATGGCAGCGGGTCTAAGCGTTGGCTAGATCACTGCGTGGTGACGGCTGCAGTGCGTGAAACAGTAATTTCCGTTTTTGTGGATCTTGGAGTGTACTGGTCTGACCATTTTCCCTTCTAATTAAGTGTGAAATGGATATACTTCCTCAAAAAATAACAATATCTATAGAAAATAAGACACTATCTGGAGTTCACTGGGGTAACAGAGACATGAACGAAACCAATAGGTATAATATCCATTGTTGTGATAACCTGAGTGATATTAATTTATCTAGTCATTTTTTAAGCTGTATAGATTGTAATTTTAGTAATTTTATTTTATGTAATGCCCATTTATTTTTATTAGACCGCTGTCATAATGACAGTATTGTTAAGGTTTTACAAGACGCTGCCAAAAAGAGTGTGTGTCACGATGCACCCGTAAGGCATAAGAAAGTTTTGGGATGGAACTACCACGTTCGTGAGAGTCACCAAAAAGCGAGATATTATTTCAAATACTGGCTATGGTGTGGTAAACCGCAAACTGGTGCGATTTTCGATAAAATGGCGGACAGTCGTAAGATTTTTAAAAATAAATTGAAGTGGTGCCAAAATAACGAGGACCAGATAAAGATGGATATTTTAGCCTCGCATCAGGCAGATAAAAACTTCGTAAAATTCTGGAAGGGCACGAAACGTCTGAACTATAGATCAAATTTACCTGCGAGCGTTGATAAAGAGCATGAACCAAAACTCATTGCCGACTTATTTTCGCACCACTTCAAAGTGGACCCATTGTCTACTCGTAAAGCAGAATATGCCTCATCGCCTCGTAATGATAGTAGTACTGAATTTAAACCTCTTCGTTATTCATCGGACCATATAGCCAGTGTTACAACTAAAATGAAAAGGGGAAAGTCTCCAGGTTTTGATGGATTGAGCCTGGAGCATATACTTTATGCAGGTGATAAAATTTATAGTAAATTGGCGGAGCTCTTTACCATTTGCATAAATACAGGTTACTTGCCAAAAAACCTCATGAGAACTGTGGTGGTTCCTATCCCTAAAAATAAAACTGGCGATCTCTCCAGTCTCAAAAACTATAGGCCAATTTCGTTAGGTACAATTATAGGAAAAATACTGGAGAGATTAATTTACCCGGATGTAAACCGTAATTTAAAGATTGATGATGCGCAGTTTGGTTTTCGTCCCGGTCTCTCAACGGATTCTGCTATATTTGCTCTCAAATCGACAGTTAGCTACTACACACGTAGGGACACCGCTGTATACGCATGCTACTTAGATCTGAGCCGAGCTTTTGATCTGGTAAACTACCAATTACTATGGCAAAAACTCACCTGGTCGAATGTACCGCAAAAAACTGTAGATCTGTTGAGATACTTATGTAAAATGGGGCGACGCCATCTCTAATGACTTTAGATTAGAGTGCGGCGTGCGTCAAGGAGGGCTAACCTCTCCGGACCTCTTTAGCCTTTATGTCAATGATCTGATTGTGGAACTTAGGAATGCCGGAGTTGGCTGTCATATAGGGAAAACGTGCGTGAATAACTTCAGCTACGCTGACGATATGGTGCTTTTAAGTCCCTCAATCAGAGGCCTCAGGAAACTGCTGGCTATCTGTGAAAAATATGCAGGGCAGCATGGCCTAAAATATAATGTAAAAAAAACACAAATGATGGTGTTTCCGGCTAAGACACGTCTGGAGAGAATTCCGATGGTCTTTTTAGACGGTGTATCCATAGATAGAGTGGACCGATTCAGGTACTTGGGGCATATCCTAACTGAGAATTTGTGTGATAGCGAAGATATAGAACGCGAGCGGAGGGCTCTGGCTGTTCGATGCAATATGCTCGCACGCCGGTTTGCACGGTGCAGTCCTGAGGCGAAGCTGACACTATTTAGAGCATATTGTCAATGCTTCTACACGTGTCAGCTTTGGGTCAACTGCACTAAAACTGCACGAAGCAGCATCAGAGTGCAGTATAATAATGCATACCGTATTCTGATGAGACTGCCCAAATATTGCAGTGCGTCGGGCATGTTTGCCGACGCCAGAGTCCCCGATTATTTCGCAGTGATAAGATCACGAGTTGCTGCTTTTTGGTCTCGCATTCGCGAATCCGAAAACGAAATTCTCAGTGTATGCTCTGAGCACCCAGAGAATCCTATACTCCATTACTGGCTTTCGGTGCATCGTGACATTAACCGGAAATAGTATTATCAGTACATTACTTTTTGTACGAACCCCCCTTTGGGGCAATCTTAGTTTTAAGTTATTTAATTATTAAGTACTGTGATGTATACAATTTTATTTTTAAGTACATCTTATTCAATTTACTGTAATGGGTTTAAAATGCCTGAAATAAATGACATATTATTATTATTATTATTATTATTATTATTATTATTATTATTATTATTATTATTATTATTATTATTATTATTATTATTATTATTATTATTATTATTATTATTATTATTATTATTATTATTATTATTATTATTATTATTATTATTATTATTATTATTATTATTATTATTATTATTATTATTATTATTATTATTATTATTATTATTATTATTATTATTATTATTATTATTATTATTATTATTATTATTATTATTATTATTATTATTATTATTATTATTATTATTATTATTATTATTATTATTATTATTATTATTATTATTATTATTATTATTATTATTATTATTATTATTATTATTATTATTATTATTATTATTATTATTATTATTATTATTATTATTATTATTATTATTATTATTATTATTATTATTATTATTATTATTATTATTATTATTATTATTATTATTATTATTATTATTATTATTATTATTATTATTATTATTATTATTATTATTATTATTATTATTATTATTATTATTATTATTATTATTATTATTATTATTATTATTATTATTATTATTATTATTATTATTATTATTATTATTATTATTATTATTATTATTATTATTATTATTATTATTATTATTATTATTATTATTATTATTATTATTATTATTATTATTATTATTATTATTATTATTATTATTATTATTATTATTATTATTATTATTATTATTATTATTATTATTATTATTATTATTATTATTATTATTATTATTATTATTATTATTATTATTATTATTATTATTATTATTATTATTATTATTATTATTATTATTATTATTATTATTATTATTATTATTATTATTATTATTATTATTATTATTATTATTATTATTATTATTATTATTATTATTATTATTATTATTATTATTATTATTATTATTATTATTATTATTATTATTATTATTATTATTATTATTATTATTATTATTATTATTATTATTATTATTATTATTATTATTATTATTATTATTATTATTATTATTATTATTATTATTATTATTATTATTATTATTATTATTATTATTATTATTATTATTATTATTATTATTATTATTATTATTATTATTATTATTATTATTATTATTATTATTATTATTATTATTATTATTATTATTATTATTATTATTATTATTATTATTATTATTATTATTATTATTATTATTATTATTATTATGCATGCCTTACAAATGACGGTGCAGAAAGTTTTAATGACGGCTGCACGTTATTTATAACACACACACTTCCCTTTTCCCCAATTATCCTTCCTAATCCACATCCAAGTATAAATAAGGCAAGACCTTTTCACAATCGGTGGAACGGACTGCCCTAAGTAAAAAGATGTTCGGTCGAAGATGGAATGTATGGTTAACCAATGGTCCAATAATATGAAGCTTTTACTTCTCTTTTTAGTAATATATACAATGAATGTTACAAAATGCACACCTGTAAAGTTAGTAAAAGCAATAGGAATAATAAGGGTTGGATAACTGATAATTAAGATCACCGCTCTTCGACAACACTTCCCTCAAAGCCTCGCCTAGTATCGGAATACTGGGTCTCGAAATCTCGAGCGAATGCCAATTTCGTGGTCATCTGGAAGGCAAAGCCAAATTGGCTTCAAAGAAACTGGGCGTCATTAATAGAGTACGGCAATACTTCAAGCCGGCCCACATACTAGCGCTCTACAAAGCGCAGGTCCGGCCACACATGGAGTATTGCTATCATCTCTGGTCTGGCGCACCCCAGTATCAGCTCGATCCATTTGACCGCGTGCAACGCAGAGCAGCTCGAATTGTCGGGGACACAGTGCTCTGTGAACGGCTGGATCACTTGGCGTTGCGTAGAGACGTCGCCTCATTGTGTGTCTTCTACCGCATTTATCACGGGGAGTATTCCGAAGAGCTGTTTAACCTGATTCCTGCCGCCGAATTCCACCTTCGCACGACACGCCACAAGTTAGGATATCATCCTCACCATCTGGATGAGTGGCGGTCCTCCACAGTGCGGTTTTCAAGGAGCTTTCTTCCACGTACTGCAAAGCTGTGGAATGAGCTTCCTTGTGCGGTGTTTCCGGGACGATACGACATGGGTACCTCCAAAAAAAGCGCGTACACCTTCCTTAAAGGCCGGCAACGCTCCTGTGATTCCTCTGGTGTTGCAAGAGATTGTGGGTGGCGTTGATCACTTAACAACAGGTGGACCCGTACGCTCGTTTGTCCTCCTATTCCATAAAAAAAATAAGAGAAAATTATACAAGAAAGAGATAGGTTATTAACAATATGGTGCAATGAGCCAAAAACTATGATAAAAAGATTATACTATGCTAAATTTAGAAATAAGTGTAATAAAGCTATTATTATGTGTAACTCAGAGCATGAAAAACAAACTATATTAAACTGTAATAAAAATATAGGATAAGATAAATAGTTTATTGGGTAAGCTTAGACAATCTTTAGATGATCTATATTAGGTTCATATCGATCATATTGATACTAACGAATATGGTAAAACAAGGCAGTCAAAAAGAGATTTGTGAGAAGTTTGCTTCAAATTTTTTAAATTAAATAAACCTTATCAAACATAAAGGTAGTGATAATTTTCTACAAAGGGCAGCTATGTGGTAAAGTGTGACGTGGGCATGAGATGGCAACCAGTCACTCAGAGTAGTGATATCAAAAAAGTTATTATCAATATGAATAAAAATAAATCAGTAAAAATAAATAAATCAATCTGGTAGCGATCTCCTACGCATGTCTAATATAAAGTCAGTTATTGATAAAGTCTGTCCTGTCATAGCTAATTTAGTTATTTTATTTATTTATTTATTCAATGAACAAAATTATTTTAATATATATAATAATAGAGACAAACTCGCAAAACCTCTAAGGTTTATGTGGGAGCGGTAAGTTCGCATTACAATTCTTGTTTTAATTACATAAGACTTAATATAGCATATAGTAGTATTATTAAAAATATACATCATAGGTATTTCTGGTTATTGGCTTCTAGATAGTATTTTTTTAGCTTTACTTTGAAATTTTTCTTTTGCAAATATATATCTATTAGATCATTAGGTAATGTATTTAATATCCTAGGTAATATATAGTTAGTAGTTACAGGTTCTTTTACCATATACATTGTTATATTTAGGTAGACAAAACTTATTTAGGTAGGCTAGTTTCCTCATATTTTGTTTTCTTTCATATTTCTTAACATTACAATATGTATTATTATATTCTACAACTAAAATAGCGAATCTTATTTTAGAGTGTATCGACATAACATTACAATAGGAAAATAGTTCTTGGTGGTTATTAGTAAATTTATATTTAACATGGTTAGGCACAATGGTTTTAAGTAATCTTATTTGTAAGTTGTGAATTTTTTCTAAATATGTTTTATACGTTCTGCCATAACAGCACAACCCGTATCCAACAACAGAGTCAGCCAGGGCAAGATATAATAGTCTCAAGATTTTGTATTTAAGTATTGATAATCTAGAAAGTATTGACCTTAGTTTATTACATACAAGTTCTATATGAGGACCCCACGTAAAGTTATTGTCTATAATTAGCCCAAGGTACATAGGTTCTTTCACTACATACAGTGGTGTACAGTTTGTGCTGTTATGACTGGTATTATTGTGCTGGCAGTCGTGGCAGTGGGCTAATATTAAAGGTTTATATGAAGATTTGTTATGAGGGGATTCAATGCACATTAACTTGGTTTTTGCGCGTTAATGGCCAAACCAACATCGTGAGACCATTGACACATAGCGTCGAAGTTTTCTTGGAGTTTTCTTTCTGCTATTTTAATATCAGTGTCGGCCACAACTATACACGTGTCATCAGCAAACTGGTATACGGAACCGTGTTTGAATAACCTGCACATATTGTTTACGTATATAAGGTATTCGTTCGTTGCGATCATCGAGCCCTGAGCAGTTCCTCGATCAGTTACAAATAACGAGCACATTAAGTTTATTATTCAAATGGACATTAATTTCATTTGCAAATTGACACAATAAATGAGAGGTACTCTTTCTTTTTTGAAATCCGAACTGTTTTTGATGTATGATATTGTTTTGTTTTAAAAAAGTGCTTATTTCATCTGCAATATACCTCTCAATTATTTTGTCAATGCAAGATAATATTGTGATAGGACGGTAGTTATTACAATTGCCGTGGTCACCTTTTTTATAAATCGGTCTAACAATACCTATTTTTAAATCATCCGGGTACTTGGAGGTTGCAATACTGGTATTAATTAAATGGGTCAGCACAGGTGTTATGTTTTTATTAATATTTTTTAAATCTATTGGTCTTATTCCATCTATACCTGGGCTTTTGTTGTTATTTAAGTTTTTAATTAATTTAAAGGTCTGTTGATTTGTAATTTTTTTTATCCTCATTGATACCTCCAAGCATTCCGGGGATAAGGTAGGTAGGATAGGGTGACAACAGGTTATTCCTAGGTTTTTTAGGTTACTGCTAAATTCTTGTGCAAACTTATTAGCTAAGGCTACATCTGGTATACTAAAATATTTATGTACAACATCTTCTATTATATAAGAGTTAGATAGATAGATATTATTACAAAAGAGTATAGTCAATCAACTTGGAAACGTTCTACAAAAAAATAAAATACTGAATGTATGCCAACATGGATTTCATATACTAATGAAATAAATACACATTGAGAAAATAAAAAAATTGTTGTCGCTGTATTTTACGATTTCAAAAAAGCTTTTGATACACTCGTCTCGGACACCCTTTTGAATGGATTGGATGAGTGTGGTGTGGGACAGCCGCTGAACCACTGGTTCCGCGACTATCTGACCTCACGCTCTTATCGTGTTAGAGTGGGTGACACGTTCAGCGAGGAGACCAAAGTAAAGAGCTTATGCGGAGTAATTCAGTACATGTTTGCTGACGATTTATCGCCGCCCCCGGAGAACAAAATGATAACTGCGAAAAAGCGATTTTACAGAAAAATAAAAAAACCGATTTTTGACTCTAACTTTCTAAGCAATAGATGTAGGGTAACGAAAAAAATGCTCAATGATAGCTAATTTTTTATATTTTATTATGTTTGAAAATATGTTGTGCTACCGTTAACCGAAATGAAGATATTTAGAATTCAAAAAGTTACCAAAATTCTATGGTTGGTGTTATTTACTAATAACATTTACCATTTTATTCTCGTTACATTCACTACAGAGATTGTAAGTATTGCATTACTGTTTTACAATAATATTCAACGAATATTATTATTCATTGACGGAAAACAATATCACTTGCCATTATATTATAGTTAAAACAGAAAAAACATTGAACGGTAATAGAACCCTGAACTTTAACTCCAGGGTTTACAATAAAAACAATGTTGTAGTAATCAACCATTGGCTTATCGAAAATTTAAGTAATTAAACATTAAAGAGAAGTCCCCTTGAATAATTCCTTATTAAAGTAACATAATAACAATAATCTCGTCGTGTCTCTCTTAAAATAACTAATTTTCACTTCTAAAATAACTAATCTTTCACTTCTTCATCATTACTATCACGTAAATGGTCATCAGAACTATTAATAAAAGTAAGAGTGATGATAATAAGTGAGTATGGCTTCTGCTCTACAAAGACTCAAGATCGGTGTGTAAATCCTTGCTTACTACTAGAATTGTGTGGTATGATAGTTTTAATTGCGGTTTACTATAAGAAGCTGAAGTATTGTTTGCTGTTTGTCTGGTACCTCGTTTGCTTTTTGCCGTGATTTCGTGATGAATGTCAAACATTCATCTGAGAATAGTTGGCATCAAATTCATATTAGAATGTTGTAATTTACTTCCATTACTTTACACTATTCTATTTTCTTTCCTTCCTCATCCTTGACCCAGTTCTTATTTTTAATTAGTTATTTTTAATACAAAAATTCATTCTGCGCTATTTCCCTCACATTTCTTTCTTCCTTCATTTTTACTTCTCATCATTAACTTTTGTATTCATAATAATTGCGTACATCTTTTCAGGAGTATATACAACTCTATGCTTTCATTAATATTCAATATTAGAGTGAGATCACTTTTCACGCTTTGACCATGACAGGCTTATAAAATAGGTGTATAATATTAATTTGAAGTTTCTGAGCTCCAAAATATACACAAAAGCAGATATAAACTAACTTTTATTTTGCCCTCCGCTACCTTCAGAGTAAAAAGAAATAATGATTGATGCTTTCAATTTCACCTAAGAGAAATCGCCATAAACAGCTGCCAATTTCTATCACCCCTCTTTTTGATTCAGTTGTGCTAAACATAGCAGTAACATTTAAGCCGAGTACCTAGTACTAAAGTAGACAGTAAAGTTATATAAAGGATATTTTTTTTTATTATATTATGAAATATTCCTAAGTGGAATATATATTCCACTTTGCATATGCAAAACCTTGTAATTGTATCTCAAATTTGAACAGATTCTTTTT
This sequence comes from Leptidea sinapis, assembly GCF_905404315.1. Taxonomy (NCBI): domain Eukaryota; kingdom Metazoa; phylum Arthropoda; class Insecta; order Lepidoptera; family Pieridae; genus Leptidea; species Leptidea sinapis. The sequence goes on along the minus strand of NC_066265.1, from coordinate 13,792,226 downwards.
CTTCTTTTTGAATTTGATATACCTGTTCTTTATTATTGTGTATACTACCGATCATATTTCTCTCGCAATCTCTTTTCGGGAGTATAAAAAGAGTACTTAAACACAGGTTTGGTACAGGCCGTCTTCAGGATCTGGTCGCATCTTTCCCTCTTTAATGGACCTCTATTGCGGAGAATAGTTAAACATGGTGGATGATGTTTTCTTCTGTTTCGATAGACATTTTACGTGTTTTTCTTTTTTGGTTTGGTTTGGTTATCATGGTGTCTTTTTTCATCAATTAATCCTATGTCAGTCTTGGCCTGTTCTAATGATGTATAAACTATAAGTTGTTAAATTTAAAGTGTTGATGTCAATGAACAATGTCCTACACACTTGCACTTTCTCCGCGTCTACATTGAAATAGTATTTGATACAGTCTACGATTGTTCTATTGGACTGGTGTTACTATTTTTGCTTTCACAGCTACTTTATGGACGGCAATGTATTGCCAGTGTTGCTCGTGATATTCGAGTCTATAATATTGCTGCATAATTTCCTCTGTTTGCACTTATCACTAGATTTCTTTTTACACTTATATTTTGCATTTATAGCCTTTTTTCAATTATTTTTATCTGCATCCTACATAAGCTTCTCCTGAACTCTATACCTTTTCACTTCTCTGGTTTCACTCTCATTTCGAATCCATTTTCTAGTCAATACCTAAGCATTACTTATATTCGTCGTAGAATTAATACAACAGCAGTTTTAGTTTATATTGGCTCTTTCTCTGGAATGTCCTTCATATTTTTTTTATGATAAGCATCATCATTATCACCATAATCATATCAGCCGGAAGACGTCAATTGCTGGATAAAGGCCTTACCAAAGAACTAAACTATTATTATACTTAAAGTTATATACATATATACTATCGTTTACCTCTGAGTGACATATCTTAAATCTAAATCATTTAAACTAGATGTCACATTTGTATAACTAACGTACATTAATGTATTTTTACTATAAATAGGTTCTGTTTTATGTTCTGAAGCTAATGGTGTTAATTTAAGACATTGTATATGTCATGACCTGATAACTCACGATTTTCATTTACTACTGAAGGCTGCTATGAAATCTACTTACTTTAAATTAAAAAAAAACGTATAATATGGTCGACGGCGTTCTTAAAAATATAACGGTAAACTGGAAACTGTTATTAAATAATCTGACTCTCCTCCAATACTTGATGATCTTATCTGAGCTGAGGCTGAGTTATCGTCGATTTGTCAGTCGATTTTGACTTGGCACATATTCGGGTGCATCTGGATTGAAGTCTTCAGTTATATATTCCATAACTGTATCTGTTTAAGTTCTTTTTTTACTATTTACTAACAACATGTTAATCCCCACGCCTATGCGGATTTTTACGAGAACAAAATGACATTAGCGTTCAAAATAATTTCGTCCTTTTTTTTTCCGAGAATATTATTGCAAAAGTTTTTGTCATTAATTTAATGAAGAAACAGTTTCACTAACATGATATAATATTTTTATTCTAGAAGCCTTGCGTGTTAAGTGACGAATATTATTGCATTATTCCATAAATTTTTGAATAATGGCTGGAAATTCACGAAAAAAATTGGGTAGATGTATTCGGCACCACAGACTTCAAATATGGGATAACACTAATACTATGGCAATATCACTTATCATTTTATTCTCCGGGGGCGGTGTTATGTACATTGATAGCCAGCACCAACCTCGCTGAAACGTGTAGCTTAGTACAGTTAGACATAGATAGCACGTCGTTAAGTGGTCTCACGATAATACAGTTATGAATTTGCAAAAAATTCAACTAGTTATTATTCACTCACCATATTTACCCTTACAGATTCACCCCCGATATGTATATACATAGTCTACTGTGCCTTCAAATCGAAGCATTGCAAATACGGTTTTTAAAATTTCTTGTTTACAAAAAAACAAAAGCAAAATTAAAGGCAATTACTCAAAGTTATTTAAAATTTGTAATATACTCCCAATAAGTAAAAAGCACAAATACCTATTAGCCTTAAATAACCATGACTCTCAAGATCATACCCCATTGGCAACCGTTCGATGACATCATCCAAACTTGAAGTACTTAGAGAGAGAGAAAAAACTATTGAATTATTATAAATTATTGTTGAAGTAATATTTGTAAAAAACGTTTCAAGATTTATTTTATGAGACTCACGATCCTAACTCGAGACAAACTGTGTAAACAGTTTTACAGGCCTTTGTATTATGTTAAAAAGAAACTGTATGTGTATAATAAAAAATGAATGTTTTAGGGTCTCCAAATTATCATGGCGTTTAGATCAAGCCGTACTCTCAAAAACTGACCATAAATCATAATCCAGCGGATTAAGATCGGGACTAGATGACGGCCAGTCTCCAGCTCTGATGAACGTTCGTTTCCAACCCGGTGCAAAGTCTTGCTGGAAGGACCTTTATTGGTTATTGAACATGGTGGTTATGAAATGTTGCTCAATTGTAAAATTTTCTCATCCGTAAACAAAATTTTTGTGTCTGTAAGTGAGAGCCCCTTTGCATACCGCTTCAGTAGCTGTTGTTTCGATTTAGCCATCCTATTCTTTTTAAATTATCAATTAAGAAATGACCAGTACAGTACGTCTCATTTAGGCTGCAAGTCCTAAGTCATTTTGTAAGATACGCGACATTCTTGCATTTGCCATATTCAACTCCCGAGATAAAATCTTTTGCTTTCGGACAGAATTTCTTCGAATTCTTTCCCTTACTGCTTTGACTACCTTTTTCGTACGAACACTACGTGGACGGCCAGATGTTGTTGTGTCACAAACAGAGGAGATCTCATTGTACCTATTAAAAGGTACACAAACATTTTACGAATACAAAGCTTAAGGAGAGTTTTAAAAATGTCATTTTTCTCCATACCTACTTCGTGCATTACTTAATACACAAATAAAATTATGCTGCTTTTTAAATTTCTACTTAAAATTTATACATACAAATGTTTTTGTCAGTTTATAAATAAGATAATGTTAAAAATACTAAAGCCGAGAACCATCATACTCTGAAGCAATTAACGCACAATTACATTTGATCGTAGATGACGCTAACGGCCATATTTCTCATAATTCATTAACACTCGTTTTATTAAATGTAAATGAAAATTCAGCGTCTGAAAATTTACTTTTATAATTTATACGGCTATACTTTCTGCGTTCTTCAGACGATATATTTGCCACCACAGAGCAGATGTCTATTACCTGTTTTGTGTTTGCCACAGTATCAAACATACCGTCCATATACAATTCATTAGCACTGTCGTCACTAAACAAATCCATTATATTTAATAAAAAATGGCGTGCGTAAAAATTCACGTCATATTGTCAGAAGTGAAACTTCTTTGGAAAACTAATTTTTAATCTCGTTTACTTATATTATTTATCCTAATCTGTTCTCTAAACCAAATATAACTGTCAATATTAGCAATTATAGGAGGCCATATTAGTGTTTCCTTACGGAGACGCAGATATCTGCCGGGGTATGTGTGTACGTTAGGGAGGATATCTGCTGTCGCCGTCTCGGCAATTTTGAGGGTAGGGACCTGTCTACTCTCTGGGTCCGCGTAGATTAAGAGGATCGCGTCCGCATCTATGTGTGTGTTTACAGGTCCCATAGTGGTAACGCAGAAACCGATCATCTCATGGGCTGTGTTCAAGCGGCAATTGACGACGTGCTTGCACAGATCCCCTCCGCTGAAATCGTAGTCTTGGGTGATTTCAACGGGCACAATGCCGAATGGCTTGGATCACGTACCACAGACTACACAGGGCGATCTGTGCATAATTTTGCATTGGCGTATGGTCTGTCCCAATTGGTTGAGTCACCTACGCGGCTCCCGGATGTGGATAGCCAAATGCCGTCCTTATTAGATCTTCTGCTGACTACACATCCCGATAGTTAACAGGTCTCTGTCGACGCCCCTCTCGGAACGTCCGACCATTGCCTAATCAGGAGTGTAGTGCCCATCCGACACCAACGTCGCAGACCACCAGCGACCCGCCGCGTTTGGCACTACAAGTCAGCAGATTGGGATAGGATGCGTTCCTTTTTTGCATTCTCCCGTTGGGACAAAGTTTGTTTCCCTTCGGATGATCCTAGTGCCTGCGCCGTTGCAGTAGCCGATGTGACACTGCAGGGCATGGATATTTTTAAACCAAGCTCTGTAGCACCGATCGGTGGCAGATCACAGCCCTGGTTCGATGCGTCAGTTAAAGCAGCATCTGACTGCAAAAAACAGGCGTATCGAACTTGGGTTGCGGCGCTGGGCACAATGGATCCGAACTGCAAAGTTCTTAAGAGAAAATATTACCGCGAAGTCTAAGCACGTCGTCAAAATCGGCGAGCAGCTTTCCACCCGGAACCCCGACCAGAACACGCAAGTTCTGGTCGTTGTCGGAAGCTGCTCTCGGTAACTTCAACTAGCCGTCCATGCCACCGTTGCACGTGATGATGAATGACACCCTGGCCCATACGGCAAAAGAGAAAGGCGATCTCCTGTGCGCTCTTTTTGACTCCAACTCGACTCTTGACAACGGAAAAACACCGCCGACCATCCCGCGGTGTCAGAGCTCTATGCCTGTAGTACAGTTCAGACAGAAAACTGTTCGGCGACCTCTTTTTTTGTTGAACGTCAGGAAGTTGAGCGGGCCGGATGGTATTTCTCCAATCGTGCTTAGAACGTGCGTCCCTGAGTTGACGCCGTTGATGCTAACGCGTTTATTCCAGCGCTGTTATTCCAAAGGCGTAGTCCCTGACGTCCTGACTTCCATGAAGTCAGCCCTTGTACATCCGATCCAAAAAAAGGAGACAGTTCGGATCCGGCAAACTACAGGCCTATTGCTATTACCTCCCTGCTCTCCAAAATCATGGAGAGCATAATTAGCCGCCAGCTTTTGTTATACCTAGAGGGTCACCAGCTGATCAACGACTGACAATACGGCTTTCGCCATGGTCGGTCTTCAGGTGATCTTCTGGTATACCTAACACATAGATGGGCGGCGGCTATTAAAAGCAAGGGGGAAGGCCTGGCAGTTAGCCTGGATATAGCGAAGGCCTTTGATCGTGTATGGCACAAGGCGATCCTCTCAAAACTTCCATCATTTGGGCTTCCCGAGAGCTTATGCAAGTGGACCTCCAGCTTCCTCACTGGGCACAGCATACAAGTCGTTATCGACGGTTTTTGCTCGAATCCCAAGCCTGTGAACGCTGGAGTGCCCCAAGGCTGTGTGCTATTTCCCACGCTGTTTCTTCTGCATATCAATGATATGTTGGACACCGCCAACATATATTGCTATGCAGACGACAGCACTGGTGATGCCGTATACACGGGCCATGCAGGTCTCTCTCGGGAAAACGTCGACCAGTGCCGGGAGAAACTTGTGTCTTCTATCGAGTCCTCTCTCGATAAGGTCGCGGAATGGGGTAAATTGAACCTTGTCCAATTTAACCCCCAGAAGACTCAAGTTTGCGCGTTTACCACTAAAAAAACTTCATTTGTCGTATCACCGCTCTTTGACAACACTTCCCTAAAAGCCTCGCCTAGTATCGGAATACTGGGTCTCGAAATCTCGAGCGATTGCCAATTCCGTGGCCATCTGGAGGGCAAAGCCAAATTGGCTTCGAAGAAGCTGGGCGTCATCAATAGAGCACGGCAATACTTCAAGCCGGCCCACATTCTAGCGCTCTACAAAGCGTAGGTCCGGCCACACATGGAGAATTGCTGTCATCTCTGGTCTGGCATACCCCAGTATCAGCTCGATCCATTTGACCGCGTGCAATGCAGATCAGCTCGAGTTGTCGGGGACCCAGTGCTCTTTGAGCGGCTGGATCACTTGGCGTTGCGTGTGGACGTCGCTTCACTGTGTGTCTTCTACCGCATTTATCACGGGGACTGTTCCGAAGAGCTGTTTAACCTGATTCCTACCGCCGAATTCCACCTTCGCACGACATGCCACAAGTTAGGATATCATCCCCACCATCTGGATGTGTGACGCGCTAATCCTGCACGATACAACGCTAGTAAGGAAGATGTTCTGCTTTTTCGCGGCCGCGTGCTAAATTTGCACGATACAACGCTAGGTGGAAAGATGTTCTACTTACTCAAGGCCACGCGCTAAGCCTGCACGATACAACGCTAGTAGGGAAGATGTTCTACTATTTCGCGGCCGTGCACTAAACCTGCACGATACAAAGCTAATGGGGAAGATGTTCTACGTTTTCGCGGCCGGGTGCTGATTCTGTACGTTATAACTCTAGTAGGGGAGATGTTCTACTTACTCACAGTCGCGGGCTAAGCCTGCATGATACAACGCTTGTAGCGAAAATGTTCTTCTTAATAGCGGTGCCATGTGCTTCATGCTCCGTTCGCCATTTCTCACACTATCTCAATCGGTCTAAATCTCGCTCTCCCTCTTCTTGAATAAAAACGTCCCACATTTTCGTGACACTTTATTGGCACATAGACACTGGATTTAAAAAATTATCCTAAATTCGTTACCTGCACTCTCGAGCACCTCGGATACGGTATCCATAATGTTGAAATCATTATTTTTCGCGGCGGCCATCTTGGTTTTAAAAAAAAAATGCGTTTACTGCACGCGACGTTATGCGACAGAATTGACATCTAAAGTTCTAATATTTAAGTATGAAACGAACACATCAACCAATAGCGTGAATTTTATTCTCGATCTCCCTTACTCTCTCTCTCAATCTTTCTTACTAGCTCTCTCCAACCTCTCGCTCCATGGCTATATGATTCATGCTACCTTCGCCCTTTCTCACTCTGTCTCGATCGGTCTCAATCGCCCTGTCCCTCTTTTTCAACAAAAACGCTACACATCTTCGTGACGCTAATATTATTTTTATTGCGTTTCATATTATTTCAATTCAAAGTTATCTTTAAACGCGCCTCAAGAAGTTTCACTTCAATAAAATTCGAAGTTATCTTTTAAATATAGAAGATAATCGCCCGAATTCGAGAATTAATAAATTTTCGAATGACAGTAATAAAAACAAAGTTATGCTAAGCGGTAAGCTCTCCCAAAGGTAGATCAAAGTTGAAGATATAAATTTCTATCTATCTTAGTTTATTGAAACGCATAGATGCGGCTACAGCTATTTATGGTAGCTAATTTAACAAACTGTTAAAGATAAGTAGGTTATTGAGATCGGCCGTAAGTATTCAGTATGGATTGCATAGCTATCTGTGAAATAAATAAAAATATAAGTAATACTAGTCCGCAGACTATACTGTACTGTACAGATTACGTACTTCTGGAACGACTCAGAATAACGGAAAAAATAAGTCTAATAAGAAATACCTTACAATTACAGTTTATAGATACTTTTTCAAACTTATTTAGCAATTATTATTTTGGTAATGCCTACTTGGGTAGGTACTTAGGCTAGGATACAAATATTTTTGTCTTTTTCTTTATTTTATGAAAAAGGAGGACAAACGAGCGTACGCGTACGAGTCACCTCGTGTTCAAATTCAAATATTTTTATTCAAAATAGGATTTATAATCACTTATTGAACGTTAAAATCTACCACACATTCAAAAGAGACTGCCTCAGACCTGAGAAGAATGGGCGCAAGAAACTCAGCGGGCTTTTTTTTTATATATAAAATATGGATTACAATGTAATATCATACAATAAACATTTATAATTAAAGAGCCTGAGGGTGTTCGCTTTAATCCCAGTCCGTGGTGTCATTAAGCAAATCGTTTATGCTATAATAACCTTTCCCACACAAACGTTTTTTAACAATTCTTTTAAATTTCGTAACACATTTGTTTTGTACATTTTCTGGGATCATATTGTAGAAGCATATACATCGCCCAACAAAAGACTTACTAACTCGACCCAACCGAGTAGTAGGCATAACAAGTTTATGTTTGTTCCTCGTGTCAACATTATGAATGTCACAGTTTCTAGAAAATTCCTCAATGTGCTTATGAACATACAAAACATTATCAAAAATGTATTGAGAAGCAACAGTCAAAATGTTTATTTCTTTAAATTTTTCTCTTAATGATTCTTTAGGACCTAGGTTATAAATCGCGCGAATAGCCCTCTTCTGCAGCACAAAGATAAAAAATCCTTCAATATGGGGGCCCCACTGCAATTTGGAATCAAGAGTAATGCCAAGAAATATAGCAGATTCCACTGGTTTTACCACCTCTCCATTTAATAAAATATTCGCATCTAATTGGCGCGGTGAACTTAATATATTTGGTTTTATGATTATTTAACAATAAGTTATTTGCGCTAAATCAGTACACGATGTCAGATAGAGCATTGTTTACTTCGTCATATAAAACTTGGCTTCGTTTCACTTTGAATATAAGTGAATTGTCATCCGCAAACAATACCACCTTGTGTTTTTTTTTCTACAAGGTTAGGTAGATCATTTATATAAATTAGGAAGAGGAAGGGACCAAGAATAGACCCTTGTGGTACCCATACCGAGAGGAGTCCCAGGAGATCTCCTGCCATTCACCTCGACCCTCTGAATCCTATTATTTAAATATGAGATCAGAAGATCGAGTGCAGATCCTCTTAAATCATAGTGGCATAGCTTCCTGACCAGCGTTGAATGTTGAACACAATCAAAAGCCTTAGATAAATCACAAAAGATACCAAGTGCATTTGTGATTCCTCCCAGGCCTCAAAAATATTCCTGATGAGTTCAACACCTGCATCCGTAGTCGAGCGTCCCCTAGTAAAGCCAAATTGTTTTATATGAAGTAACTTAAAGTGAGTAAGCATTTGGCTTAAAATAATTTTTTCAAAAATTTTACTAAGGGTCGGCAACACCGAAACAGGGCGATAGTTATTCGGGTCAGAAGTGAATCCCGATTTAAATATTGGTTTAATTTTACTATACTTCAGAAGGTCAGGAAACACGCCATGTTCAATACAGCTATTAAAAACTAGTGCTAGATATGGTGCTATGACATCAATAACAGAACTTATTATTTTTACAGATATGCCCCATATATCAGCAGTTTTTTTCATTTCTAAGGATCTGAAAGTTTTAATTATTTCTGCTGGGCTAACAACACTGAATTTGAAATTTTGTTTACATTCCATAACATTTTCCAAAAGACGTGACTCGGCAACACTGGTGGAGGAGACAAGGGTGCTTGAGATGGAAACTGGAATGTCAGAAAAAAATTTCTCAAAAGCAGAAGCTACTTCCTGCTCAGAGTGGATTTTTGTATTGTTTATTATTAGATTATACTCAAACTTGCAGTCTTTCGCTCTTCCAGATTCCCAGTTAATAACTTTCCAAGTCATCTTTATTTTATTTGAAGCATTTTTAATTATTTCTCTAATATGCATTGACTTAGCAATAGTACATACTTTCTTAAATAATTTTGAATAATTTTTCACATATACAAGGAAAGATGCATCATGATTACATGATGATCTCTCACAATACAGTTCATATAACCGTTGTCTGCTCCTATGAATACCAGCTGTTGCCCAGTTGTTATATGACAAGAGACCACCCGAGTTGACTGTCTTTGAAGTAAATATAGAAGCAAACTCTGTTTTAATTATTTTAAATAACTTACCATACATCTCATTTGGAGTACTGTTATAATTCAAATACAAGTTTGAGAGTTTTTCTGAAACATTTCCTCTATATTTCTCCATTCGCCTATTGTTTACCGGAACAAACATAAACTTTTTAGTTGAAGTACATTTGTTCCCTTCAATATTAAAAGAGGCTAATTGACCAAAGTGGTCTGAGCTCAGTTTACTAATTATTGATTGAGAAATAGGTTTATAATTAGTAAAAATATTATCAATACAGCTTTTAGAGGTGCTGGTTACTCTAGTAGGTTCTAAGAAAATGTTTGATAAATTATATGATTTAAACAAAGATTTGAATCTAATACTTGTGGTGGATTTTTCTAATAAGTTAATTTTAAAGTCACCACAAATCATAATATATTTCTTAGATTCTGATAATTTTGATAGAACCTTCTCCAATACACTCTCACATAACTCATATAATGCATCGGGGGGTCTGTATATACTTACAACAATGGCACACTCAAGCTCTGCACAGGCTATTTCAATGGTAAGTTCAACAGAGAGGCCCACAATATCTTTACGGTCTTTGAATTTAAATGATTTACTTATAAGTATAAGAGAGCCGCCACGTGTTGCCTTTTCTCTGCTAAACACACTTGCCACCCGATGACCACTGGAGTTAAAAATGAGCTCATATTTTCTAAGCCAGTGTTCAGTAAGAAATAAGATATCAATATTTTCATGGTTCATTAGTAACTCCAGTTCCAGTTCTTTATATACATATCTTATCACACAATGAAGCGACATCTCTGACATAGAGCACCAGGTCCTCACAATTCCAGCTGCTCTGCGTTGCACGCAAAATCAAAAGGATCGAGGTGATACTGGGCTCATTCCACAGCATTGTAGTACGTGGAAGAAAGCTCCTTATAAAAGGCACTGTGGAGCACAGCCACACATCCTCCGTAAATGGATCAAGCTGATACTAGGGTGCGCCAGACCAGAGATGACAGCAATACTCCTTAAGTGGTCAGACCTGCGCTTTGAAGAGCGCTATAATGTGGTCCTGCACAAATTATTGCGTGCTCTATTATAATATGAGGTCACAAGAGTTTTTCTAATTAATAATTTGATTATCCATGAATATAATCAAATCTAATTAATCTCCTAAGCTATATTTAGGTAACCTGGCCGATAACTTTCGTATTAAACTCTTAGATAATAAGTAATAAGTAGTGATATCAATGTGTGACGTGTTCGTTTGATAATAGATTTTAGTAAACAACTATGATTATATAACATACCAGTACCTATCCAAAGTTAATTCCGAACATGAATATAGATTATAAAGGGTCCTCTTAACAATTGTTGCCTCAGCATAATTAAGTTTTATACATATAGATAGTTCATGTCGTATAAAAACAACTGTATGACTGTATTAGGTCGTCCAGGTCGTTCCAAAAGATTTCTTTTTCAGATGTTGTGCACCCAGTTTGTGGTGCGTATCCTGATACGACCATCATGCATGGCTGATTATCGAGGACAAATTTGATTGCCATGAGCCTGTCACTTCCACTACGCGCTCCTGTAGGTCTTGATCGATTACAATGGCCACTCCGTTTTCATTTGTGATTGAGCCGTTATAGAGTAGCTTGAAACCGTTTCCAATATCACGGGATTTCGATCCCTGCCATCTTGTCTCTTGTATACAGCAGATGTTTACACGTCTTCTTAGAAGGAGTTTACTTAGCTCTTAGCTACGTCCGGTCATTGAGCCCACGTTCCAGTTTGCAATGCGCGGTTTCTGGTTAAATAGGTGTGCGGCAATGACCTTTGCGTAGCTTCGGGGGAACGTCCTAGCATTAGCTACATTCGTGATCACAGTGTCGTCGCTTGAGGGGGACGCCCTTAGCCCTTAAATTCGCTCTTGTTTCCGTACTTTTCATGATTAGGAGTAGGTTGTCGGCTGTAGATTTTTACGGCCGGTTGCCTCCTGACACCAAGCTACTAATCCTGCTTAAGACTGTGAGCGTCAACATAGAAAAAAAGATTCTTTGCCGTCGACTCTTTTGCATCGCCGCGTCTTGCGATACAACTCCAACAGGGCCTATTTGACCCAATAGTGGGTGTAGCCCGCTGATGGGTTTGTGCCTCCACCGCCTGATCCGCCGTTCCAATGGACTCCATCTCCGCCTTCATAGCCGTTGAGGTCTTCACCCGTAACCCTGGGCACGGGTTCCACGTTATACCCCGTGGGACTGGGTCCCTGACCGAACTCGGCCACCGACATTATTCCGGCCTACTGGAACAAGTAGTGCCCACCCCCGCGACGTGGACGCGCCAGCCAGAATTTGCCTCAATGGATAACAGACAGGGACTGCATATTCCCTGGGGCCGGGTTAATGGTATGTGTACTTAAACCAAAGGCTTTGCAAAACATAGTCTCGATTTCAGACACAAGTTTGTTCCGGTTCTCGTCGACGCTATCCCGGGACATGTTGGCACGGCCGGTGTAGGTAGCATGCCCTGTGCTGTCGTCTGCATAGTAATGAATACTGCTGATTTGCACCATATCATTGATATGCAGAAGAAACAGTGTAGGGGATAGCTTGCAGCCTTGTGTTTATGGGTTTTAGGACTGAGCATGCACCGTTGATAAGAACCTTGATGCTCCGATCGGCCAAACCGCTAGCGATCCATTTGCACAACTTCTCGGGAAGCCCATAGGATGGCAGTGTCGCTATAAGTGCTTTATGCCAAACCTGATCTAAGGCCTTCGCTATGTCCAAACTCACCGCCAACGCCTCTCCATTTGACTCAACCGCTTGCGCCCATTTATGTAAGCAAGAAGATCACCAGCTGAAGGACCCTGACGGAAACCGTACTGGCAGACGCTGATCAGCTGGTCCTCCTCTAGGTATCCCAAGAGCTGGCGGTTGATGATCGACTACTTATATACTTTGGAGAAAATGGAGGTAATAGGGCGGTAGTTCAGGGTAAGGGTTTGATTGGCACAGTGACAGTTGGACACACGACTAACGGCCGTTCCCAATATTCAGTCTATCTCTTACTTGAGGTAAAAATCGTATCTATCGTTGACTTTTTTATCCCAATAAACTTATCGACGGTAACTCACCTTATCTATACACGCTGTCTGTCAATGGGACGACCTATTACTTACCAGCGCTAGAAGTTTGTATAGAAATTGCAATTCACGCGTCCCAATATAAGGCGATAAGAATAACTTATCGAGTGTATTGGGACTTCAGATTATTGATAGCTAATTGACAGAAACTGACAGTACAAGGTAGTAATTGATCTCTATCTGTAGATAGTATATTGGGAACGGCCGTTAGGATAAAAAAAAGCGTGCTAACATTGTATTTGCCTATCCGCTATTGCACTGTGAATACGTCATTGCCTGAGCATATAAAAAATAAATTTGATATTAACTACCAAGAACAATATTTTAAAATTTAGCCAACAGGGGATTTTGGGGGCGATAAATCGATCTAGTTAGGTTTCAATTAAAAGAAATGTAGTTCAAAAAAATGTTTTAATGAGAAACGGCTACAATAACATTAGAATACAAAGGTAATTTTCGCCACTATATACAAGACTATAATAGCTCAGATTGGGTGATTCAAAAGCAGAAGACCCCGGTTCGAATCCAGATGTCCTATTAGTTTTTTACATTCTTATAAATCGAACAAGGCTCGGTCGTCCGGATATTTAAGTATTAATTGAAAGGGCGGGCCTGAAAAAAAAAACTCAACAACTCAACTATTCCAATCAAAATGTTACAATTCATAGGTAATTCTTTATTAACGAATCTGCTGTTTTTTTTTTAAATATTTTATAAAACAGTATGTAAAAATGACAAACTGTTTAGATTGTAAAGTGTGACATCTCAAGTCAATACCCTAATATGTAATTATTGGGGCTGAGCAGGTTATCAATTGTAAAATAGATCCTGTAGATGAGACCTAAGAGTTGAACAAGATATACCAAGATTTACGATCGATGTGTCTCTCGAACGGTTAGCTCAATTGGTAAGAGCGTTCGGATGGAACCCGAGAGGCGCGGGTTCGAGTCCCGCATCGTTCGTAAATTTTAGTATAAATTAAATTTGCTATAATATATATGGCATGGCATAATGTATATGGCAATCAGTTTTACTGGTAGATTCTTAATTTTATTGTTATTGCTACTCAAGTCCCTGTGAGTTCTTTTTAAATTAATACTAAAAGGCTTATATATTTTTCTTAATTAATTCATGTTGTATAATTGTATGGCCAATTTTCCTATATATTGATAGGCAAGGTATGCTATTAATCAAATGAAAACAAATGTTCATTGGCGAGTAATATTTATTTGAAGGTATTAAAAAGGTAGATATAGATTATTCGTTACGTCGCTACATCGTTACGTCAAAATAGAATATGTAGTGATTACATTTATCAATATTGTCTATACATTGTCTACGAGTAGATATTGACTGATAGGCAACTCATAATAACGTTGGAAGCTTCAATCAAAGCAGGACTGATAGCTAGTTAGATAAATAATAATTACCGACATGGAAATTTCTAGTTAGTGTTGAAATTTATTTAGCAGTAGGTAAGTCTTCATCAATATTTTACAATAAGAGTTATATTTCAAATTAATCGAATAAAATTATAGTGAAAATAGCATATTGTATTAGGGGTTAAAGCGTGAAATGAGCGGTTTGTACTGAAAAATTTTAATTCGTTATTATTATTTAACATTTAATTACCCATATTATCTATAGGTACATTGCTGCCATGTTTACGAATAGGAAGTTCATTTATGCCTTTGCCATAGAGCTATTGTGATCTAGATTCGACAAACTGTGTGAAAGCATTTTGTACTGCCTCCAGAGAAGAAAACTTTTTATCACGTTAAGAATTGTCCAAATCACGAACAATATAGTAGGCCGTTGGTCTGGCGAATACGGAGGGTGTTGAATGATTCCTGTAGAGTTAAAATGGTTTCTCGTGCTGGATGAGGTCTCGCGTTATCATGGAGTAATAATGATGAAGATCGATTCTTCTATTCTATTCGAGGCTATTTCTCAGCTAGTTTTGTTATCATTGTTCGGAGTTCGGCACAGTAGACATCTGCCGTTATTGATGAGACCACGAAACAGTTACCATTATCTTTTTATTGGAAAGCTTTGCTTTAAGATACGTTGTGGCGTGTGACCTGGGGTCAGCCATTGCATTTTTCGCTTCCGGTTATCGTAAAGAATCTACTTTAATCGCATGTCACAATTCGATCCGATATTCCTTTATTTCTGTATCGATTCAAGAAGGCAACACGCGTTTCTTTCTGCAGATCAGTCAAATCATGCGGCATCCATTTCTCACATTTATTTAACCGACTTCAAAAAAGGAGGAGGTCCTCAATTCGGCGGTATGTTTTTTTTATGTTTGTTTCCTCATAACTTTTGACTGGGTGAACCGATTTTGATAATTCCTTTTTTAAAGTTGGTGCTTCCCGTGTGGTCCCATTGCAATTTGGTCCAGATCTGATAATGGCAACCATGAGAAAACCATAAAAGTATGTGCGCAACAAATTTACGAATAACTCAATATCGCGCCAACCGATTTCGATAATTCTTTTTTGCTGGAAAGGATATGCTTTTAAGGTAGTTTGGTGAGAGTTTTTGGTGAAAGGTTCTGCTAATGGGATCCATGACAAAGTAACGGAACTCTTCAATTGTTAGGAGCGAATTAACGATATGTAATCGTACCGTAAGGGTGCGATCTGTGGCTGAATTTCTATCTGTAATTAAATTGCAATGCGCTTACATTCATTGCTGCAGTACAAAATTTTGTAGATCTACACAAATAAAGACAAATTATTAGTACACTCACTTCAGTTCAGATTCACTTAAATTCTAAAAATAAAAAAAAATAACCAAAAACAACCGACCTCAAAAACACTATTCCAAAACAATAGATATAATATGCACTAAAAAGTATAAAAATAGTTGCGTATTTTATACAATCTAATTAAGAAATCGAATTCTAGTAACGATTATTGTTTTTTTTAGAGTCGCTGTGAGCCAAAATAGGTTTGTAACTACATACATTGTTATAGTTGAGATGTGCTTGAGTCGCACGCGCTACGTGAGGAGGCGAGAGGTAAGAGCGGGGCCGCGGCGGGAGGATACCGACCTTTTTAGTGCATTAATTTATTGTTTTTTTTTATACATTATATCTATTGTTTTGGAATAGTGTTTTTGTAGTCGGTTGTTTTTTAATTAAAAAAAAATATTTTATTTATTTGACGCAAATGTGTTAATGTTGTTGGTAAGGTAATGTTAAACTATGTTGCATAAAACTAAATAATCAAGCTGAATAAAAAGAACAACCTAAAGTCTATAATCGAATGGTGCACATTTTTAAAAGAAGTACTACAAAGATACCACGTGAAAAAAGTTTCATTCAAAAATCTCAAACCATAAAGGTTCTATGTCAATTTGAAGTACTTATTACAATAAATCGCCAATTACATACTTTAACCCCTATTACAATAACTAATTAAGAAAAGTTTTGACCACAATTAGTTTTAAAATTGTCGTTATCCTATTTACAGGTATTGAGAACCGATTGTTTGAATCCTTACGGAAACTCTGAGTGTTTTCTATTATTATGGACTTTCGCATTGATGAAGAGATAAAGCCATGATAAAACGTAAATCATCGTTGGAGGTGACGCTACGGCTATCCCAAATATTAGCCGTGGCACCTATACGGTTCAGAACAGCATCTTCAGGTCGATGTATAAGGATAAAACAAATAAGGAAATCAAAAGCTATGTATCTATATAGTATAATAGCATCTTTTATAATTGGTATGTTGTACTTTTATATTAAGTTGTATGTATCTGATGTTGCTTTGGAATTAAAAGGTCTTTTTATATTTCACATGTTGTGTTAGCACCCAAACTACAAATTCTGTACAAAAGTTAATTTGTTTAATTATAATAATATAATAAATGCAGTTGAGATGAGAGCGTTGAGGAGTATGATAGAAGTTAAACTGAGTTACAGGATAAGAAATAGTGAGATAAGGAACGTTGTGGTCTGAAAGAAGATGTTGTGACAAAAATTGGAAAATGTATGCTGAGATGGTTTGGCCATGCCAAGAAAGTGTATAAGGCCAGTGTGAATGAAAGTGTTGGAAGGGGTAGACCTAGGCGGACGTTTCGAGATCAAATCAGGGACATCTTGGAAAAAGGCCAGGACAAAAGTACCCTAACCCGAAGGGCATGGATGAAAGGAATAATGAAAGTGGACGAAGCGAAACAAGTATGTAAGGATCGTAGCAAGTGGAAAGAAGTGGTCTCTGCCTACCCCTACGGAAAACAGGCGTGATTATATGTATGTATGTAGAAGTGACAAATAAGAATAATAGCCTTGATTCCTGTATTACAATGTTTTAAATTATAATATAATTCAACAGGCAACCAGTTTGCTTACTGTACAGCTTGTTCTTGGACCTCGCTCTCCTCCAGCATCTTCCAACTCCTTTTTATGTCAAGCCATACATAGCCACAGGGGCCAGCTATACTACGTACATCATCCTCCTTTTACCTCACCATATAAACTGTCTTCCTCTTCGCCTTTTTTCGGTTAGTGGTATCTACTCTGTAACTTTCTTTGTCCATTTGTCTCCTTGATCTGTAAGTATGTGTCCTATCAATTTCCATTTTTGTCTCTTGCTAAAATTAATGGCATTTCTGAACTTGGTTTTGCGTGAAGAAGAGACAAATATACATTTCTTTTGAAAGAAAGAAAGCAATTTCTAAACAATAAATGGAAATATTGCACTTTCTGACCGGAATTGCATTAGAATGAATATTTAACAATAACAAGTAAATACATTTTTTAGGTATCATCCAGTTGTATAATGTCTTTTATATAGAAATTTCATTTAAACCAGCTACATATTCAGAGTCACAGTCAATACCCAGACATATCATTAGACCATTGCATCACTGTATATCTCTTATAATATTTATAATGGCATCGCTTGGAGGATTTAAAAGAATGGCTATAATAATACGTATCTTACAAAAAAACCACAAAGGTAATTTTTTTCTTCTTAATTTTCATATTAAAACAAAGTTATACTGTTACGAAGGTCACGTCGAATATTTTGTGTAGAATTCCGAACGAACAACTGGCGTAAAGGAATCTGACATACCTTGTTTGTTGGTTATTACCACAGAACAGAAAAAACTAGCAGAAGTGGCATCATGTCATTTTACTGTAGAAACCGATGTCGCCGAACTCACACATTAATCTAATAAATATGTAATACACACACTTAATTCCGGCTTTATGATAGGCCTAAATTCACAATAACGAAAAGACATAACTACAATTTTTTTTATATCAAATTCGAATTTAATACAATTACGCTAATCTCATATTCTTAAAGTGATTGTTACAACCTTAGAACTTTTTCTTAAATTGAGAAAAATAACGTATAAGAACTTGAAGTAATAGGAACTCTTTAACCATAGATTTGACTTATGTCAAAATACCTAGTGTTGTATAAATATGAATAAACATATCGATAGTTTAGTGAAACCAAGAAATGATCTAATCAGGGTTGATAAAGTATATAATTACCGATAAAGTACGTCGTAAGCTAAAATAATAAAAGGCCAATATTTTTTCTTAGGTATAGTTTTATTTAAAAGGATGGACAATATTTCAATTCAAATAAAATCAAGACAGCATACAAGAAAAGTCTTGGAAAGTTACAATCAATATTATATTTACCTGGGAAGCAAGACACGCATAAAACATAGTTTTTTTTATAAGTATTCATCGTTATTCTGTATAAACCCAAGGGGCCAGTAAGAATGAGATTTTATAAACCATACTGCTTCCATACGTAATGTGCGTGCGGAAAGAAAATTTCCAATACAAACAGTAACGAATGATTTATAAAAAGGGAAGTTATATTACTGATGAAGTATTAATAATCTTGTTAGTCTTATGATATATGATATTTTATAATATCATGTACATATGCTAAAATGATGGCAAACATTCCCAGAATTCATGGTTTTCGATCTATGTTTTACAATTAATACTTCACTAGTGGGAGGCTCCTTTGCACCGGATGCCGGCTAGATTATGGGTACGCCGTAGCTAGTGAAATTACTGGGTAAATGAAACTTGACATCTTATATCTCAAGGTGACGAGCGCAGTTGTAGTAACGTTTAGAATTTTTGGGTTTTTCAACAATGCTAAGCGGCACTGCATTGTAATGGGCAGGGCATATCAATTACCATCAGCTGAACGACCTGCTCGTCTCGTCCCTTATTTTAATAATAAAAAATTTGATGAGGTGTTTCTTCTACTCCACCTCGGCTACACCTTATCGTTGGAACATCAATAAATGAAAAATATTTAAATTTCAAAAAAAATTGTTTGTCTATATTTAAAAATAAACGCTTATTTAGTTTAACTGGTATCTTACACATATTTGTTAAATAATTATTAGCTGTACCTAAGCGCACTTAAAACTATTAATTTGAATTCATCGTAGTCTCGAGTACACAATTACCACAACCATAATGCTTAATTACACCCTTATCGCATAATGCATGGAAAAGAGCAAACCTTGAATACAATTTATAAAGATAAAATTTATTTCGATAAAATTATATCGATATGTACATGCATGCAGTTGTTGAGTAGCAAAATATTTTTATTGTTTACATTAATTATTCTAACATAAGTTACATCGATTAAACGTAATGTTAAATGAATCATGCGTCGTAAAGTTATGGTTCATTTTTAATTGTATATTTTTCACAACTCAAAGAATGTAAAACGGAAAATTATGATTACCGATGATAGGAAATCCCTTTGTTGGACATATTTTTATTGCGGCTATGATTTCTACAGTCAAACATGGCACAGTAATTTACACATATTTGTATTTTTTAAAAAGATAATTATGCTTCACTTGACATCAAACGACTGGTCTCACTTGAGCCTCGAGTAGGTACATTTGTACACAATAGTGGCGACAGGGTAACGCCCACATGCCACTTCCACTAGTTTTTTCTAATCGAGAGCATTCGAGCATAATCCTTAGGCACATATAAAGCACTTGCAATAAATTCATTTGGCCATTCAGTAACTGAGGGATATCTTTATCGCCCTAATAATGCTCTTGAACATTCAGTGCGATGTACAACTACTAGTGGGTTATTGGTAATAAGTATTGCTATTTACTGAGTGAAATCGCTACTTAATAATAAGTGTATTACTGACAGCTAGTACGTGTAATGAATTATACTTATCGGAGTTTTCAAGACTGATGTAGTCATGCCACGTAACAGTATTAATTTGTTAGTTGTAACTAGTTATTACAATTTATTACTTGTTTGTAATTTGAAAGCAAAACTTACTTGTTCGTTGTTCCGGAAGTCACTCAAAAAACTTACATGAATTACTTTTTCTACAAAGCTTATCCATTCATTAATTTATTAATTGTTAAAAATATTAAAACATTCGAGTAAAACAAAAATACTAGTTTTCAATGCCTTGTTTAGATTGTTGGTATGTCATTGTAAATTAAGTATCATTAATTATTAAGTTAAATTAAGTATTCAGTAATCAGTTTTCCGCTAGCTTTCGGGATGTGTGTTCGATCTGTCGGAGTATCCGTGATTCCAAGTGGGCGACTTACGCAGCGCACGAGTGTTTCAAGTGATTGACTGTATTTATTAATTTAACTTTCTAAAAGTTCAAGTGAAATGTTTAAATCAATTTTCATTAATTTTAATTCCCTAATTGTTAAAAGCTTGTTTACGAGAAGAGTAGTAACAGCCGATTTGCCGCTTGTGTGCTACGTTGTTGCTCCTCGGGGTAAGTACGTTGTCTAAACAGACTGTTATCTTTTTTCAACTTCAATTTTGATATTTATTTTCTTTGAAAATTTCACTTTTATAATTAGGGATTTTACTTAAATAAATAATTTTACTTTACTTCTATGGACCAACTACTTGTATTTTCATTTATTTCACATAATATATGCAATCTATGCTGTATATAGCCCTCTATGATGCGGTTCGATAACTGCATATTATGACCACCATAAAATAGACTGTTTTGTTAAAACAAATTTACTATATGTGGCAATATTATTATTTCTAAATAATAACATCGATTTCGATACTAATAATGCTGATTATACCAATAAATAAGTTCATAAAGCCTCATAGCAACCAGTTTGCATTTCGACCTGGATTGTCTATCCGAGAGTGCTATACTTGTGTCAACAATATAAGCTACGCAGACGACATGGTGCTGCTCAGTGCGTCTATTTGTGGTCTCAGACAACTGATGGCCATATGTGAGGCTTATGTGGGAGGACATGGTCTTGCCTATAACGCTAGAAAAAGTAAAGTGATGGTCTTTGAGGCCGGTGGTAAAACACCAAATAAAGTACCACCTGTAATGCTCAATGGTACAGCGTTGGAGAGAGTATCTACGTTTAAATATCTTGGTCATATGTTGACTTCCGACCTCAGGGACGACACGGAAATCGAGAGAGAACGGAGGGCGTTGTCGGTGAGAGCGAATATGCTGGCTCGCAGATTCGTGCGTTGCTCAAACAGCGTCAAGATTACGCTGTTCAGAGCCTTTTGTACAACTTTCTACACGTGCAACCTGTGGGCCATGTACACTCAAAAATCCTACAACGCGCTTCGTGTTCAATATAACAATGCTTTCAGGGTGCTGATGGGGCTGCCCCGATTTTGTAGCGCATCAGGGATGTTCGCGGAAGCACGGGTCGACTGTTTTTATGCGACTGTACGCAAAAGATGTGGATCCCTGGTGAGCAGAGTGCGGGGCAGTACCAACAGCATTCTAAAGATGATTGCGAGCAGGTTGGATTGCAGATATGTGGGTCATTGCTGCAGTATTTCGAACGGAATGGTGCAGCGGTGACACACATCTGTAACTTAATAAGTAATAGGTTTAGGATAAGTACTAACATAGAAAATAAGTTTGCTGTATTACTAACAATTAATATGAGTCATGATACTCGAAATAAAGATTTATTATTATTATTATTATTATTATTATTATTATTATTATTATTATTATTATACTGTGTGTTAAGCATGCTGTCACATAATGTCACAACTATACTAAACGCAAGACTCCAGTTTATGCCTGTTTCCTTGACTTGTCGAAGGCATTTGATCTGGTTTCATACGATATCCTATGGTGAAAAATGGAAAAATTGAATAACCTTCAGAACTGACCAATATCATTACATTTTGGTATGGGAACTATGTCAAGAAAGTCCGATGGGCAAAGTCTTGTCACGTCTATATGGGTTGGAGTGTCGGGTGAGTTTGGGAGGATTGAGCTCACCAACGCTCTTTATTCTTTATGTGAATGATTTGATTGACCTGCTCAGTAGTGTCATGGTCGGCTGCTTCATAGACGGAGCTTGTATCAATAATAAGAGCAACGCTGAAGACATGGTGCTGTTGAGTGCGTCTATTTGTAGTCTCAGACAACTGATGGCCATATGTGAAGCTTATGTGAGAGAACATGGTCTTACCTATAATGCAGAAAAAAGTTTATTGATGCTTTTGAAAACACCAAATAAAGTACTACTTGTAATGCTCAATGGTACAATGCATTGGAGAGGATATTTACATTTAAATGTCATGGTCATATTATGTTAAAAAGGCATAAAAGGCATTCATTTTCTCAAAATTGATTCCTTTAGAATTCTTTTTGATGTCAATTCTTATACTACTAGATACTACTACCACTTCGGAAACAAATGGCGCTCTGAGAGAGAAGAAGCGGCGCAAGAAACTCTCCCAGCATTCTTTTTTGCGCTCTTTTCAATAAAAATATACAATATTGTACAGTCATTTCTATCGCTATAAAATAATCAAAATCTATTCCCAGGCTGTCCGATCATTTAGATATTCAGCAGTGGAGTAATAGGATTTACGACAGAGCCATTTTTTTATAAAACATTTAAATTTATTTTTGATAATGCCTGAATAGTGGCTGGGACTTTATTATAGAAGTGTATACATTTACCCTTAAAGCTATTATGTATCTTATGAAGCCTACTAGAATAAGATACAAGCAATCCCTTATTTCTAGAGTTATAATAATGAAAACCACTATTAAGAGCAAAAAGGTGACGATTTTTGTGAACATATATTAAATTTTCATAAATGTACTCACAATGAACAGTCATAATATTTATTTCTTTAAATTTTTCTTTGAGAGACTGTCTATAACCAAGCTGATATATAGCACGAACAGCTCTCTTTTCCAGAGCAAACACTATATCAATGTCATCAGCATGACCCCATAGTAATATACCGTACGTCATGATGCTGTGAAAATAACTGAAGTACACTAATCTAGCGGTCGCAACATTCGTGTACTCTCTAATCTTTCTAAGTGTATATGCCGCAGAGCTGAGTCAATCTGCTAGATGGGCAATATGTGGACCCCACTAAAGCTTTTTATCTAACGTGATACCCAAGAAGACCGTAGTGTTCACAAGTTCCAATCTCTGGTCATTTATAACGTTGGTTTGTACCTCCACTGTGTTTGGTGTAATGAACCGTAAACACTTTGTTTTTTTACTGTTTAAGTGCAGATTATTCGTCTCAAACCAACGCACTATCTTTGAGAGTGCATTGTTTACCTCGTCATCAATATCCGCACGTCGCTTCACTTTAAAAATGAGTGAAGTATCATCAGCAAACAATAAAATCTCATGGCTATCATCTACCACAAACGGTAGATCGTTAATATATATAAGAAAAAAGAAAGGACCGAGAATAGAACCCTGTACAACACCTATTCCCACAGGTTTACCCGAAGACCGTTTGCCATTTACATCGACTATCTGAACTCTTTCGCTTAAATATGATTTTAACAGATTTAGGGCTCTTTTTTTCACTCCATAATGTTTTAGTTTTAGGAGTAAAGTTTCATGGTGGACGCAGTCAAATGCTTTGGACAAATCACAAAAAATGCCCAATGCATCCTGTGACTCTTTCCAGGCGTCAAAGATGTGCTCAATGAGTCTAGTACCCGCATTAATTGTTGATAAGCCCCTAGTGAAACCAAACTGATTTTTGTTCATTAATTTACAAAAATACATTTTTAGCTGTTGAAGCAAAAGTTTTTCAAAAATTTTACTAAAAACAGGCAGCACTGAAATAAGTCTGAAATGAGCAGGGTCAAAAGAACTGCCCGATTTGAACAAAGGTATAACTTTGCTGTATTTCATGAGGTCAGGGAACACACCCTCAGATGAGGGAGAGATGCATTCATTAAATATTATTGCTATTCAGGTGCTATAATGTCAAGTATGTATTTACAATATTAGTCGAATGGCCCCATAGGTTTTTTGTATTTTTTAGGTTAATTAATTTGAAGATTTTTATTATATCGCTACCTGTAACATACTTAAATTTCAAATCAGTGGAAGATACTGGTACGTGTAATTTAAGCATATCATCGCTTTTGGCGAAGAGTTAAGGTCTTTGGTCGTGACAATCGGGATTTCGGAGAAGTATTTATCAAATTCATTTGCAATTTCTATTTCCGAATTTATAACGCGATTATTAATATTTAAACAGATAGAGGTGTTACGGCAATTCGATCTACCAGTTTCATTGTTACTTACACTCCAAGTCGCTTTTACTTTATTATTACTGTTTTTAATTTTATCTGCAATGAAACGTGTTTTCGCTTCATGACAAACTACTTTAAAGAGCTTGGTATAAGAGTATTTTTTACATATATTTTAAATTCTTTACTATTATTGTAATGTTTCTCATAATAAAGGTCATATAAGCGTTTACGACTTTTGTGGATACCCATTGTTGTCCAATCATTAAAACAATGTTTATTGTTTACTGTCACCGTTACTGGAGTAAAAATCCTGTCAAATTCCTCACAGATGGAATTGAAGACTAAGTTATAGTGAAAATTAGCAGCTTCACCACAGTGTAAGAATGGTATCGTATTTACCAAATTATTTCTAAACTTCTCAAGACGGCTACCCGTAACTGGTATAATCGTCACCTTTTTTGGTCTGACATTGTCCAATCTTGTATTTACTTTTATAAGTTGCCCACTATGGTCGGACTGAAGATTATTAATTATGAGTTTACTAGTAATAGTAACATCTGTAAAAATATTATCTAAACAGGTTGCTGTTGTAGAAGTGATTCTAGTAGGTTCCCAAAATACATTGAACAAATTAAAACTTTGAAATAAATTTTTAAGGCTAGTACAATTGACCAAAGGTTCAAGCAAGTTTATATTAAAATCTCCACACACTATAATTGACTTGCTGGTTTTGCTAAATTTTGATAGTACCTCCTCCATTCTATGTTGGAATTGTTCATATGATGCAGTGGGAGGGCGGTATATACTTACAATAATAAATTGCTCTAGTTCTATACAAGCTACCTCAATTAGTTGTTCTATAGAGAGATTAACAATATATCTTCTATTTTTACATTTTAATCTATCATTAATAATAATTAGGAAACCTCCATGTATTGCCCTACTTCTACAAAACGAACTGACTACTTTATGTTCTCTAAAACTAAACTGGAGCTGATGACTCTTACGCCAATGTTCTGTAATACATAATCTATCTATATTACAGCAGCTCAAAAACAGTTCAATTTCTAATTCCTTACTTGAGATACCTTGTATATTCTGGTGAACAATATTTATGAGCTTTATATTATGATTACCCCTAGCAGTAACATTTATATTTGGTGAATGTTGCCTATTTTGTATGATATTGCAAGAGCTGTTCTCCCTTGTCAAATAACTTAATTTAAATTAATTGAAGAATAATCTTCATTGTTATATTTTTGTTGTCTCCGACATCAAGGGTGACACTGATATCGAGAGGGAACGGAGGGCGTTGTCGGTGAAAGTGTATTTGCTGGCTCGCAGGTTCGTGAGGTGCTCGAACAGCGTCAAGATCACGCTATTCACGGCCTTTCGTACAACCTTCTACACGTACAACCTGTGGGCCAAGTACACGAAAAAATCGTACTATTGCTGGGTGCTGATTGGGCTACCCCGATTTTTCAGCGCATCAGGGATGTTCGTGGAAGCATAGGTCGCATAGGTCGTTGTTTTTATGCGATTATGAGCAAAACACGTTGATCTATGGTGGGCAGACTGCGGGGCAGTACCAACAGCATCCTGGAGATGATTGCAAGCAGGTTGGACTGCATATATATAGGTCATTGCTGCAGTATTTCTAACGGGATGGCGCAGATTTGACACGCATTTTTATCTTAATGAGTAATAGGTTAAGGATATGTACTGACGTAGAAAATAAGTTTACTAGTATTACTAACATATATGAGTCATGATACTTGAAATTAAGTTTAGTTTTACTTTATAAAAATGCCCGAGCGGCGTTGTATATACGTATACATTAACTTATACAGATAACACTAAAAGATTCATTCAAATTAGCACCTTATTTCGTGGTAGTAATGTTCAAAGTCCATTGTCTACGTTCATTAATTATGGTGCGGAATGTTGTGTATATTGTTTTAGCAATTGAAATGTAATTATTTAGCAAAATGATTAAAACGTCAAGTTAGTAACATAATTTTACTAATTTAAAGAGGCACTTATCGAAATACCACACTCCATCCTTTTTAAGTTTGGATATGCTCTTATTTGCGCAATTTTTCGCTGGATAATTTGTCATTGCGTTGCGTATTCAAAGTGCGGTCAAAATACAACTGAACGAACACACTTCCTAAGCTAAGACGCGTTTCTTATAGTTTTGCTTCTGACAATTTAAAGCGCGATTGTTAGTGTAGTTGGTTATTGTACGTCAAACGTATATTTTTAGTGACTAAACATCGAGACAACGTTACAACGCTGCCACTAATGTACACTTAATGGCAGGACAAAGAGGCTGTCTTATTATTGGATTTATTACATATTATTATATGACTTCCCATAGTTTAACACTAAATGGTATTATAATTATTAACAGATACGGAAACATATGGTCCTGGATGAAAAACTTAATACTGAGCAGTTCCACCGATTTGCGGTGGTTGCTATCTGCTTATACACTTGGCTCATTATTCTATTTGACTTTTACATGCATAAATCACTTTGTAAGTAACTTTATCCTTAATCAACACACATTATAATTACTTTATTTGAATTCTATTTTAAAAAATAATAATTTGATACTTTACTTCACGACCTTATAATAAATATTGTGGCTCGTGTTTATTCGCTAAGGGCTTTTCGATGTTGGAGAGTCACGCTGCCGAGTCACGTACGATGGAAGCGCAAACAGGGCAGAATGGACCGATAAGTACCACTCTAGTATAGAACGACGTAAAGTTGCTACCTTGTGCCTCTATGTTACCCATAGTTCACTGTCGAGAACCAGCCACCCCCCCCATACCTCCATTTTGATAACGGTCATCAAAGAGATTTAACTCCAAGAGAGTAGACAGTAGAGAGTATGGCTCTAGAGGACACGGGGAATCCCACCCCAACCCATAACGCTGGGGCCAGTCGTATTCTGGATGGGTATAGGTATGGTTGGGTATCCACTTATAGCTGAAGATAAACAAGGCAACAACACCACAGCCTCCCATTCCGCTCTTAATATAGACTTGTCAAGGTAAGGGAAATTTATTCCTACATAAGTAGGTGTATAAACAACGACTTTGTTATTCCTTAAGGAAACACAGTCATCTCGACCTAGCGACACAGGGTATGAATCCCCTGAGTACAAAATTTAACCTAATTTTTGCCTCATATCGGGGTATTTGTGTTCGTTAGGGAGAATACCTGTCACTGCTTCGGAAATTTTTAGCGTAGGGGTCTATCCTCCACTGAAATCGTAGTCTTGGTTGACTTCCACAGGCATAATGTTGAATAGCTTGCATTGAAGATGGTAAATCTAAATTTTTTGAGTCGCCGAAGTGACTCTGGGACAAAGACATGCTATCCTTTTTGTAAATTCTGCTGTCAACATCCCCATTATCCCGAGTTGCCAGGTCTCCTTCGACTCCTCTGTTGGAACGACCGATCATTGCCTGATCAGAAGTTTATTGCTTATTAGGCACCTACGTCATATAAAACCACTATTTCACCGCGTACAAGTCCAAAGACCCTTAGGGCGAGGTTTATTCTCCTTTCGATAGTCCTATTGCTTGTGCCATTGCAGGCTGACGTGAAACTATAGGTCATTGATATTTTTCATACAAACTCTGTAGTACAGATCGGTGTGGCAGATAACGTACAATTAGTCAAGTAGTAATACAGCAGCTGAAACAACAAGTAACAGGCATAAAGAAGTACTTAAGAGGAAATGCTACCCAGAGAAGTAGAAAAAGTAATCAAAAGTAAAAAAAAAAATGCTAAATCGCCCACACTGGACTATATTACAATATATGAACTACTGCAAGCACCTATGGAAGACCTATTTCCTGCCCTAAAGCAAATTTTTAAGGACGTACTAAATTCTTGTGATTTCCCAGAACAAGAGGCAAAACGCAAATTATTTTGATACACAAAAAAGTGGCGAAGAAGATGTCGAAAACTACAGTTCCATTAGCTTAATATCAAGTATATAAAAAATAATTGCAAAAGAAGCATAAATAGAGAGAGCATTGAATAGAGAGAATAAGCCTCATAAGTCGAACAAACGGGCTTTAGGAAAGGGTTTTCAACTATAGACCACATCCATACAGTAAACAAAACAAAAACAGGAAATCTAAAAGTATAAAGTAATAATAATAAAATATAGCATAACAAAACCACACACATGGCGTTCATAGATTACCAAAAACCATTCGATAATCTGAGTCACGATCATAATATGGAAAATTCATTCAACAAGGAATACCAGAAGCATACGCCAACACCATCCCACCTATACCAACAGTAAAGCTAGAATTCAATTAGAATCCTTGGGTGACGAGTTTGATATAATGAGGCAGGGGGACCTACTGTCTGACCTACAAAGTTGTCTTCCGCAGTTATAGAAAACATTTTCCGTGGATTGAACTGGAAACAGTTTGCTATAAAATAATATATAAACGGGAAAACAATCCATAACATCAATAAACAAAGATTTATAGTTGAAATAATAACAGTGTGATACTTGGTATAAAAATCAATACAGAAAAAAAAACAAAATTTATAACCAATTCCCAATTAGCTCAAATAAAAATAAGGGATGAAACTTTAGATTGCCTAGGAAACTGCACATATCTTGGACAAATTATTTCAATCAATGACCAAAGCTCACAAGAAATTAACACGAGGATTGCAATGGGATGGAAGAAATACTGGTAATAATGGAGTATGCTGTCACCCATAGTCTGGCTCAAGCCAGTATCAGCTCAAACGACGTTTCTAAAAGGCCGGTAACTATTCTATAAAAAAAAAAACAAAGGCTTTCTCATAGTCTACAAACGCCAAGCATATTGGCTTGGCATATGTATGTGGTCTATGGCACTAAAGCCTTTTCGGATTATGGCTTGTTCGGGCTGGAAGTCGTCGAACCTGCGTAGTAGAAAATTCCTGACTTCCCTTAAAAACAGGTTATATTAATGGATCTGAAGTGATATAGGTCTACAGCTCTTCAAGAGCGTTTTATCGCTATTTCTTTTAGTACAGAATCTGTGTATGAATACTTCTGTGTAATGCTTGTGGCATTATGCCTTCCAGGATGACGGAATTGCATGAGGATCTTAAGTATCAGCTCTTAGAAGCTCGGCTGTAATTCCATCATCACCCGGCACCTCCTTATTTTTAAGCCGATTTAGGGCCATACTAATATCGTCCAGTATGACGTCGGGATATCTTCGGCATAGTTTCGGGTTAATTTGGCTGTTGGTTCTCTAGTCTTGTTGAACACTGTGTAGTCCTGTATAGGTGTCCGTAGAACTTCTCAACTTCCGTCAAAAGTTCGAGCTTAGACGAAACGACTCTGCCGTCGCTGGTCTTTAGCTTCTCGTGCGCATACTTTAGAGCCCTTGATACGCTCAATGGTCGCCTTTACATACTCTGTGTTATGGCGGCATATTTCGCGAGTCAAGGACTTGGCGATCTGTCAATTTAGCTGCCTACACTGGGAGGCATCGTCCGGGAATTGAAAGATCATTTGACGACTTACATCCATAAATCTGAGATTTTTCTGATTAAGGCCAGATTTCGTTCAAACTTCGTAGATTTATAAAGGACCGATGACAATATAGTATTAATTTGATAAAATTTTTGCATTTTTCAATGTGCAAAATAAGATTTTTGTTAATTTATAATATAATTTTTTCATCGATCAAATGAACATTAATTCCTGCCTTATCAAATAAGGCAGGAATTAATGTTCATTTTAAATTTCAACCATTATCTTTTCAATCAAAGCGAATTCACTCCTTGGGTAGGTTGGGTAAGCAACCGCACAGCAGGGGCTTCGCATATTCTGTGGAGAGGGAGCAGCATACAGTGCAATTATCACTTAGGAACTTGACGCAGCGAGGTTTCTCCTCGCAATTGCGGTCAGAGTCTCCATTTAATTGATAGTGGAAGGAACAATAGCGAGACACTTGCAGTCGTTGACTGAATGATAACAAACACAACATAATACACGTAAAGAAACCTGGATAAACGAACAGTAATAATAAAGTGTACTTAATATGAGAATATTATGATGGTTGATAAGGCATACAACTGCATGGATAGCTATAAATCAAGACTAACGACTAAGCATTATAATTATGATTATCACGCATAGACATCATTTTTCACATGTACGGTTTGAGACAGAATCAACTAAAATATATATATATAGCTGCTTAAACAAAATATTAATGGATTCTTAGATTTTTACTAATTTATTAATCATAAAAATAATTTTTCAGGATTATCTAACTGTAAAACTATATCTAACTGTCACATTTACTATACAAAAGAAATTATTCCAGTGAGATACATTAATGTGAGGACTGCTAGGCCACAAATGGCTATGAATGCGGGTAGGAGAAAACTTATAAAAAATGGATATTTTCTTTACATACGAGTCAATATATGTGAATATTACTAAGTTTAAAAAATATAAAATATGGTACAGCAGTAACTAATGTTAGTAAACAAACACACTGAGGTAAGAGGTACAACTGGAACTAATGTTCAAAGCAGCTGATGTCATCTTACTCGTGGAGGTACAAATTTTTGGGTGTCACTTGCCCCTTTGGTGGGCGAGCGGATGCATCCTTTTATGGTCAATCCGGTAGTGAGATTCTCGCCCTAGGTTGGGACTAGTGATCTTAAATCAATTAACTTAAACTAAAAACTCCAGAAGTACTTAGATACAGTAGATATCAAATCTTAAATGGGAAGATATTTCTAAAAAAATTAATCATGTAAATTAATACTAACATGTATTTTTCCAATAGTTGGAGAAAGGAAAGCGAATAACAATTATATCGTCACACTCCGGCTCATCATTAGATCGTATGTTGAATTTTGCAGCCAGATGAGAGATCTAAATAAAATGGATGGTCTAAGTTGGTTCCTGCAGATCATAATTCTATCAACTGCATTCCTCATTAATGTCTTCACAGTACTTTCATATTTCCAGCTGTCATCAAAAGATCAGTTTATCAGTTTGACAATTCAGAAATGTTCTCTGCTGTGTAACAGTAGACATATGTAACAGAATGGAAACTACCTACAAACGATCGAAATGACACACTCACACAAACATTAACGAGGCCCCTAAACGGTTTTCGCGGTACTGCAGTAGCGAGTGTCGCGGCAAGACGTGTGTCCCGTTGTTATTTGTTTCCGCGATCTTTTTATAAATGCCAGCGTATTGAGTGGAAAACGGCTATTTGAATTCGGCTCCATCAAAACCGGAGCTACCATTTAGTAACTATAAAGATGTATAGTACATTAAGAATGATTTATTATAATTAGTTATATTATAATTATAATTAGTAGATATTCGAATTATAAGTGCGTGAGATCGATTGTAATAAATTTGTGAATCTTATTCAAAATGTTAATCTAAGATTGTGGCTGCAATATTTACGATAAACTTTTTTTTAGTGTGGTTTAAAGGTTTTCGAGAATGTTTTCATGGTTTTCAAGGGTGATGAAATAGAGAGTACTGTCTAAACTCAAAACGTAAATCCAAGATGGCGTAGGCGTGAAACGCTATTGCATCATGGGTCTTGTTTTCGTGGTTTTTGAGGATGTTGAAACTGATAGTGCGTTGGAGCTACATGAAATTATTAACTTTTTTATCATGTGTGTTGTTTTCATGATTCTCGAGGGTGTTGAGGCCGATAATGTTGGACTTTTAAAATAAAATTGTGTTTTAAGATTGAACTTTTTGTTTATGCAAATCAACACCTTTTATGATTAAAATGACTAAGAGAATATTTTATTATACTTTTCAGATGTTCGCAATGGCTTCGTTTTAAAGTCACATCCGCCATCTTGGATCTCAAAATATATGTCATATACGTAACTTATTGACTCTGTATTTTCTTTGATTAACGCGAGTGTTACACAACATTTTAAACGCATGTAATTGTTACTACGTTTTTAGATTTTTGGGTAAAAATTTTTTTTTTTTATTATTATACTTAAGCCAACGCGTCAAGACCTTTTCACAAATGAAAATCAAATCTGATTATTATGGTTATTGATACTCCCGAAAACCTCGAAAATGATACCCATATTGATTTAAGTGTAAACGTCACATCTGCCATCTTGGATCCCAAAAAATTTTATGTCTTATTCGTTATTGACACTCATGAAAACCTCAAAAATTATACCCATATTGATTTTGTTGTAAACGTCACATCTGCAATCTTGGATAGTAAAAAAACAGATGTCATATTCGTTATTGACACTCCCGAAAACCTCGAAATTGATACACTTATTGATTTGATTGAAAAAGTTATTCTAAATTGACACTGACGAAAACGAGAAGAGTTTCATAAGACTGTGGTAGAAGTGACACGTCAACGGACAAAGTTTAAAAACAAATATGTCAAAAACAGTTCCCTCTCAATACTTCAAAGAGCAATTCAAAAAAGTGTTTTCAAGAAAAATATTCAATAAAAATCTTTTTAAAAAATTTACAAAATAGTCACATGTAGACTATAATAATACATTGATACTATATAGCCATCATACATACACTATTCTTCAAAATATTACGCTTTTTACTTTTTACGCTGCGCAACTACAAGGAACTTCGTTCCAAAATTACAGTCGAATTGAGAACTTTCTCCTTTTTTAAAGTCGGCTAGAAAAATAATATGACAACCCTATTGCTATGCAATGAGGTGAAGGCACGCGTACGTAAGTATTCTATAAACAAGGCTTTGTTTGTATATTGTCTATATCTATTTATATATATACGAGCTGATCGTATCGACATAAAACTCCCACCGTTCGATGCAAAATTATCCTGGATGTTTTATCGAATTCCGACCTTTTTTTCGAATTCCAACGTTCCCTCTTTTTAAAATTCGTCCAGCATATATATATATTTTTCATATCGTCCATGCCTAATTACTTATAATAGGCATAGAATCCCATCCCAACAAGGCCAATTTGGGAATGCTTAGTCATATTTGGGCCCCGTAAATTAATAATATAGGTGTTCTGTTAAAATGTAATAATCTTTTATTTTAGATAATATTAGTCTGCCAATCGCCATAAGTGGGGCATGTTGGCTTGTTCTAGATGGTTGTATATTAATATTGTTCTCGCTGCCTTCATATCGAATGGAAACAGAGGTACCTAATTATTTGTTCCTTTAGTTATTTTTTCTTAAGAAATTTACTGAGGGGAAAATGTTGGCGAATCCTATAAGGATGCGGGTTGTGTAAGCACAAGGCGTAGTCAAAGGCCTTCAATACACCCGAGTAGGGAAATGGCACATTCTCCGAATGATAATATATTATATGTAGTGAATGATTCTTGAAAAACCTAAAAATTCTGAGTGGCGCTACAATTGCGCTCGTCACCTTGAGACATAAGATGTTAAGTCTCATTTAGCCAGTAATTTTACTAGCTACGGCGCCATTCAGACCGAAAAACAGTGATGTTTAAACATAACTGCTTCACGGCAGAAATAGTCGCCGTTGTGGTACCAATAATCTAGCCGGCTTCCTGTGCAAAGGAGCCTCCCACTGGTATATAGTATAATAGCACGGTTCAAGTTGGGTTGAATATATTTGTGGAATTTCTTACTGTGGGTTGTGCTCTTAGTTTTGACCCTCGTTTGAATGGCTTGGGAGTTGTCGCGACCTTCAGATAAAAATGTCGAAGCATAAGGGTTATAAAAACTTGGGGGTGAAAAGAAATTTAACTGAGCTCATTTAACTGTTGGATAGTACAGTTTTGATAAAACAGACTCAACAGAATATATACAAATCATATTATTAAGAACTAACAATGGTCCGAGGTTTCATTCGCGTACATACCGTGCTCGTGCTAAAGGAAAGTCTACTACTAAGTCGGACTATACATTTATTTTAATTTTATTATTATTTATAAAAGTTTTTTTTCACTTAGTTATTATTTTATTATTGCATTATTTTCTTTAGGACGACATTTAAAAATTATGGGTCCTAAATCGAAAAAAAAACTATTCTATCTCTTAAGTTGGACTAAACTGCACTCCATGAAGTAATTAATCTCCATTAAAATCCGTTCATTAGTTAAGGAGTTGACTGGAAACAAACATCAGGACCCTGGATTTACACATACAAAGACTTCTATTATTTATATATGGATTTAAATTTCCTGTGCTCAATAAAGATTTTATTCCACAGCTGCTGCAAACAAAACTATTATTGGCGAAGATATATAACGTTATTGACGGGGAAATAGAGTTGTTAAATGAATTGGATTTGTTTTGGCGGCAATTACGTTACAATGAGCCACAATTCATTGCTTTTAACGTCTGCAGTGTCAATACAAATTTTTTAATCACAGTATGTTTTCATTCTGTTCATTTTTATACAATTAGCCAAACACTTCTCTGTTTACTACTAGACAAGCTCAGTGGTCTTAAATAATTGCTCACTGAGTTTCGGTTCCGACGCCGCAACTCGTTGAGTCCACTGCGAGCGAGCGAGAAGACCAGAGCACTGTTTTGTAAGCCTCAAACTCACACCGATTTTGTATTATGTGACCATTAAAGCATTGTCATTTTTATAACATCTAAGTTTGCAAGGCATAATCGCCATGCCTGCTTCCCTCTTTTTACGCCCGCGTGATCTAAAATTGCGACACAATTGTTATTCCAGATTTCTTGTATAGTAGTATAGATAGAATTGGGAGGATTCCTTGCACAGGATGCCGGCTATATTATGGGTACCACAACGGCCGCGGCACCTATTTCTGCCGTGAAGCAGTAATGTGTAAGCATTATTGTGTTTCGGTCTGAAGGGTACCGAAGCTAGTGAAATTACTGGGCAAATGAGACTTAGCATCTTATGTCTCAAGGTGATTAGCGCAATTGTAGCGCCGCTCAGACTCCTGAGCGGCACTGCATTGTAATAGGCAGTTTGGTAACACGTCTTTTACTCTAAAATAAATAATGTCTTCTTAAGACCGACCATGACAATAGAATTATAGAGAGGCTTCATTTTCTATATTTATCTATTTTCTGCTTGTGTCTTGTCTATTAATATTTTTATTTTATTTCAGGTACTTAGCACAACAAGCACATATTTAGTTATACTCTTTTAGACGACGAGACCATCGTTAGCATTGGGTTAAGTCCCACATAATTAACTTAACGTTTTTAAAGGGCTGTTATTAACGGTTATGTGTGATACAGTTTTGATATGCTCTGGAGTTCCACAGGGATCAATTCTTGGTCCCATTCTTCTTATTTATAAATGACATATTAAGGTCACGTTTTCAATTTAGCTATTTTCTTCCGTATGCTGATTATCTTAATTAAAATATATCACTCCATAGGCAATTTAGATTAAAATCATCATCTACATAAAGACTTGTATCGTTTTCTGTTTTATTGTAAGAAGAACAAGTTCGATCTTAACTTAAATAAACATAAGTTCATGTACTTCACACGAAAACAAAACATAATTCCACTTACTTTCTTGTTAAAGTCGTTAATATGTATGATTTGGGAATAAGTCTAGACAGTCAATTAATTCATCATGGAAACTTATAAATAATTGTAGAACGTAACAAAACTAAGAAAAAACAAATCGTAAGTATGTCTAAAAAAGTGGGAGAAAAAAGATATATCTAAAAGTAACAATGAACTATTTACATTTCAGATAATCGGTCTGGCTATCACGTTTATAACGACAGTCGTACAGCTGAACTTAAAGTTTTAAGAAGCCATCTTTAGTTTTGTTTTGGTGTGATTTTCTTCTCATAGTCGAATCTTATGCGACTATACGACTCGCACTGGCACTTTTCAAGCGTTTTTAGCAGCACTATGAATATTGTAAGAATTAAAATGAAATAAATATTTTACAAACAACTAAACTATGTGCGTTTTTGTGAATCCAGTATTATGTGATTGTAGAAATTTAATATATGGTAGTAACCATAGATTAAGACGCAGTAGCGTCATCCGAAAGCATGGATTAATGGTCAAAGCGCTGCATCGTATCCCGAGAGGTGCCGTTGAATGCCGCATCGTTCATAAATTTTGGTATATAAATTAAATTTCTAAAGGCAGCATCTGATCTCTAAATTGACTGGGATGTACTGCTTAGACCTCGTGTCAATGATGTTTTAATTCCTTTTAGTAGTAATGACAAAAATCAAGGCTTACATATAGATTCAAACTTATTTTGGCAGACGCAACTCAAATAAAGTAAGTAAAAAAGTTTTCTCCGCATATGGATCCCTGCGCCGGTTACGTAATCTTCTCCCGATAATGATAAAACACGGCGTAAATTGTGAAGCCAAATGGCTTCAGAAACTGCACTTTATAGGGATGAAATTTTAGGTCTTACACCAAAATGCGTCCCAAAAATGTTCTTTATACAGTGACCTGACCTGCAGATGCTCAGCTCAGCTCTAACTTCGTCATTTATTGTTTCCATCTTCTTGCTGATCTTGGACGTCCCGCAGGATCGTGGTTAATAGTCAAACCATTGGATTAGATTTTCTGACCTATGACTTAATCATATTTCCACTGGGAAGACTGCTTGAATTTATGTAATCCGAACTCGAAACGAGATAAACGACCAACCACAGTGCACGGATCGCCATTTTTGCAATAATTTTCTACACAGACGTGCAGTCTGTATAGAAAATTATTACAAAAATGCTGTCTTGTACTGTTAGATATTCTTTGACGCAGTACACCTACTTTGTGTACTTGTCCCCACCTACCACGCACCGGTCCCTCATAACGATTCAATGAAATAGTGTTTTTAGATCGTACTTTTTTCTGGCAAACGTGCAAACTTTCGTGCTAAACAATGGCACTGTTTATGGTACTTTAATGATAACATTCACATCAAACTTGTGCACGAATATAAGTAATATGTTTTAATTAAAATTAAATTACATAAGTTTGAGAAAGAACTATATTTTAATATTATCAAAGTCAAAGTCCAATAAAATTTATTCAATTACGCTTAAACTAAGTGCTTTTGAATCGTCACTACAAATATTTCTTTTAAATTACTGAATTTTGCATATATATATTTTGGAAAAAGTTGAGCTCGTGAGAAGAATATACAAGAAACTCAACGGCCACTATTTTCAATCAATAGAGTATTTAACATTACTGTAATATAACAAATTAGTTAGTAAGGTGCCGCATCCAATTTATGTATCGTGTTGAATTACATATATTATTTCATAAAAGTGTGGAAATCTCTTATATATATATATATATATATAGATTGACCATGGGAAATGGATTTTCTTGATTCAGACCACAAATTTTCAAGAATTGGCCTTGAGATTTGTTAATGGTCATGGGGAATGCAAGACGGATCGGAAATTAAAGATTTGCGGGCTAACTCGACATGCAAAATGTTCATGAAGTAGTTGCTGCAGATCATGAAGAATTGCTATTATTATTGCTGCATTGATCTCTTCATGTCGTTGTTCCTTCATGGTGCCCATGAAATATAATTGTTAAAATTTATGGTGTGCATCTTCGAGAGATTGCAATGATCCAATTCGATGGTGAATCTGTCCTTGTATCTACAAAATCAAAAGCAAAGTCCGTATTACTGATTTGTAAACACTTATTTTTAGAATTAGCATACATAATACATAGGAATAAGTATAGTGGGTATGTTATGCTTCTACTGTATTGTGTGTAAGAATATAATAAATTAATACCCTGAATGTCAGATTATATCGTCGTTCTTAGATAATGTCTGCCCCAAATGAGGACATTTGGAAACAAACATTGTATTTTTGAGTGTAGTTTCCTACCCGAGTGAAAAATTCATCAAAAACCACCAACTGAAGGCCCAATTTTGGTTGTCACTCCAGACGAAGTCAGAGCGTCCATCGGACTCATGGCAAATAACAAGGCCACTGGGCCCGATGACATACCAGCAGAGCTCTGGAAAAAAAAGCACGGAGAATCCTTTCTCACGTACTTCTTCAACAGAATTATCACAGACCAGCTACACGGCGTGACAGCTTTCTTGTGCCATTTTATAAAAATAAGGATGACATAAGACTATGTGAAAACTATAGAGCCATCAAACTAATATCCCACACCCTTAAAATTTGGGAAAGAGTAATTAGCAGAAGGCTCCATTTAATCACCAGTGTGGCTGAAAACCAATGTGGCTTTGTCAATGTCATGTCAAATTATAAAAATTGTACATACTTGACTTTAGCAAAATCGTACCCTGGCAAGAAACACTTCATTCATGATTTTTGTTATAGAATAAATAAGCTTATCGACTCAATGTATTATTGGCAAAAATATTTAGTACCCGGTAGTAAAATTATCATGGCTCGTAGTGCGAAAGGCAGTCAATATCAAGCTCAAATATCGCAGTCTGCCAAAACTATCACCAATAGTAAAATAATAAAAGGTACTATACCATATTATTTCAAACTAAAAAGTAAAGAATAAAATAATGATCTCAAAAGCGATTCATTTTTTCGAGTCCAAATTTTATCTTAATATAATGCATCAGAATATAGCAAGCGTTTTA
The DNA here is from genome assembly GCF_905404315.1 of Leptidea sinapis. Taxonomy (NCBI): domain Eukaryota; kingdom Metazoa; phylum Arthropoda; class Insecta; order Lepidoptera; family Pieridae; genus Leptidea; species Leptidea sinapis. The sequence goes on along the minus strand of NC_066265.1, from coordinate 13,753,307 downwards.
AGTAAAAAATATCTACTAAACATAGCTCTAACTGAAGGCAACCAAGGCGGCAGCGCCTTTGCCTTCATGCTCGAGCTGTCAGAGCTGTTCGACATAGATGAAATCACAGCCCTGGCCAGCAGGCTCGAGGCTGTCCGGGACGACCCGCCGTCGCTCCTGCAAGTTATGGCGGACAACGCCAAAATATTCCGAGCCCTCACCGCTATAGGGCAAAAGTATAAAAACATTCGCGATGCCTAATTACGTAAGCGGACGGGTTAAACCACATACGCTCCGTATTGCGTATTTTAACGCCCAAGGCCTTAAGCGTCAACTATACTTGGTGAAGGAGTTCGCTCACGAACATCAATTAGACCTATTCTTAGTGCAAGAGACATTTCTAAAACCACGTATACGCGATCCGCGTATCGCTAATTACAACTTCAAAGTCAAAAGTCAGAAATGATCGCACCACCCGTATGGACGGTACCCTCATTTATTTTAAAAGGTCTCTACACTGTATACCTATAGATCCTCCGGTCCTCACTAACATCGAGGCCTCTGCCATCCGAGTCAGTATGGCGAATCACCAGCCGATCACTGTTATTTCAGCTTATCTTCCGCCCAACAAACAAGTATTAGACACAGATATAGAAGCATTACTCGGCCACGGGGCCGCAGTCATAGTGGGCGGCGATCTTAACGCCAAACACTCCAGCTGGAACAGTAGAGCCACAAATAGAAACGGAATCTTATTAGATTCGCTGACAGACACGCTGAACTTTTCAGTAATAGCACCCGACGAACCAACACGTTATCCGGATAACGTCGCGCACCGACCCGACATTCTAGACGTTGCGTTACTTAAAAACGTAACGCTCAATGTAAATTCAATCGAGGTTTTTCACGAACTAGAGTCAGATTACCGGCCCGTCGTCCTAAATCTAGGCCCACCGGTTAACCTTCAACCACCGACGAAAAGAGTGATAGACTGGCAACGGCTGGAAAAGGATCTCGAGTCTATCAAGTCCGACGACCTTGACCTTATACCGGACGTCATCGACTCGGTCGACACGGCTCACAGTGCTATCTCTCATGTGACGTCACATATACAGAATAGGATCAAGGCCTGCTCCAGGCAGGTTCCGACGATGCAACCGCTTCGCCTAAACCTGCCTCCAGAGGTCAGGAACTTACTCACACAGAAGCACAGAGCCACTAGACTTTACGATAGGTATCCGTCAGAATAGGCGCCACCTCCGCTACCTACAGCGGGTGGTACGGGAACGTATCGCGGAACTCCGCGGCGAACGTTGGGACCGCTTGCTCGGCAACCTTAAGCCATCACATGTGGCTTTCTGGAAGCTGCTTCGCGCGTTCAAACAGGAGCCGCCCACTGTCATGCCTCCTTTGGACAGACCGGGACTGCAGCCGCCGCTCGATGACGATGAGAAGGCTGAATGCCTCGCCGATAGTCTCGAGAGTCAGTGCTCTCCAAATGCAGCAGCCGACCCGACACAAGTTGACGAAGTTGATCGTGAAGTTGAACGTCGCTCCGCTCTGAGCCCTTCAGGCGATGTAATAAAACCCACCTCTTACGAAGAGGTGAAGCTAATAGCGCGTTCCCAGAACAATGGAAGGATTCCATTGTTATCGGTATCCCAAAACCCAATAAACCTAAAGCGAATCCGAGTAGCTATAGGCCTATTAGCTTAATTAACTCGATCGGGAAACTTTACGAAAGATTAATTCTCGCGCGTCTTAATCATTACATCGCGGAGCTCAACCTGATACCCGACATACAGTTCGGATTCAGAACCGCTCACTCGTGTCCCCAGCAGGCTCACCGACTCACCGAGTACATTCTCGTACGGCGTCAACTTCACGCTACCACGGCAGCCGTGTTTTTCGATGTCGCGAAGGCATTCGACAAGGTATGGCAATTCAAGCTGTATCAACTGGGAGTGCCAGACAGGCTCTTGCGCATCATACGAGCCTACCTTACTGATCGCTCCTTCCGATATCGAGTAGAGGGCACCCTATCCTCACCTAGACCCATCAGGTCTGGCGTGCCACAGGGTTCAGTCCTCTCTCCCACTCTTTTCTCGCTCTTCACGAGCGACATTCCCTAGTTTCCGAGTGTCCAGCTCGCTCAGTACGCTGACGATACGGCACTCTACTTTGGCTCCGCTCTATTGAACCGCTCAACCTTGAGCAGGAACATTAAAGTGCTTCAAGCCGCCGTCGATGAACTAGGCAACTGGTTCAAAAAATGGCGGATTGAAGTGAACCCCACCAAGAGTGCAGCGGTACTCTTCGGTAACGCGAACAGCATCCGCGCTACAAAACGACCGATCGACGTCATTAAATTGTATGAAACACCCATACCGTGGGTGAAGGATGACAAATACTTAGGAGTCACGTTCAACAGCAATATGAACTTCAAGAAACATATTGATACGGTATGCAATAGAGCCCGATTTGTCCTCAGTCGCCTTTATCCACTTGTGTGTGGGCGAAGCAAACTTCCGCTCAAACACAAAGTGATGCTGTACAAAACCATCGTACGGCCCATACTGTCATACGCAAGCGTCGTTTTCGCGCACACCCGACTGAGCTACTTGCGTCGTTTGCAAGTAGTTCAAAATAAATTCACGCGCATGGCAACCGGAGCCCCGTGGTTCATCCGAAACGTTGACCTTCACCACGACCTAGAGCTTCCGACCATAGCTCAACACTTTAAAGAGATCTCGCGACGCTTCTTTGACAAGGCGCCTAACCATCCCAACATATTGGTTAGGAAGGCATGCGGGTACACCCCCCTTCACCATAGTCTCAACCCAATAAGACGTCCCAGACACGTAACGGTAGACCCGGATGACGACATCACCATCGCGAACGCGACACCCACACAAACACCGACACAGACACACCGCCTTCGCAGGCGTAGGCGCGGTCAACCACCGCAAACCACTGGCACTCGTCACTCTGACGATGGTCAGCGGCCCGCACCCTAGATACACCACACATTGTTTTGATACCCAACGAGACGCTAGTCCTCGTCCTGTAATCGTTTCACTACACTCACTCACACACGGACTGACTGACGGACTGACATACAACACTTACACAATCACAAACACACTCCACAAACAGACACAAACACAAACATACATGCACACAAACATTTACTACTTACATACATACAAACATACATACATACAATCATAAACACATACATACACACTTACATACATTACACAAAACATCACCACACTCGCCGGCGAGTGTGTTCTTATCACCTTTTCATCTTTCATCTTCATTTTCATTCTCTCTCCTTCCCACAAGCACACAGCCGGTCTGAGGTTCGAGTCTCCTTAGGAGACGCCCCGCGACTGTTGTTGCGTAGTCTTTGCGGCCTCCACGGCCCACGTCCTACTTCGCTGTGAAAGCCAGGGCTGCTAACAGCACAGAGGAGGTTTTAGTCGGTATGGGGTGTCCGCCTACGCGGACACTCGAGTCCGACATATTACGCCCCGCTCCGGGGCGTAAATACGTAACCATATTTCCTCCTCTCAAAAAAAAAAAAGCTCTAACTGAACTTTTTGAAAATGGAAAAGTAGTAGATGTTATATGTCTATCAGAAACATTCGTGAATGCAGAAAACAGATCTAATATTAAGTTGAATGGATATACAATGGTATCTGCTTTTTGTAGACTTAAGCAAAAGCGTGGTGGGGTCTGCATTCTAGTCAGAGACTATATTGAGGCTGTAAAATTTGATGTCATGGATGAGCTATGTGTAGAATATTCTTTCGAATGTTGTGTTTTAAGAATACCAAAGCACAAATTAATTGTAATATGTCTATTCAGGACGCCGAATTCGAACGTTGCTGAAGTTTTGAATAAGCTTGCTTTACTTTTACACAAATTAAGATATTGGGAGACCAGTAATATTGTGATTGTTGGTGATTTTAATATCGACACTATAAAAAATACTAAAACGAATCTGGAGTTTACTAATTTATTGCTAAATTATAATTTTTTTAAACATATTAATGAACCTACTCGGCAAAAATCCTGTATTGACCTCTTTGTTAGTAATATAGAAAATGCCACAGGGGAGATTCGTCAGTTAGGCCTGTCGGAACATGACACAGCACAATTCTTAGTAGTACCGACAAAAATAAATAATTCAACACCTTCGTATAAGTTAATTTTCAAAAGAGATTTATGTAATCAAAACTTAAACAAATTTAAGGACTGTATAAAAAGTCTTAACTAGATAGACGTGTATGACGCCCAGAAATTGGACGAATCTTTTGATGAATTTTACAATACATTTACGTTTTCCTCTTCTTAAGTATAAAATTAATATTTCAAATTCAAAAATAAAATGGTTGTCCAAAGGAATAAAAAAATCATGTGCAACAAAAAGAAAATTAAGGTATCAATATTATAAGAATAAAATACCTGCCAACAAAAACAAATTTAATAATTATTCAAAGATTCTCAACAAGTTTATAGACCTAGCTCAGAGAAGTAGTAACAACAAATATATACCTTACTCGAAAAATAAATGCAAAGCGTCGTGGAATGTGATTAAAAATAAAACTAACTCTAATGTAGGAATTATCGATGAAATTAATTATGAAAATAAAATTATAAATAATCCAACTCAGATTGCTACTATTTTTAATAATTATTTTATAAATATAGTCATACAAAGTCAAAGTCAAAATGTAAAAAATAAAAAACCTATATATAAATTAAAACATAACAATTCAAATATTTTCTTAATGCCAACTGATGAAATGGAGATAATAACCGTTATTAAGTCACTTAATAATTCAAATTCCACGGGCTGCGATGAAATAGCAACAAAGGTAATGAAGGAATGTGCAAAGGAACTAGCTCCAGTCCTAGCCTACTTAATAAATCTATCTTTTGAAGAAGGTAAGTTCCCATCAAATTTAAAAAAGTCAAAAGTAACACCTTTACTCAAAGCCGGTGATAAAAAGGATGTTAACAACTATCAACCAATCACACTCATTCCTGTTATCTCAAAAATGTTTGAAAAGATACTGCACAAGCGATTAACATCTTTTTTAACAAAACATAATATCATTTTGGAGGAACAAAATGGTTTCCAAAAAGGAAAATCAATAACTTTAGCGTGTTTTTCGCTAGTAAAAGAAATATCGGAATGCATGGACACACAAATTCCAGTAACATCAGTATTTTTTGATATGAGCAAAGCTTTTGACAATGTTCGTCATGAAAAACTATTAGATAAATGCGCTCAATATGGTATTCGAGGTCTAGCAAATGACTGGCTTAAAAGTTATCTTTCAAACCGTACTCAATACGTTGAAATTGCTAAATTAAATAATAAACAAGAAGTAATACCTTATCGATCAGAACTTAGACTTAAAACAAAAGGTATACCACAAGGAAGTATATTGGGTCCACTTCTATTCATAATCTACATAAACGACTTACCTAGCATTACTACTAATAACTGTACTCTTTTTGCTGATGACATCTCTATTGTAATTAAATGTAACAATGAATTGACATATGATATAGAAATTAATAAAACAATAAAGGACACAATTGAATGGCTTACTGAAAATAACCTGACTGTAAATATAAAAAAACAATGTATATGCAGTTGTTTGCGCCGTTATTGTTCGCATTCAATAGCATATAGCGCCATCTGGGGGGCTGATGTACAATCCGAGCAATTGGCATCACCCTGGTCTTCGCATCGGGCGCTGAACGACTCTCTGGCCGCTTACAACGCGACACTTACCGATTGACCTTGTTCGAGTGGACACCGCTGACCACGTACGCGCCGCGTTACGCATTCGAGCATCATTGTCGCACGTGGTTTTTTATACTACTTTTTTCGCATTATCGTAGTGCCAAGTGAAGTGCTTGTCTGAGGAAAGGGCTGACCAGTATCAGGTGAGTACTTCAGCCACTTGGCGTTTTATGTTTATTGATTGTGAACAGGCCAAACTAGATTACCCGCAACCTCACTTAACCTGGACATCTAGCATTACACCGCACCCCATTTTGACTCCCTCGCATCATCATTAATTTTTGATCCATTCGACCCGGATAGAACCAGCAGCTTTTGCTATTTAATTTGCTTTTATTTTTGCTTACCTAACTTAGAATCGATTCGCAATTTACACCTATTTCCAACCTTCGCATTGTGTTAATATATTTAGCTATTTACTTTAGTTTATTATATAAATATTTGTTCAATAATAAACACGTTACTCATTAATTTCGCATAATCTAACAGTATCATAACGAAACACATACATTTCATAAAAAAACATTACAAGTTTACAACACATTTTCAATATGGTGCTTGAAACAAAAATCAAACTTGTAGTTGGTAAGAAACAGGCAATATTTTCGCATATAAATGAACTGTATAGTACTGCAAAAAAGATTTCTATCTATACAAATACGCGAAGTTCACAAGAAATTGTGGCCACGTCGGCGAATATTGAGAAATTATATAGCGAATTTAACGATCTATGTGACCAACATAACGCTTTATTATTGGAACAAAACCCAAAATTTGAATTGAATTTTAACAATTGGACCGCATTTCAAACATTATTTTCTGTTGTACAGCAAACTCGGAATGAGTTATTACAATCTCGTCGTCATCAAGTTGAACCGGATAAATCTAATTCGGTTAATAATGATTGCCGCCTACCACCACTTGACTTGGTTAGTTTTTCAGGACAACCCGAAAGCTGGCCTCTCTTTTATCACAGTTTTAGCACAAACGTTCATAATAATAAGCAACTCAATGATTCGCAACGAGAGCAATATTTGGTAGTCAAGCTAAGTGGAACCGCGCTTAACATTTTTGCAGGTATCATGCCTAATGAACACAACTATTCGACAATATGGCAGTCGTTAGTTGATAAATACCAAGACAAGCGAGCATTTGGTACTATATATTTAAATAACATACTCGACATTAGGTATGCATCTGAGACCCCCTCCCACTTCAATAGTTTTGTTGAAAAGTTTCATGCGTCTATGTCCGCATTAAAACAATTAGAAATTTCAGATTTAACAGATTTTATTTTTCTTCATCTCGCGCTTAAGAAATTAGATACAAATTTAGTACAACGCTTTGAATCATCCATTAAAAAAGATATTCCAGCGAGTGCCGACTTAGTTGATTTCATAAGATACCACGTTAAGGTTCTAGAACGAACAACCAACACCAGTCGACCAAATAATATATCGAACGTTCAAAGATCTCGCGGAACCGTTTCTAAACCATCGCATAATTCTCATACCTTTGCAATAATACACAATGACAACAACACTTGCAATTTATGTAAAACCGCAAAACATTCTCATATATATCAATGCCCGGATTTTATAAAACTATTAGTTAATGAACGCTTCAATTATATTAAAAATAATAAGTTATGTATTAATTGTTTAAGTTCAAAACATATGGCGATTAATTGTAATTCAAAAAATACTTACAAGCAGTGTAATAAGAAGCACCACTCATTAATCCATTTTGTTAACAAAAAACCGGTTCCGCAACCGCTGTTACATACGGAACATCACACAGCTGTAGGCTCGTCCAGTACAGCTGAGCGGCCGCATGAGGATGGTGCGCAGTCGCTCTGCATGCATTCGGCTAATAGTAACGTCGCATTACGTCATTTGCATAGCTTTGACACTTTATCTATTTTACCAACCGCGCAAGTATATGTTGTGACTGGTGGTCGAAAAAGTACTATAAGGTGCTTAATTGATAGCGCCTCGCAAAATAATATTATCACGCGCGCTTCTTGCATTAGATTAAATTTAGATGTTAAACCTCTCATAAATTCATCGATTAAGACATTAGGGTCTATTTCCACTCCTATTAAAGGTTACGTTTCGCTTACAATACAGTCACGTGTTTCAGACGCTCAATACAATTTAATTCTTTTAGTTGTAGATAATATAACTGAACCGTTACTGGCGCACACGATTGACAAGTCGACTGTACATTATTTCGAACATTTATCGCTCGCTGATGAATCTTGGAACGCGCCCGGAAATATAGACGCCATTCTCGGTGCTCAGATGTTCGCTTTTATATTATTGGGCGGAAAAGTTATACCACCACCGCTCGGTCGCTCTGCTCACTCGTCCAGTGTCATTTGCTCAGCACCCCACGCGCTTGAAACAACGCTTGGCTATATTGTTATGGGGGAAATACCTTCCACTCATTCTAACGATATAGTCTGGTCCTTCGGCCCTTTAGTAAATAATTTAAATAACATTTTAGTAAATTTTTGGCAGCTGGAGCAAGCGCCTTCTGTTAATAATATAAGTCCTGAAAATAAGGAATGTGAGCAGATTTTTAAATCAATGGTCGCAAGAAGTTCTTGTGGTCGCTATATCGTTTCGCTTCCTTTTAAGAGCGATCCTAAGTTATTAGGTAATTCTTTTATTTACGCTTAACGTCGTTTGACCGCGTTGGAACGAAGATTCCATGCGTTTCCCGCTTTACGTAAAGCCTACAATGAAGTTATTGTAGATTATATTGAAAATGGATACTTATCAGAAATTCCCTATTCTTTAAACGCTATATCTGACGGCTACTTTATTCCGCATCACGCTATTTTTCGGCCAGATAAATCGACAACAAAAACTCGCATAGTTTTAGACGCAAGTGCTAAAACCGATTCTGGCGTATCGCTTAATGACTTATTGCATATTGGGCCTAACTTGCAGGCAGATTTATTTACACTTCTTTTAAGGTTTCGTTATTTTAAAATCGCTTTAAACGCAGATATAAAACAAATGTATTTAAGAATTTTTTGTCAGAAAATGATCGTAAATATCAAAAAATTTTATACCGCTTCGCTGATAACGAACCAAATCGCATTTTTCAATTTAATTCAGTGGCTTTTGGCCTTCGCTCTAATCCGTACTTAGCTATGCGGACTGTACGACAGCTCGCAGAGGATGAACGTGAACACTTTCCTCTCGCTGCTGAAGTTGCTACACAGGAACTATTCATGGACGATCTGACCACCTCAGTACACTCTGTTGACGACGGTATACGCTTTGCGGACGAGTTACGCGCGTTATTCAAATCCGGAGGATTTAATTTTGTAAAGTGGGCAAGTAACTCGCACGTTCTTCTCACACACTTACCGGAGTCACACCGCGCGTCGATTGAGTTCAGCGATGACAATAGTAATTTAAAGGTGTTAGGCTTGAAGTGGATACCTACTACCGATACCTTCACGTTTACTATATCCTCAACATCTGTAGGCAGTACTAAACGGGCGATACTTTCAACTATTGTTGCACCTGTCATATTATACTCAAAACTTTTGATACAAGAACTTTGGCTTGCAAAAGTAGAATGGGATCAGGAACAACCGGAAACTATAACCGAACGTTTTATTAAATTTAAAAATGAATTATCATTATTGGCTAACTTGCAAATACCACGCCACTTAGGTGTCGCAGCTGGCTGTACTGTGCGCATGCTCGCCTTTGGGGACGCTAGTAGCAAAGCATACGGCTGCGTATTATTTTTGCATGTAACACATCCAAATCATGAAGTTTCCATACATTTTGTTTGCGCCAAATCAAAGGTGGCTCCTCTTAAAACAATTACTTTAGCAAGGCTTGAATTATGTGCCGCATTGCTTGCATCTGAGCTTGTGAAACAAGTGCATTCTGCATTACATGACCGCTATTCTATAGACGAAATCAATGTTTTCTCTGACTCCACAATCGCATTGTCTTGGATTCATTCATCTCCACATCGGTGGCAAGTATTTGTTGCCAACCGAGTCAGTAAAATACAAGATATTCTTTCGCCTGAACGCTTTTTTCACATAGATGGGTCACAAAATCCAAGTGATTGCCTATCAAGAGGTTTATTACCCTCTCAATTAATAAATCACCCGCTTTGGTGGTATGGTCCTCCATGGATGCGCCGTCCGACAACGGACTGGCCTATAGTGCCATTTGAACCATCACGTATTGATGGTATAGTTCCCGAGTTTAAAAGTACAGTTACTCTGACTGCTACAGTTAATAATAACAATTCGCCGGTTCTGGAATTATCGCATAGAATTTCTTCTTGGAAAAAATTGTTACGCATCATTGTTTATATACTTCATTTTATGAAAAAACTACCACAACACGTCAACAGTTGTCATGTTATGAAGAATTTTTGACTTTACTAGTGCAAATTGAATGTCTCTTAAATTCGCGCCCACTCTGCTTAATATCGGATGAACCACATACTATTCTAACTCCCGCACATTTTTTAAACACGACACCTTTACAGTCTCTGCCCACATATGAAATGGACGAATCTATGAGTCTCTCGAACAGAAAGAGACTCTTAGATAGTTTAGTTCATAGTTATTGGAAACGGTGGCATGTAGATTATCTACACACATTGCAACATAGACAAAAATGGAACACTCCAGATAGACCAATTCAGCCAGGTACCCTTGTTCTCATTCACCAAGATAATACACCACCATTGCGCTGGCCTACGGGTATTATTGAACAAGTATTCCCCGGAAAAGACGGAGTTGTTCGCGTTGCATTAGTACGCACTGCTACTGGAACTTTTAAGCGTCCAGTAGTTAAGTTGTGTCCGCTTCCATCACAATAATTTTTTTTCAGTAACTATTACATTTATTAATAACATAGATTCTTAAGCATTTTTTTTGTATTCGCATTTAATTTAACGCATCACCGCATCTCATATTATATATTACGCACCGCATTTTTAAATATTAGTATGTTCATGCCAAATTTTCTGATCATAACCCTCTCCTACTTTCTTACACCTTTTCCTTACCCGCGTTTTTCCTTTGAAAATCCCATGGATTTCCAAGCCGGGGAGTATGTTTGCGCCGTTGTTGTTCGCATTCAATAGCATATAGCGCCATCTGGGGGGCTGATGTACAATCCGAGCAATTGGCATCACCCTGGTCTTCGCATCGGGCGCTGAACGACTCTCTGGCCGCTTACAACGCGACACTTACCGATTGACCTTGTTCGAGTGGACACCGCTGACCACGCACGCGCCGCGTTACGCATTCGAGCATCATTGTCGCACGTGGTTTTTTATACTACTTTTTTCGCATCATCGTAGTGCCAAGTGAAGTGCTTGTCTGAGGAAAGGGCTGACCAGTATCAGGTGAGTACTTCAGCCACTTGGCGTTTTATGTTTATTGATTGTCAACAGGCCAAACTAGATTACCCGCAACCTCACTTAACCTGGACATCTAGCATTACACCGCACCCCATTTTGACTCCCTCGCATCATCAGCAGTATTATAATAAGAATGGGAAAGGAAAAGATATTAATGTTAATTATCATAATGAGAATATAAAAGAAGCACAACTTGTAAATTTTCTTGGAATTTCTTTAGACAGCAACTTGTCCTACAAGTCACATGTTGACAAAATTAGCAAAAAAATTAACCAACATGTATTTGTCCTCAAACGCGTATCAAAAACAATAGGTGAAAAAACAGTGCTAATGGCGTATCATGCATTGGTGGTTTCAGCTTTAAGATATGGATTGGTCATATGGAGCAACTCGGTGAGCATAGGGCATTTATTTATTGGACAGAAGAAGTGTATCAGGGCGGTTTGTGGAGCCGGCCCCCTAGATTCTTGTCGACCGCTATTTAAAAAATTGAAAATTCTATCGCTGCCATGCCTATACATTTATGAAATAAGCCTATTTGTTCAAAAACATATGTGTGATATCTATACAAAAAAAAGCCAGAAGGTTTTAAACACAAGGTATCCAAATAAATTCATAATGCCCTTCTGTAGAACTGCATCTTTTAGTAGAAATTGTTACAGCATGTCTGTGAAAATATATAATAAATTGCCCAATGAATTGAAAGATTTACTGTTCAAAGTTTTTAAAAGAAGACTGCATCAGTAGTTAACAAATAAGTGCTTCTATAGTTTAAATGAATTTTTCAATACAAAATGAATTAGTCTATTTGATAATAATATATGTAAATTAATATACTTTTATGACATTGAATTTGTTAATATTATAATATTACATAGGTACTAAATGAATTATTAAGTTATTTACGTCTCATATTATAATATCTAAAAATTTCATTTTATAAATATTATTGATATCATTGTGAAATCCGACATGTTTCGGTATAACAGTACGAGTAGTGTTTAGACAATTTTGTAACATATTTTGCATATCAATTGACGAAACATAATTGATTATCCATTGTATTGTTAACATCTTAAGTACAATGTTTCCTGCAAATAAAATTTCATTTCATTTCATTTCATTTCAATTGTAAGTTTACCATCGACGCTATCCACACAATACGAGTCCTTATGGAGAATAAACAAGATCTATATATGGTCTTCATAGATTTAGAAAAGGCCTTCAACCGCGTCCCCTGAGATCTCATTTGGCAGTCCTTGCGAGCTCAGAACGTACCAGAATGGCTCGTACAACTGGTGATGGACATTTTTTTTTTATTAATTTTTAAATTAAATAAGTACACTTTTAACTTATTAATATATCTTGCCAAACTTCAACAGTTTGTTGGCAAGTTAATGCGCTTAAAAAACATTTAATTATGTGTACATACTTAACTACTACGTACTATAATCTAAACTATTAGGACTTACAACTAAACATTATTAGAATTATTCAAATTAGACAAAAGAAAACATTTACTAAATCTATTGTTGTATCTTGTTATTGTTGAATAACATTGAACAACATTCAGTGAGAGTTATTCAATGCTATTCAACAGCGCATTTTTCATCTTAAATTTAACTGCATTTTTATTTAGTTTGGGAACACTATCTCGTTGTATCTCGTTGTATATGACTGGCACCACATATTCATTCAATCTTTTGCCGTAGTAATTTTTAATCTTTGGAACCATTAACTTTCCCTCCCTCACGCTTCTGGAGTTATATTTATTTTTTATAGGAACTTTCAGACTATCGTTAAAATAAAAATCTATTGCTATTTGGAATTTGGTTTTTAAATCAACAGGTAGTATTTTAGTTAGTGAATATAGTTTTCGATAATCACCTTTACAATTATTTTTATCTTTTTTGCTTACCAAATATTTTATAAATCTGGTTTGCAAGATATATACCTCTTTAGTATATGTATTGTAGGTACGACCATACACACCAACAGCGTAGTTGATAAGCGAATCAACTAGCGCATAGTACACAGTGCGAAGTGTTTGTTTATTATTTACGTACCTTAGCTGATAATATTTGCTTAAAATAGCTCTCAATTTTATGCATAGCGCGTCAATATGTAATTTTAAATTATAGTTCTTATCAATAACTAATCCTAAATATTTGTATTTTTCTACGTATTCTATTGCGGAACAGTTACAATTTGCTTTATTTCGGTGTACAGAGAAATGAAAACTAAGGTGCGCAGCCCCGCCGGTCTGAGTGACCAATTTGACGTGGAAGTCGGCGTGCATCAAGGTTCAGCTCTCAGCCCATTACTCTTTAACTTAGTGATGAGCCACATTACAGCAGACTTTCAGAAAAAGCCCCCATGGAACATCTTGTACGCAGATGACATAGCGCTCATTAGTGAAGACGCGGAGGAGCTACAGACCACACTAGAACAATGGCGCAGTGCTTTGGAAAATGCTGGACTGAGAGTTAGCAGACAGAAGACTGTGTATATGCACTGTAGCTTCTCCAACTCAACACATGGCACCATACAACTCAAGAAAACCCCACTCAAAAGGGTAGAGTTCTTTAAATACCTTGGCTCTATCCTGACGAGCGACGGCACCATAGAGCTCGACGTCTCCAACCGCATTAACACTGGCTGGATGAAATGGAGGGAGCTAACAGGTGTGCTGTGTGACTCTAAAATGCCCATACCAATAAAAGGCAAAGTCTACAAAACTGCCGTAAGACCAGCACTAATGTACGGCTCGGAATGCTGGCCGCTCAAAAAGCAGCAGGAACACAGGATGCATGTCGCCGAGATGAAAATGCTCAGATGGTCTGGTGGCGTCACTCACTTGAACAAAGTGAGGAATGAGCACATTCGCGGCACCTTTAGAGTTTGGCCAATCCCAGAAAAGCTGTTGGAGACTAGATTGAGGTGGTATGGGCATGTCATGAGGCGCCCAAAAGATCATATGACCAAGAGAGTGCTTGATATTAACACCGGACCAAGAGGACGCGGAAGACCCCGATTAACATGGAAATCAGTAATAGACAAAGATCTACAAAAAACCCAAATAGATCCGCAGACGACCCAGGACAGAACGTCCTGGCGAAGACTGATTAGGAGAGCCGACCCCAACTAAAATGGGATAGTTGCTAGGATAAAGAAGAGGAGAGTGTAGTTTCCCACTAAGGCAGCACAATCCTGGTGTTTCTACGGAAAACTTGCAAACAACGTCCATTGACCCAATGTGAACTCTAGTATTCAAGTGGTAATCAGTACTGCAATCGTATCGAAACGCTGCTCTCGATTCAAATCAATACTTCATAAATTTCTTCTTGTGAGTCGAAAATTATCTAGTTGTTGATCTCTGAGGTTTACTGGCTGCCTCGCTTTGCTCTTGTGATTCAGAAAAAAACACAACGTCGAGCCCATACTAACGCGGTGCTTTTTACCTACAATTTCTTGTTCTTCGTCCATCCAATTCGCAATGTTTCGAATCCTAGTTGCATTACGTCTATGTAAGATGGCACAATAAGCTAATAGAAACTCGAAACAAACACACTCACCCAATGACATTCTATGCATCTTATGTATAGAATGTTAAATTAGGTCATTGCACCCACCAGTAAACTTGAATAACATGACGTACACTGTCAGTTGTATTTTATTACTCATGTAGCGTGAAACTAACAAAAAACTTCATTGAATTCTTTCTATTCTCGAGATGTCATGAAAATGTCAATCCATACAAAATGTATGAGAAAATAAATGTTTTTATAATAATATTTTTTTTTGTGATTTTTTCGATATTTTATTACTTATTGTCCTATTCCGGACTAAGAGAAACCTAAAAAATCAAACAACAAAAAAAATGGTCTAGCCGTTCTTGAGTTATAAATGGTATAACTAACACGACTTTTTTTTTATATACAGGCTGTCCCAAAGTTATGGGACATGAAGGGAAAGTACCTTAAATATCGAAGATAAGCTATTTTACTGAAAGAAGACTTTATGTTATTTTTAAAAGTTAGTTATTCTGCATTCAAAGATTTTCTAAAAATTACTTGCCTCGTATGGGAATCGAACCGACTTAAATGTAAAAAATGAACACCCCTACTCTTGTGATGCCACTCGAAAGAATGGCCAAAAACTAATAACTCTTCTTAAGTAACATAGTATTTTAAAAGTTGAAGAAAATGTTTGAATGCAGAATTACTAAATTTTAAAAATAACAAAAAGTCTTCTTTCAGTAAAATAGCCTATCTTCGATATTTAAGGTACTTTCCCTTCATGTCCCATAACTTTGGGACATCCTGTATATAGATATAAAAGAGATTTCCACCGGTAATTTCCTCATCACGAAATCTCAGAACTTACAAAGCCTACAAACTTGGAATTTGGAAGGTAAGTTCTTTCTAGGACATAGGTGTCAGCTAAGAAACGGATTTGCGAAACTCCTCCACTAAGGGGGTGAAGTGGGAGGGCGTAGAAGGTTGTATGAAAGTCGTATATTTTGAAGTTAAAGACGTAAAAATCGAAATTTAGGTTACTCGCTATAAATAATGAAATCTGTACCTATCGTTATTTTGGGAAATCTCCCCTTAAGGGTGGTTAAATAGGGGATGAAATTTAGTATGGGAAAGTTTTGATTATTATTAAATTGAAGTTTGGTTGGTCTTTTTAGGGAGTAGTAGGTATCTGCTAAGAACATATTTTACGAAAACTCTCCTAAGGGGGTGAAATTGGGTTTGGATTATTGGATGAAAGTCTTATGAAGTTCGACCGTAGTGGTATTTTTTGTATAGGTACCTATATAATTAAAGTAAAAGTAAGTAGTAAATATTGTTACACTTAGTCATTTAGCTTTAAAATAGGGATTGCTTGATGAAGTCAAGACGGCTCATTCTGCTTTCAAATTACCTTTGAACCTGAACACGTGCTACGAGATGCCAAAATTATTGTATGGGATGAGTATACTATGGCCCATAAGAAATGCATTGAAACTCTAAATAGGACTCTCCAAGATATAAGGAATTGTAGCCGACTTATGGGATTTGGATTCACGGTACTATTGGCTGGTGACTTCAGACAGACGTTGCCTGTTGTCTCACGAGGGTCAAGGGCAGATGAAGAAAAGGGTTGCCTTAAGTCACCAGTTCTATGCCCTAAAGTTAATATTTTGTCCTTAAAAGTAGATATGGGTGTCTATCGTCAACATGATTCAAAGACGGAGTAGTTCTCCAATTTGTTGCTCACATTGGTGATGGAAACGTTTTGGAGGAGGGATGTAAAATAAACATTTCCAGTAATCTTGGTCATGTTGTTAGAGATCTGACTAGCTTAGCGGACAGAATCTACCCCTATATTGTTCAATCTGGAGTAAATTGCGCTGCATGGCTGAGAAAGAGGTATTCTTTCTCCAAGAAACGACTCAGATAACAGTATTAACCATTTTTAGTTAGTTCAAATAAAATATGACGCTTTTGACACTGTATTGGACGTCGATGAATCTGTGCATTATCCTATAGAGTTTCTGCACACTCTTGAGCCACCAGGAATACCACCTCACATCCTACACCTCAAAGTTGACGCTCCAATTATTTTAATGTGCAATCTAAGCCCTCCATAACTTTGCAATGGAACCAGACTTCAGGTCAAGACCTTGCATAAACATGTGATCGAAGCCAACAGTCTTTATCCCTAGGATTCCCTGGATATTCAAATTCAAATATTTTTATTCAAAATAGGATGAGACATCACTTATTGAAATTCAAAAACTACCACCCATTCCTAAACGAATGTCTCAGACCTGAGAAAAATAAGTGCAACAAACTCAGCGGGCTTTTTTCATCGAAAAAATATGTTTACAAAGTAATATTGTACAATTAAACTTATTATTTAATAGCCTGAGGGCGGTCGCTCCATTCTCAATCTGTGGTATAATTAAGAAAGTAATTTATGTTTACCACACAAACGTGTATTAACAATTCTTTTGAATAACGTAATACTTTTGTTTTGAACATTTTCTGGGATCTTGTTATAAAAGCATACACCGCCCCACAAAAGACTTACTAACTCGACTTAGCCGAGTAGTAGGCATTATAAGTTTATGTCTGTTTCTGGTGTTAACATTATGGTTATGTTAGTTTCTAGCAAATTCACTTACGTGCCTATGAACATACATTACATTATCAAGAATATATTGAGAAGCAACAGTCAAGATGTTAATTTCGGCAACGTTGCCCCATAGCAATATACCATACGACATAATACTATGGAAATAACTAAAGTATAACAGTCGCGCCGTATCTATGTCAGTTAATTGTCTTAATAACTTTTTAATCAGAAGATCGAGCGCAGTTCCTTTTATGCCATAGTGACATAGCTTCCTGTCCAGCGATTAATGTTGAATACAATCAAAGCGTTAGATAAATCACAGAAGTCAGGATTAATACAATTATTAAAGACTATTGCAAGATATGGTGCTACGATATCAATTATTGAAATTATTATTTTAACAGAAATGCCCCATATATCAGCAGTTTTTTCATGTCTAGAAATTTAAAAGTTGTAATTATTTCTCCAGGGCTAACAAAACTAAAATTGAAACTTTGTTGATATTCTCTAACATTTTCCAGGAGAAGTGAATCAGCAACACTGGTGGAGGAGACAAGAGTGTTGTGATAGAAACTGGAATCTCAGAAATAAAATCTCAAAAGCAATAGCAACTTCCTGCTGAGATTGAATTATACTATTGTTTATTGATAGATTATATTCAATGTTGCGGTCTATGAATCTGGCAGATTCCCAGTTAATAACATTCCAAGTCATCTTTATTTTCGGAAATTATGCGCGGACGAAGTCGCAGGCATCTGCTAGTATAATATAATAAAGAAAAAAATTGTTAGTAGTACCTTATTAATTTCGTCACTAAACATAAGTCTATTGATGTGTAAATTCATCTCAGCAACTTGCTTATTATCACGATCATTTTAAAATTACGTAATTATGAAATAAGTAATATATACCTAGATGTACAACCTCAGTATTTTAATATGATTTAGATTGAATATTGTGCAAGTGTTCAACATATTCACTGATATGTCTTTTAACCAATTTAAAAAAAAATCGAGGAATGTCTTATTTTTTTAAATATTATTACTTGAAGATAAAAATATAAACCCTTGAGTTCTTGAAGAGCAAATTTGGAGAAATTCTTTTGAAAACTATAATATTATATGGTTTTCTTTTGTTTAAATAGTTTTAATGTTCTGTTTGTTTTCCAAATAAAGTAAATAAAACTAATTCATAGGTGGTCCCATGGTCATCACGCCCTCACATCATTTCTTCGGGTTCCCTGGTCAGAATCTGACGATGGAAACCCGAAGAAATCGAGGTAGCTCTTCATTACCAGTGGGAGGCTCCTTGGTACAGGATATCGGCTAGACTATGGGTACCACAACGGCGCCGATTTCTGCCGTGAAGTACTAATGTATAAGCATTACTGTGTTTCGGTCTGAAGGGCGGCGTAGCTAGTAAAATTACTGGGCAAATTAGACGTCTTATGTCTGCGCAATTGTAGTTTGAATTATTGGGTTTTTCAATAATCCTAAGCGGCACTGCATTGTAACGGGCAGGGCGTATCAATTACCATGAACTGAACTTCCTGCTCGTCTCGTCCCTTATTTTCATAAGGGAATTTCATTCTTATAACCATAAGCTAGTAGCTGATGGTTTACTAACTCTTCACTTGATATTTCTTACTCAGTTTTATTTTATTTGGTACCTGATCTTGACGGAAAAGTGAATGACTAAAAAGACTCACTGTTAAATTATGCAATCCTCTAGTTTGTGGAGTTTTTTTTTTTATAATATTGACACACTTTTACACAAATTATCTTGACCAACGATATATTTAATACAATATACTTACTTATATACTTACAACATACATGACTCGGAAACAAACATCCATATTCATCATATAAATCATTGCACCTACCGGGATTCGCACGCGGGACCTCTAGCTTAGTATCTAGGGTCACTAACCATTCGACTACATCAGTCGTCGAGTTGATCTTCGAAGCTCTATAGCCGTTGGAAACCGGTATTCAAAACAGTTAGTGAACAAATTAATTAAAAATAAACAAAAACATTTAATTAATTCAGAACTTTATCCCGTCCTACCACAATTAAATACCAAATATGTGGGTAGTTTGACATATATTGGTCCAATATCGGATAAAATAGCTAAAATATTTAGGAAAAACAATATTAATGTGTCCTTCCGAACGAATCACAATGTCAGTCGAATATGTAATGGCAAAGATCGATTAAATAATTCCGAAAAATCCGGCGTTTATAAATTAAGTGGTGACACTTGTAACGGGGTATATATAGGTCAAACAGGTCGAAATTTCGAAATTAGATTAAAGGAACATATTGCCACATTTAGGAATAATCATCCCGAAAAATCACACTTCGCGAAACATTTAATTGATACAGGTCACTCACTCGGAAACAACAATAATTTTAATATTTTACATACATGCGAAAAAGGATTTCGCTTAAATGTGTTAGAGCAATTAGAAATAATAAAACACAAAAATAACATGTTAACATTGTTGAATGAACAAACAAATTTAGTCCCATCACCTTTGTTACGTGTCTCTTCGGGGGGTAATACGTCACCACAGCCGACCAATCACAGCGTGTCATATAATGCGTCGGCTCATTTGATTCAGGCTCTTGCCAGATTTTGGCGAGACAACACGTCCTGAGGATGCCTCGTGTAGAGGCGAAACACGTGTCGAATTGTTTTAAAAACAAATATTGGCGGAATTAACACTAAAGAACACTTAAATCATTTGTATAATTATGGATTTCCGCAAAGTAACGCCTAATTCAATAAATATATTATAATACTACAAGTACGGAATCTCACTCCGCGAAATCATTTAAGGAAAAAGGGAATCTTGCGGTCATACAATAAGGTGTAATTTAGATCGCACGGCGCTACTAACCGCCATTCTTATTCACCTGGAAGTTGCTTCTCTTTCTATAGCGTGACTCTTACCTCTTCTGACGACATTAGATTTGACTTCTTTACCTAAAACTGTATCTACCTAGTAAGAGGTAATTTTTTAAAAATAGCTGAGTTTTTTCTATAATATAAATAGGTATGTAACCATAATTTTAAAGCAATATTCATTCGTTGTTAAACCTACATTAGTTGCAGATAGTAATAGTCAAACCTACTTGTAGAAAATAATAGGCTACTATCATTGAATTTGAATTTGCTTAATTTGTGTTTCTCCATTTTTAAAATATCGTTCGGATCGGTGAAGTAGGTGACAAGAAATCTCACGCGTGCTTCACTGCTCGCTGTTAGTCCCTACTAGCTGGCCTACTGTGCAGAGGCCGCCGCACCTACTTACGATATATATACCAACACAGGGAGTGAAACAGGCCTGTCCACGGCAAGTCATAATAATATTGTGAACTGTATAACATTATGACTATATTAGTTATGTGTCTATATATTATTTGTATTAACTATTTTACAATCATTTATAGTATCGGCAATCGACTCCATTCTAAATTTATAGCACTGTTGTAAACATAACAATATACTCATATTATACTTATTAATTATAATTATTTTATCACAGTCTCTCTATCTATTTGTTCTGCAATTATAGGCATATTGGAAAAAACCATTCTATAAATAAATAACAACGTCGTGGTCATCTGCCATTCAGCCACAATTACTTTAAGTATGTTTATTTTATAAGTACCTCCTTTGTTCTTGTAGTTCTGTGTTTACATTTGCTTTATGCCCCTTTAGTTCGTAATGTTACACTGCGTGAGATGTTCGATAAGTGTTAATTTAATTGTTGTTGAAATGTTATGGGCTAAATAGTTTTCTTCACATATTTATTACAAGTGTTTACACTTAACATTTTCTAGTAATCCTTATAAAAGCTGTGTGCATAATAATTACTTATGAAACACGAAGACTACACTGACTGAAGAAGGTATAATTTTTTGATTGATAATATTATTCAAAAACAATTATATTTACGAGAGCAAGTATTAGGTAGTTGTTGACATCAGATCCGTCGGTCGTCGTTAATGTTCAAATTTTTAAGTAAATCAAGGGCTGTTGAAGATGTAAAACAATATTTAACCTTCTTACTGCGATTTTCAAATTGTCTACTGAAATTCTTATGCGGATTAACAGGTCAATATGACCTAGGTACAAGGTATAGCTACTGGTTTGGCTTTGGATCAGCTGACGAGTTGCTATTCTATTAGGAAACTTAAGCATGATGATTCGTGCAAATTACTAGAGCATCAATTCCGATTAATTCGGATGGAATTATTGGTCTAAGCTTTTTCTCTCTCATTCGCTTCGTGGGTCAGATCGTCATTGACCCTGTATAGTAAAGGAATGGCAAGCTGACAGAATATCTTCAGATAATCTTGGCAAGTCACAGGAACACATGAGGTCCCGAAACAAGGTATCCAAGTGTCTTGCCTATTCGGCCAATGTGCTTCGATTTCATCTCAACAATAACCTCTTTGGAAGATCTCTGAGCGATCATTTTAATGTTTTTTAAGTTCACCAATGCTTGCATCTTTGTGCCATTTGACCTATCCAGCCATACATCAATTTGAGCCATCCAAACTAGTTTAACGACGCAACGGCACTACATCAGCAACGAAGTCAGCAACGGCATCTAGATCATCCGGAAATCTGCCCACAGGTAGGTTGCAAAAAAGGACCTGTAGTGTCATTCGTGACGACAACCTAAAAAGGACTATCTTCGCATCTTTTATTAGTTTTATAAGTAGGGTTACAACAACAATAACCGCAAATATCTACCGGAACTTTTGAATTATTTGTAACTATAACAAACCAATTCACGGACTATGTTCCCAATATTCAGTCTTTAACCGGTTGTGGCCTACTTGAGATAAAAATCGTAACTATCGTTGGCTTTTCTGTCCCAATAAACTTATCGACGGTAACTCACCCTATCCGTTCACGCTGTCTGTCAATGGGACTATGTATAGCTTACCAGCGATAGAAGGATGTATGGAAATTGCAATTCACGTGTCCCAATATAAGGCGATAGGAATGACTTATCGAGTACGTTGGCACAGCTTCAGATTATTGACATGTAATTACTGAGAGTAATATATCTCTATCTGTAGATAGTATATTAGGAACAGCCATTGAACAACTAAAATCAACAAATTTTAAATAAATACTTGTATAATGAAACAAAATATCTTTGTCAATGATTCCCGCACAAACACATTAAGAATTGATATAATGTAAATTACATTCGACAGAACTGAATACTAGATAATGGTATATCATTAGCGGACTGGCCTGTAATTCGAAGATAACTATGTGAGCTTTGTTAATGAATAATAGAGTTGAATCAGGCTGCAAAATAGTAAATAGCCCGCGCATTAAATTATTTTAACTTAAAAAATAATTTTAATTAATTTGCTCATCGAGTATTTTTATCACCTCAAAAGTCATTAATTACATCCATCATATTTACACTTTAATCAAAAATTTTATTTTCATCATCATCATCGGTCTTGCTGCAGCGAACCGAGCAGGCCTCGCAGTAAATTATTTAAACGAGCAACCAGTATTTTCATTTTCTTGCAAGTTATTAATTTCATTCATCACATTAACATTTTGTTTAAAAACTACATGTTCATGGTATTTCCCCAAATCACCACTCAATATTTTTTGAAATATGTCGTAGGATTGCTCAAAAGTTTAAATAAGTTTCGTGTAAACTGGACAGCCGGCCGTAAGCTACATTATGTTCAATTACTCCAGATTACATACTCTATCGCGCTTTCTATACTTCTAAGGTAAGTACGTTTATTGAGCTGTCTACACACTGGTTTCTGGTATAAAATTAGGTCAATGTGTAGGTCAATATTAAATTAGATGGGTCGAAACTGAAAAATTTTGAATAGGTACTGCAATCTTGGTTCCACTCCGACACTTAAATGTCATCAATGGAAAAACTAAGTTTTCTCAAACATCACGGAGCATGATTATGCAAGACCAGTTATTTCACTATTTTTTTTAATCTTCAGTTTTACTCATTAAAACGCCTAGATGTACCTAATATACTAACCTTTGCGTTAAGAAAGAAAAAAGTATTTCTAAGACGACGCGTCAAGGCAATTAAAATACAGAATAGAATTATTTTAGACCGACCGATGTGGTCGTTGAACTATTTCAATGGTAGTTTACGCACTAGATCCGGCTTCCGTCATCCGATTTCTTTTTCGAAATGGTTCTACGACTACTACGGGCAGTATTTTCACGGATACGGATCGGATTCGGATCGGACGTAGTGCGAAAGTGCTCTAAGATCTATAGAGCGTACTTAGCCTTCACTCAGACTTTACTTACGTGAAACTTAGCTGAGTGCTAGCTTAGCATAATTCTCTAATTTCATTTTTATACTTATTTGACAGCTGAAATTGTAGTGAGCTTAACACTGGCCTCTTCTATATAGTGGTATATACCACTGGACTGGCGGGTGTCAAAGTGCTTTTGTGTTTGTTTGATATTCGCCTATATTTTGGCGCTGTTGTCTATGTAGCACATGTCTGCGGTACTAAAACAAGTGATGACAACCTAGTGGACAACATAGGAAGAGATTTACAAAAAAAATGTGTACTCTATTACGTTGATTATTGAAGTATGAATAACGGAAAACGAACGAAATTTATTCAAAATATAAAATTACTTCAGAGTATTGTACGTTCCTTGGCAGCCATTCGTATTATACGTCAAAATTAGTTCTCTGGACAAAATTCAAACATATGGAACAGCCTGTCCAGTGGTATTTATACAGGTCAGTGTGAGCATAAGCTAAGACAGCCCATTGCAAAGTTCAGTTCGTTTCATCACACCCGCCTAAATTTTATGTAAATAAAGTCTTAGCAAACTCTAAGTAGGTTCTATAGATTAGTCAAGTCTTGGCCTAGGCCTTAGTCAAGTCGAGATGCCCTTATGAGCGTAAATCAGCGTTGTCACTTTAAAAACCTTTCTTGTTTCACCAGTCTTATCATTATTTAGCTCCTTGCTTCATCCACCTATTCTGAATGTAACAGTAGCAGGCTCCTTTGCACCGGATGCCGGCTAGGTTATGGGTAGGTACCACTACGGCGCCGAAGGTTCGAAGCACCCGGTACTGGCGAGCACGCAAGAAAAGAGTAATGAATGTAGAGGAATTGGAAGGTTTGTAAGGATAGAAATAGCTAGCTAGTGAAATTACTGGGCAAATGAGACTTGACAACTTATGTCTCAAAGTGATGAACGCAGTTGTAGTGCCGCTCAGAATATTTAGATTTTTAAAAAATTCTGAGCGTTACTACATTGTAATGGGCAGGGCGTATCAATTGCCATCATGTCCGTCCTGCACGTCTCGTCCCTTATTTTCTTAAAAAATAACAGTATCCAGTACCCAGTGGGTCAGTTTCGGTTCAAACACTCGCTCAAATGCAAGAACATATATAGAAGATACAATAAAGCCATTTATCATCTCTTGTGGTATGAGGTCTTTTACCTCATTAATGTGTTATAATTAATTAATATCAATATTTATTATGAATACATTTATTACGCGTTCGGGACCAACATACTTAAGTATTTTGTATCAATATTGTCATGACCGCTTGTTAACTTAAGTTATTCATGACAATTTGAAAAAAAAAAAACGTATTCAGTTTTTTATTTAATTCTTAAAACTACTTTATTGGCTTCGTTATTGTTTGGAGAGCACACAACAGGTAATATTTAAAGAAATATTTTGTAAGTATAATTAGTAAACAGATTATTAAAATCGGCACTTCATTATATACACATTAAAATTAACATTTATAAGTATAAAATTAACATTATCAATTCTAATACCATGAACACCTATTGCAGAATAGCACAGATTTACTAATATTAATTAAAATCATTTTGATTTAAAAAAAATGTGAATGGCAAAGTTTCTTACCACTTCTTCTCATTAAAGCTCAACCTATTCCGAAGTAGTGGTAAATGTAAAAAGAAAACTTTTGGCATTCATATGTATCATTTCCTTGACCTACATAATAAGGTGATTTTGATTTAAGATTTTAAGTAAGCCGATAGAACCATTTAACTGTTAGTATTTGTACAGTAGTTGCATCAAACACATGACATGGATACCATAAATAAAACTGAAAATATAATTATATGAACGATGCGGGACTCGAATCCGCGTCCTCTCGCGTTCCGTGCGAGCGATCTTTCCAAATGAGCCAACCGATCGAGTGAAGTATTGTTTATAGAATCTTGTATGTCCTGTTCAACTCTCAGGTTGTGGCTTCAAAGAGACAGAGTTGAGAGTTGAACCAAGCAACAATACGTCACTCGAACGGTTGGCTCATTTAGAAAGAACGCACGCACGGAACGCGAGAGGTTGTGGGTTCGAAAATATTGTTTTCTCATTTATCACTTTAAAAATATACCAAATCATATGGCTAGCATAATGAATACAGTATGAAAAATATTACTACCGACGGTCAAAATATTTTCTTTTAAAAAAAAAAGTTTGCAATTCGCTATAACGATCATATGTATACACCTTAACCTTTGTCCACTTAAAGTATACTAATATATAAGGACAGAGTTTACTTTGTCCTTCCTCACAGTCTCGCATAGAATTGTGCGATCTTCAATATTATACGCACGAGACAACAATCGGTAAGTATCGTTTATTTCAAATACTAGATATTAATCAGCTCAAAAAATGTGAAAAATTACGTATATATAAACAAATATTCAACATTATTATTAAAAACATAATATTGTCACTTAGGTACATGAGAACATAAAATGATGTAATAACTTATACGCCGCGCCGTCCTTTACATGTTCAGTTCATACATATATACTTATTCTTCTTCACAAAATTTATAATTACACACTTTTACAGGTCACTGTCACATAAACTATTTCAGACATGTTTTTTTTATAAAATCTTTGAAATAATATAGTCTGATAACTCACTTTAAATGTTTTTAAAGGCTGAATCTTTTGGAGAAAGGAAGGTAGACTATTAAAAAGTTGTATCTTAATTATTCTGATGAGCTAATATTACATGGTTAGCGCTTAGCAGAAATGAACCAGTCTACAAAATCATAAAAAAAAATTAAGTGTTTGACAACCCGAACAAAACGCTGACCTGCATCCTACGCTGACGATATGGTGCTTCTAAGTCCCTCAATCAGAGGCCTCAGGAAACTGCTGGCTATCTGTGAAAAATATGCAGGGCAGCATGGCCTCAAATATAATGTAAAAAAACACAAATGATGGTGTTTCCGGCTAAGAAAGGTCTGGAGGGAATTCCGATGGTCTTTTTAGACGGTGTATCCATAGATAGAGTGGACCGATTCAGGTACTTGGGGCATATCCTAACTGAGAATTTGTGTGATAGCGAAGATATAGAACGCGAGCGGAGGGCTTTGGCTGTTCGATGCAATATGCTCGCACGCCGGTTTGCACGGTGCAGTCCTGAGGCGAAGCTGACACTGTTTAGAGCATATTGTCAATGCTTCTACACGTGTCAGCTTTGGGTCAACCGCACTAAAACTGCACGAAGCAGCATCAGAATGCAGTATAATAATGCATACCGTATTCTGATGAGACTGCCCAAATATTGCAGTGCGTCGGGCATGTTTGCCGACGCCAGAGTCCCTGATTATTTCGCAGTGATAAGATCACGAGTTGCTGCTTTTTGGTCTCGCATTCGCGAATCCGAAAACTAAATTATCAGTGTATGCTCTGAGCACCCAGAAAATCCTATACTACCTTACTGGCTTTCGGTGCATCGTGACATTAACCGGATATAGTATTATCAGTACATTACTTTTTGTACGAACCCCCCTTTGGGGCAATTTTAGTTTTAAGTTATTTAATTATTAAGTACTGTGATGTATACAATTTTTATTTTTAAGTACATCTTATTCTATTTTATTCAATTTGCTGTAATGGGTTTAAAATGCCTGAAATAAATGAAATATTATATATTATTATTAAAACTTATACGATATTTCTAATTTAAAAAGGAACCAGTTCACTTCTCGCATTTGTAGCAAAGATATTGAACACACCCACAAAAAATATACTAAAAGTCTCAAAACAAAACAATAACTATCTTTTGACATTGGACCTCAAATACTGGTCATGTGGACTGGTTCCATTCTGCTAAGCGCCTACCCATATGTTATAAAGCAATATTTTGAAACTACACTTATTAAACTTCTTGGGTGATTCTGTGAGGTTCTTTCACGAGCAATCCTTAGCCTGCAATGATAAGTGATTATTCTGATTTGCCTACTCTTAATTCTTCTCTACTTCTTTATTTATTTATCAGAACACCAGCAATAGATACACATGACAATTCTAGTATATCTTTAAAAGCGCTCACAGCATTTCACAGTATATATTTTCAATGGGCCATACTGCCTCTCAATACAAATATTATAACACTAGTGAATAACTAACATTTATTTGTTATATAAATTAAGACAATACTTAAATTTAGAAACACGCATACGTCTGTGTGATGCTCTCGTCCTTTCTAAATTTAATTATATGGACACCGTTTATGGCCCACGACTACTGAGTAAAACTAAAAATGCCATACAGCGAGTGCAAAATGCGTGCGCTAGATTTTGTTGCAATATTCCTCCCCGTAGTCACGTTACACCATATCTCAAAGAGGCAAAAGTACTCAAGATGGACGGAAGAAGGCATTTACACCAGCATACTTATATCAAAAGTTAGAATGGCTTGGACAGCATAAAGCTTTGAATATGGATACGAGGTCAGCTTTTCGTATATTAGCTATTCCTAGCCACCGAACTGCTGCGTTTCGGGGAAGTTTTAGATATCAAGCCACCAAGTGCTGGAATGATTTGCCACCTCCACTTCAACTTAGTAATACCATTCAAAATTTCAAAATAAAAACTAAAATTTACCTACTTAATGATATTTATAAACCTGTTTAACTGCTTGTACCTCTTTTAAATTTAATATTATAATATTAACATTTATAGTAACCATAATATATATTAAAACTTATTTATTATTAATAACCTCATTTTTTATGATTTTTCCGTCGTAAAGATCTAAATGATCTTCTTTTAACGTTAAATTTTTTTTTTTTTTTTAATTTATATATATTTTTTTAAGAGTTAAATATGAATAAAATAAAAAAATTAGATCTATACTGCATTTATTTATTTATATTCATAATTATAATTTAAAAATTACTAGTCGCTGCTACTCCCAGACTCAATAATGTTGGGGCTACTGAAAGCCAGTGCTACATTGGCACCACGCTATTGCAGCTTTTTACTGAGTTAGCTCCATTTGGTGACATTCACTGGCGCACAGTACCTTTTTCGTTTTAAGCTATGAATTGTATTATTTAATTTGTTTTATTTGTTAGTTCTAAGAAATTATTACTTATTTTGTTTTGTATCATTTTAATAATTGTGTGGTGGTGGTTTTTGTTATCAATAAATTTTTATTCTATTCTATTTTTTAAATATAATATAACAAAATTAACCAATTTATAAATGATACAACAATAATGTATAAGTACCTAAAGTAGCAAATTTTCATGGCCTAGATAAATTAATCGTAACAAAAAAGTTCCGAGTAACACATATTGCGTATAAAAATCACTTCTTGTAACTAAATTTGAATGAGCATAAGCGAAATTGTCATGAGCCTTTCATAATCTTAATATATATAAATTACGTGTCACGTTGTTTGTCCGCGATGGACTCTTAAACTGCTCTTTACTTCATGGAGTGCAGTTCAGTCCGACTTGAGAGATAGGATAGTTTTTATTTAGATTTGGGACCCATAATTATTTTTATTTTCAATATTTGTTTTGTATGGACATATTTTCTATGAGAGAATTTATTGACACACGGTTTGACAGTTCTGCTGTGAAACAATTTCATTATAACAACAGGGAGCATTTTTTATCGAAATAATTCTTGATAAATATATATCGAATATTATTGACAAATTCATAAAAAAACAGTATTTTATTTATTATGCACAGAACAATGTCTGTCGGGTCATCTAGTTATCAATAATTCATAACATAAAATAAAATAAACATAAACAAACTATGTACAAAGCATTATAGTAGAGGAGCCCAAGTGGTGATTTTGGGATATACTCGAGCGCGTCAGAATAACATAAGAGGGGCAAACTTGCACTTTAAAAAGTACTCCCACCATATCAGAGCCCTAAGGTCAAAAGTCTAGAGCAGCCGATCTGATTAGTAAAAAAACGATCGTTAGAAAAATTTGAGTGCGTCAGATTGAGATAAGATAAAATTTATATGCAGAAAAGTAAACAATAAAAATATCGAAAAAAAATGGCGGGGATTCAAATAATCTACTTTTTTATTACGGCGCGCGGCGTTCTGGTAGTGTGGAAAGCGCGTAAACGAAAATGTTCATTTTTTGAAATTCATACAGATACCACGCATCGAGCAATGAAAATGTGGCTGTCTGTTGAAACTCTTTACGCATGAAGGGATCGAAAAAAAAACATAGGGGTGTTGTTATGAAATTTAGTACAACATTACAACACTCGTTTGGATGATGTAATTTATTAGACGATTAGGTGTAGGTTATTAGACGATTGGGTGTTTTAATGTTGGCAATAAGCTAACTGTTTCAGAATCTTTAATAGAGGTTTTAAAGCATGGGTGTAGATAAACAATATTAAACAACACTGCGCTTCATTGAGATACTTATACGAAACATACAGACATATATAGTATAATATGAGATCATCCAACCTTTTAATTGCGGTCAAAACGGTAAGTTGATCGTCACTTATTTTTATCGGTTTTAACGTTTACATGTTCACTTACTTTTTTTTTTAATGAAAATAAGGGACGAGACGAGCAGGACGTCCAGCTGATGGTAATTGATACGCCCTACGCATTACAATGCCGTGCCGCTCAGGATGTCAGTCGGTTAGCTCAGTTTCTTAGAGCACTGGCACGGAACGCCAGAGGTCGTGAGTTCGGGCCCCGCATCGTTCATAAAATTATGTTTTTCAAATTTTATTTGTCTATTAATCCTAGAAGTGAGGGTTATCACTTTAAAAACGTAACAAATTGCTAAGATTTATAAAAGCGACATCTCAAGTCAATTTCCTAATATGCAAATATTAGGGTTGAGCAGGTTATCAACTCTAAAGTAGATCCTGTAGATGAAGCCACAACCTGACAGTTGAAAAAAGCATAAAGGATTTTATGACGATACGTCACTCGAACGGTTAGCTCTGTTGGTTAGAGCACTTACACGGAACGCCAGAGGTCGTGGGATTGAGTCCCGCATCGTTCATAAAATTTTGCTTTTCAAATTTTATTTGTATACTTAGACTTTGCTCAGATGAAGTAATCTTAGCATAATTTTTATTTTAGTCATATGACAGATGAATTTATGGTGAGTTGGTTAAGCTTAGACAGCCCAATACAAAAGTTAAATTCGCGTTTTATCACACTCAATTAAGTTCTACGTAAGTAAAGTCTAAATACGCTCTATAGGTTTATTAATATGTGCGAAGGGAACGATGGCTGGTCCATGCGTCAACGTGTGTGAACGGATGCTGCTTGTGGTGCTATTTGACCTTTTGTAGTTAATAAATAATTGTATTTGTTGGATGCAATTACTAATTATAACAGTAATAACGACCACTATGTTCACGAAGCATCCTTACACAAACAATAAAATCAAGCTCTTAAGGTTGATCCATCCAATATAAGTACGATAATTTATATGAATACAATTTATTACTTTTTATGAAATGTTTGATATCATATATTGACGACCCATATAGCCGAATGACCGACCCTGACAACTGAGCTAGAGGTCCCGGGTTCGAATCCCGGTAGGTGCAATCATTTATATGATGAATATGAATGTTTGTTTCCGAGTCATGGATGTTTATATGTATGTTTAAGTAAGTATATTGTACCCATAGTACAGGCTATGCCTAGTTTGGGGCAAGATAATTTGTGTAAAAGTGTGATAAATATTATTATTATTATATAAACATGATTCATTTATTATAAACAGCACCTTACAAACTAATTTATTTTGTATATATTAGTTTGTAAGCTATATAGCTAGTTTGTATAT
The DNA here is from genome assembly GCF_905404315.1 of Leptidea sinapis. Taxonomy (NCBI): domain Eukaryota; kingdom Metazoa; phylum Arthropoda; class Insecta; order Lepidoptera; family Pieridae; genus Leptidea; species Leptidea sinapis. The sequence goes on along the minus strand of NC_066265.1, from coordinate 13,721,806 downwards.
ATTATTTTTAATTATTTGTTAGCCGGGCCGTTGATTTTACTTTTCTCCAGCTTTACTTTTTCCGAAAATATTATGATAGATTCAGTAATTTAATAGAAATATTTATAACAACGATTCTAAAGCGTTTAGTTTAAGCTCAATTTAATAAAGTTTATTTGATTTTAACTTTGATATTTGAAGTAAATTAAACCTTCTAGCTGAGTGTAATATAACTTAACTATTACTGTAAACAGATAATTTATTGAATTAGGCAATTTCTTGCGGAAATTTATAATCATCCAAATTTTATGAGTTTTCTTCAGAATAAATTCCGCAAAAATTTGCCTTTAGCCAATTCGACATGTGTTTTGCCTTCACGAGGCATTATCAGAAGAGGTCGACTCAGAATACAGAATTCGCGTATTCAAATACGAAACACGTGTCGAATTGATTATACAAAAATCTTTAAATCGATACAAATAATATTAAGTAAATAATAAAAATTATTAACATAATATTATGTGAATAAGGAATGGCGCCAATCAAACGATCGAATGATTCGGTTTTCTGGTTCATGAACGATCTTACATCAAGAATAGTAGCCGAATCCGGAATTCCAAGCGACCGGCATCATCTTGGGAAAATGATACTGCAGGGGCTTAAAGATTTTCCTGATATGGTTATGCAGGTTGGTTTCCATCTTTTATAATCGTAAATAAGATTCAAACATGACTGTATTACAATTTAATAATTGATTCAGTCTAACACGTCTCTATTAGCAATAAGTGTACGCTATTTTCTTGAAGATACCCATGTCGTATTTTTCCCGGAAACATCGCACAAGGAAGCTCATTCCATAGCTTTGTAGTGCGTGGAAGAAAGCTCCTCGAAAATCGCACTGTGGAGGACTGCCACACATCCAGGATACCCATACCCACGCCACAAGTTAGGATATCATACCCGTGATGGGTATGATATCGTCGTGCGGAGGTGGAATTCGGCGGCAGGAATCAGGTGAAACTGCTCTTCGGTTCCCCGTGATAAATGGGGTGGAAGACACACAATAAAGCGACGTATCAACGCAACGCCAAGTGATCCGGCCGTTCACAGAGCACTGGGTCCCCCATTAATTCGAGCTGCTCTGCGTTGCACGTGGTGAAATGGATTTAAAACCCACTTATTTGTACCTGAGCGTATTGATTTTACTTATGGTCAAAAAAACAATCCACGACAGATACTAACGAACTACACTGGCCTGCAAAAGTAAGTATCACACTTTTCAAATTAAATTTTTTTCTTAACTATAGAAGGTAGAGATTTAAGATTAAAAACGTTTTGTTGCAAATTTTATAGGCTTTAATTCTTAGAAACTAAAATTATACATTAGTAACATTTTTAACTTAAAAAAGATAAAACAATGAAAATAGACATTTTTAGTTTAGTGTAAAAAAAATCAACTAAAATGTATTACATGTTATTTAATTTTTAATAACTGGTATTGCCTCCTCGAGCTCTGATTACAGCTTCGAGCCGGTTTGGCATACTGAACACTAGGTTTCGGAGCCGATGTGAGGGTTATTCTCTCATTCTTCTACCAGGGCCTGCTTTAGTGCCCTGAGGGTAGTAGGTGGTGGTCTGCGATTTCTAACTAGCCTCCCAAGCTCATCCCAGGCGTGTTCAATCGGGTTGAGATCAGGACTTCTTGATGGCTAAGCCATCACGCTGATACCGACCTCCTGAATATACTCTTGTACGATATGAGCCGTGTGTGGCCGGGCATTATCATGCATCAGCATCGATCCATCACCCATATTTGCTAAATACGGCCCTGCATACTCATTGAGAATCTTGAGCATATCTTTTCCCAGTGAGGGTGCCATTTTCTATGGCTACTAGCTCTGTGCGACCTTCTGAAGATATGCCAGCCCATACATGTGCACCGCCTCCACCGTATTGGACTCTTTCTGAGATGCAGGCTTGAAGGTATCGCTCACCAGGTCGCCTGTAAACACTTCGCCTTCCATCAGAAGTGTAAAGGGAGAATCGAGACTCATCTGCAAACAAAATTCTTGACCATTCTTCTTCATCCCACTGCATGTGTTCACGGGCGTATCGCAGTCTCGCTACTCGATGCTGTCTCTCGAGTTTTGGGCCACTCGCTGGTCTTCAGGGTTTCAAATTTGCTTCAGCAAGTCTTCTTCTCACTGTACTGTCACTAATGTAGTCCCTCCGGGTCTGAAGTAGATGTTGCTGGACTTCAGCTGCATTTTGGTGGCGATTTATTAACACAGTGGAAATAATATAACGATCTTCTCGGGCACTGGTACACCTGGGTCTGCCATTACAAGGTCTCCTCAGATGGTGTCCAGTCTCTTCGTACATTCGCTTTACCTTCTGGACCGTTCGTACCGTCACACCCACCATTCTTGCAGTGCGACGCATACTGATGCCTAGTTCCAGAAAAGCCCTGATCCTAGCACATTCTTCAACTGAAAGAGGCATAAATAAATGTTATGTGCTTTTTAGCATAAATTTTTAAAACAAGACCCATCGATCTTGAATTAAAACAGAAAGAAAAATGTGAATGGTAAAATTGTAATTCAGCAACGTCCACTTTGAATAAGGAATGGTTTTGTTTTTGAAGTTTTTTTTCAGCCAATTCTTAAAAGAAGGTTACCGACTATAAAGTTTTATGTACAAAATTAAATTCTCTTTGGAGTCCTTTTTATTTCGAAAGTATATCTTGTGAACTTAAAACGTTATCCCAATTTTAAAAGTGTGATACTTACTTTTGAAGTCCAGTGTATTTCCAATATAGATCAAGGGGTCTTTGAAATAATTTGCTACGGGCCCCACGCTTGCTTATCCGGCACTGCCGCATATATAATTGACGCTCTTACTGTGAAGGAAAACTTTGTGTGTTTAGATATATATAAGGCGAAGAGTAAGCAGAAAACATGCAAACATGGTGTTTTTAGACAAGTTTTGTGGTGGAAGTACAGCATTTCGAGCTATGAACACTACTTAATCCTGTTACACATATCCTTAAGTCTAATTTATAGGTTGCTAATGGTTGCTGTTGGTTATAGTTAACACTGCCGAGCCTTTTTGAACTACCACTTTTCTTTGAAGTTAAACATGTTTTTTGGCATCGCGTGACACATTTTTTTGGTTCTTCTTCTCAGAAAATTTATTCTTATAGCTTGTACTTTTTTGTGTAGGTTCATTTATTCACATTAATAGTGAATAAGGAGGAGTGTAAGCACATAAATTGTTTTCCACGCAAGAATTTTGAATATATTGGCTTTGTTACATAGTTAACGGGCCGGCAGCCGTGAACTCATATCGCTCAAGGTCGCTGGCATTTAGTGTCGCCTTAAGGATTGGTCTCCGCTGCGCTCCAATATGATAACGCACTACCTAAGAACAATAGGTTTTTTATTACCACATTAATTAGATGCTTGTGTGCGAGGCATCTTGACACTCAATGGCATCTTTCAAATATTGTAACATACGCTTCGTGTTATTTTACATTGAAATTAATAAAATACTTACTGATAATGTGTGATCCCAGTGTGTTTCTTATTTCTTGTAGTATTCTTTTTACAAAGTCTTACCACGCAAGCAGGCGTTTTAGTTTCAATTATTAGCAAAGGTTAACGGAACATGTAAACGTCACACATTGTTCGAGACTGGCTCGTTAGGCCCACTTGGGCGTAGTATGCGTTGCCGCACTTTGAACTACGCCTGCGTTATCTAGTCGGAGGGCAGCGGAAACCAATCCTTCATCTTGTTGTGTGTGTATTAAGTTGATGAGCTCACAAGGGCTTACAAGGGCCCGGGGTAGTTTCACGCAAAATAGTCGAATTGCAAAAAATGGGCTGTAAATACTAATCTATTTATTTATTTAGCTTATTTTAGTTAGATACAAGTTGAAGGACTCCCTTTTGAGTTCTCAGAATCTATGTTCGATAAAGATAACCGTTATATATTTTAAAAAATAATATCGATCCATGTTTTAAAAATAATAAACATACAATATACACGGGTTACACCATGGACTTGCAGGAGAGAAAAGGAACATCTCTTATATAGGAAGAAATACAGCAAAATGAAAGCGAATCTCAGCCTCGCGAAACTCTCTAAGAAAAAAGCTATTCACTCGATTATATGAAACGTGCAGTCATAGATAGATTGACAGATGACGGCTATAATCTTGTAAGAAACGGAGGTAGCCGAAATCCACTACGTTGCAACTGTGAGCTTTCAAACTTAGCCGGATAATACTTCGTCGCCAATTGCTATACTGTAATTACTACAAATTCAAACTTATGTCAAATGACTGCACGTTTCGTGCTAAACTAAATTTCAATGTTTACTTAGGCAGTCCCGCCTCTTTTAATTTAAATTCTTTCTTCTTTTCAATTTTATTTGTGTAATAAATGTAATCCCAGAAGTGTGAGTTATCACTTTTAAACATAAAAAATTGCTAATACTATGTCTCAAAGTGTCAACCGCAGTTTTTTTTTTATGGAATAGGAGGACAAACGAGCGTACGGGTCACCTGGTGTTAAGTGATCACCGCCGCCCATATTCTCTTGCAACACCAGAGGAATCACAAGAGCGTTGCCGGCCTTTAAGGAAGGTGTACGCGCTTTTTTTTAAGGTAACCATGTCGTATCGTCCCGGAAACACCGCACAAGGAGGCTCATTCCACAGCTTCGTACTACGAGGAAGAAAGCTCCTTGAAAACCGCACTGTGGAGGCCACACATCCAGATGGTGGGGATGATATCCTAACTAGTGGCGTGTAGAAGGTGGAATTCGGTTAGGCAGGAATCAGGTTAAACAGCTCTTTGGAAAACTCCCCGTGATAAATGCGGTAGAAGACACACAATGAAGCGACGTCTCTACGCAACGCCAAGTGATCCAGCCGTTCACAGAGTACTGGGTCCCCGACAATTCGAGCTGCTCTGCGTTGCACGCGGTCAAATGGATCGAGCTGATACTGGGGTGCGCCAGACCAGAGATGACAGCAATACTCCATGTGTGGCCGGACCTGCGCTTTGTACAGCGCTAGAATGTGGGCCGGCTTGAAGTATTGCCGTGCTCTATTAATGACGCCCAGTTTCTTTGAAGCCAATTTGGCTTTGCCCTCCAGATGGCCACGGAATTGGCAATCGCTCGAGATTTCAAGACCCAGTATTCCGATACTAGGCGAGGCTTTTAGGGAAGTGTTGTCGAAGAGCGGTGATGCGACAAATGGGGTTCTTTTTAGTGGTAAACGCGCAAACTTGAGTCTTCTGGGGGTCAAATTGGACAAGGTTCAATTTACCCCATTCTGCGACCTTCTCAAGAGAGGACTCGATAGAAGACACAAGTTTCTCCCGGCACTGGTCGACGATTTCCCGAGAGAGACGTGCATGGCCCGTGTATACGGAATCACCAGTGCTGTCATCTGCATAGCAATGAATGGTGGAGGTGTCCAACATATCATTGATATGCAGAAGAAACAGCGTAGGAGATAGCACACAGCCTTGGGGCACTCCAGCATTCACGGGCTTCGGGTTCGAGCAATGTCCGTCGACAACGACCTGTATGCTGCACCCAGTGAGGAAGCTGGAGGTCCACTTGCACAAGCTCTCGAGAAGCCCAAATGATGGAAGTTTAGAGAGGAGCGCCTTGTGCCATACACGATCAAAGGCCTTCGCTATATCCAGGCTAACTGCCAGGCCTTCCCCCTTGCTTTCAATAGCCGCAGCCCATCTATGTGTTAGGTATACCAGAAGATCACCTGCCGACCGACCATGGCGAAAGCCGTATTGTCGGTCGTTGATCAACTGGTGACCTTTAGGTATTCCAAGAGCTGACAGCTAATTATGCTCTCCATGGTTTTGGAGAGCAGGGAGGTAATAGCAATAGGCCTGTAGTTTGCCGGATCCGAACTGTCTCCTTTTTTTTGGATCGGATGGACAAGGGCTGACTTCCATGGGTCAGGGACTACGCCTTTGGAATAAGAGTGCCGGAATAAACGCGTTAGCACCGGCGTCAACTCAGGGGCACACGTTCTAAGCACGATTGGAGAAATGCCATCCGGCCCGCTCGACTTCCTGACGTCCAACGAAAACAGAGCTCGCCTAACAGTTTTCTGTCTGAACTGTACTTCAGGCATAGAGCTCTGACACCGCGGGATGGTCGGCGGTGTTTTTCCGTTGTCGTCAAGAGTCGAGTTGGAGGCGAAAAGAGCGCACAGGAGATCGGCTTTCTCTTTTGCCGTATGGGCCAGGGTGTATTCCTCATGTGCAACGGCGGCATGGACGGCTGGCTGAAGTTACCAAGAGCAGCTTTCGACAACGACCAGATATGCGTGTTCCGGTCGGGTAACTGGAAAGCTGCTCGCCGATTTTGACGACGTGTTTTGACTTTGCACGGGCGATTTGCCGCTTAAAAAATCTGGAAGCACGGTTGTATTTCCTCTTAAGAACTATGCAGTTCGGATCCTTTGTGCCCAGCGCCGCAACCCAAGTTCGATACGCCTGTTTTTTGCAGTCAGATGCTGCTTTAACTGACGCATCGAACCAGGGCTGTGAACTGCCACCGATCGGTACTACAGAACTTGGTACAAAAATATCCATGCCCTGTAGTATCACATCGGCTACTGCAACGGCGCAGGCACTAGGATCATCCGAAGGGAAACAAACCTTGACCCAAGGGTAGGATGCAAAAAAGGAACGCATCCTATCCCAATCTGCTGACTTGTAGTGCCAAACGCGGCGGGTCGCTGGTGGTCTGCGACGTGGGCGTCGGATAGGCACTACACTCCTGACCAGGCAATGGTCGGACGTTCTGAGAGGGGCGTCGACAATGACCTGGTAACCATCGGGATGTGTAGTCAGCAGAAGATCTAATAAGGACGGCATGTGGCTATCCACATCCGGGAGCCGCGTTGGCGACGCAACCAATTGGGACAGACCGTACGCCAATGCAAAATTATGCACAGATCGCCCTGCGTAGTCTGTGGTACGTGATCCAAGCCATTCGGCATTGTGCCCGTTGAAATCACCCAAGACTACAATTTCAGCGGAGGGGATCTGTGCAAGCACGTCGTCAATTGCCGCTTGAACGCAGCCCATGAGATGATCGGTTTCTGCGTTACCACTATGGGACCTGTAGTCACACGAATAGATGCGGACGCGGTCCTCTAACTCTACGCGGAGCCAGAGAGTGGACAGGTCCCTACCCTCCAAATTGCCGAGACGGCGACAGCAGATATCCTCCCTAACGTACACACATACCCCGGCATCAGGCAAAAAAATGTGCTCAATTTTGTACCCGGGGTACGTTAAATATGACGTATCGCTAGGTCGAGATATCTGCGTCTCCGTAAGGAAACACAAGGCCGGCTTCGCCGTCTCTAGGTGGTGGTGGACGGCGTTTAAGTTGGAGTGAATTCCCCTGATATTGCAAAAGTCCACGTTGAGTGTGGAGCGGGGTGCCGTAGTGTTACTGCCTCGTTTGTCCTTGGTCATGCGCGGTACTGTGCCCTCCCCAGAATACGAAGGGCAGCCCGAGCTAGAGTGCTCGGGGAGGGATTCTCCGACTGCGGTAGAGCCGGTACCCTCCTGGGGTACTATCTCTTTAGGGACCGCTTTCATAATCTTGGGGAAGTCTTGTATTCTTTTTGTGGTAAATTCAGTGAATGTGCATTGTGCTTAGTGTAGAAAAAAATTGAAATTATTTATTTCTATCGAGCGTGATTTGATCGCGGAATTCAATAGTCAGGTCTGAGTTACCGCTGCGCCATACTAGCGTGACTGACACCGGGCGAAACCTCGAACCAGTTTGAACGCACACCCTGTACCGTGATTTCCAGAGACAGTTTAGCGACAGTTACTGCGATATCGATCAATTGCGAGTTATCTTGGTACCGGCCGTCGAACCTAACAGCTCAACATCTTACGACAATTAAGCAATTATCTAGATATTAAGATACCGCAACGTAATTCAAGCTAAAATATTAGTACCTGCTACCGCATACGCTTCGTGCTGCACTCCAATTTAATAAGTATTTTATTTTTAAATAAAAAAATTTGTTGTTTTTCGAAAATGAGCCTTTGTGGTGCATGTCAACAAGTTGTGAGCATTACTGACAAGATAACTTGCTCTGTCAACAACTGTTCCAAATCATATCATTACCTTTGTGTAAAATTAACAAAAGAAAATTATTCCAAGCTCTCTCACAGGGCAAAAGCTTCCTGGAAATGTCCTGTATGCAAATTACCTGCGAAAAGGACCGATGAAACTCCGATCAAACATACAGAACTTGTTGATATTGAGGACAAAGTGGGATCTCCAGAGTCAGATAGTCATTTCTATGAGTTTGAAAAAAAAATATCAGCCAAGCTCGACATTATGTTGGCCACGCAGAGAAGCATGGAATCAAATATTGAGACTTGGAAGAATGACTTTAAACGACTTCCAGAAGTCATTACATCTGTAGAATTTATGTCTTCTAAGTTCGACGAACTGCTACGTGAGGTAAGCCAGTTGCGATCGGAATCAGTTTATTTGAAAACAGAGAACGCCAAACTACACGAGGCCATCCAAACATTAAACTATAGAGTGGCTGTGATAGAGCAGCAATCTCGCGATTCAAACGTGGAGATTCAGTGCCTGCCGGAATATCCAAGAGAACACCTTATATCAACGGTTATACAACTTGCAAAAGTGGTTAAATGTCCCATAACTGAAAAGGATATACTTGTGTGTACTAGAGTTTCCAAGTCCAACCCTCAATCTGACCGACCTAAGAACTTGATTGTCAAACTTCCCTCTCCGCGTATGCGTGACACTTTGCTGGCTGCCTGCTTGAATTATAACAAGTCGAATCCCGAAAATAAACTTAATACGGCAGACCTAGGAATTGGAGGGAACAAGCAGCAAATTTACGTCGTAGAACACCTGTCCCCTAACAATCGCAATTTACAAGCTCAAGCACGTAAGTTTAAAAGGGACCATCTGTACAAATATCTATGGGTTCGAAATGGTCGGGTATTGCTAAGAAAGGACGACGCTACTCCGGCTATTTGGGTCAAAAACAGTGAAACATTGTCTACACTTAAGGATTGAGCTTCTTCTAATATGTTATTCTCTTTATAAACATTAGATTTAAGATTTTTATATCTTTATAATGCCAAACTTAAAGATTTATTATCAGAACTGTAGAAGCATTCGCGGTAAATTGTCAGACCTTCATTTATTAAGTTTAAGCTGTGATTACGATATTATAGTTTTGACAGAGACATGGCTCAACGATAGTGTCTATGACTCTGAAATACTGAATGATAATTATAGAATATATCGAAGAGACCGATATTCTGCAAACAGTTCGAAAGTTGATGGCGGAGGGGTCTTAATAGCCGTCTCAAATCAGATTGGCTCATATAGATTGTCATCGTTTGAAGGAAATTGTAATGAGGATTTATGGGTAAAAGTGATACCGCATTCTAGTCAGACTAGGAATAAGAAACTTAATATTTGTGCTGTATATCTTCCACCACCGGTATCATGCGATATGTTGGAAAATGAACTAAATAACATTAGTAATGCAATGGCTTTAATTAGCGATAAGGAGGACACTATTTTGGTAGGAGATTTTAATCTTGAACATTTAATATGGTACCAGAATCCTGATTGCGAAATAAGTGCATTTGAATGCAATCGTCGATTGAGTCAACTGCTTTTTGATTTTCAAGCACTGAACAACCTACTTCAGTTTAATTTAATAAAAAATAAAAATGGTAAGGTCCTCGATCTAGTTCTAAGTAATGCACCGTTTCATATATCAGAACAAATTCCTTCCCTCACGAAAATCAATTCTCACCACCCTCCTTTACTCATATCGTCTATATATTTGCCGATAAAATTTCTTAAAAAATCTACAGTTAGCAGAACCAACTTTTATCTAGCAAAGTATGATGACATCAATCACGATCTGAGTAAAATTGATTGGAACGCTATTTTTCAAAAAGAGCTTGATATAAATGCTATGATAAATAAGTTTTACTTAATTATTAGAGAGATTATTAATAAACATACACCAAAAAGCAAATCACACAATCAGAATTATCCAATTTGGTATACGAGGCAACTTGTACTGTTACTTAAAGAAAAAGAGAAATATCGTTTAAGATTTAAAAATATAAGAATTTGCTGGATGAATACGAGTTTCATATCGCCAGAGCGAGATGTCACATTCAGATTAATGCATGTTACAATAAATATCTTCGGGCAATAGAAGAATCAGTTCTTAATAACAATTTAAAGTCATTTTGGTCTTTTATCGCATCAAAACGAAAAAATAAAACAAATTTACCCCAGGAAATGCATTTACATACGGCAAAATTCTCTACACCACAGGGTATTTGTAACGCATTCGCTACTCATTTCTCTTCTGTGTATTCGGATAGCACTCAGGTGTCTGTGTCGGATCTGGCTACCTTGAAGGGAGAAACTAATGATACGTTAAATCATATAGTAGTAACAGAAAAACATATTTCAGTTGCAATTAAAAAATTAAACAAAAACCAGGGCGCAGGCCCTGATCTGATACCTGGAATTTTTATTATTAACTGTGCAAATAATCTATCTTATCCTCTTAGTATTATATTCAACGCATCACTTAATCTTGGGGTATTCCCTGCAGCTTGGAAATCAGCCAATGTTGTACCAATTCTAAAAAATACTAGTAATAGTAGTGATATATGTTCATATAGACCAATTTCTATTCTCTCATTGTTTGGAAAGTTATTTGAATCTGTTGTTTGTTCCGTTCTAACAGCTCACGTTAAAACCAATTTTGATTAATCATCAGCACGGGTTTAGATCTAAAATGTCTACCTTTACCAATCTTGTTTGTCATATAACAGATGTATCTGAGGCAATAGACATGGGGCTACAAGTTGACACAGTATATACAGATGTAAGTAAAGCTTTTGTTAGAGTCGACCACGGATTAATTATATCAAAACTCGTAAAATGTGGCCTGTATGGCAAACTTTTGTCTTGGTTTTCCTGTTACTTGTCTGTCAGATCCCAAACAGTGGTAGCGTGTGGGCACCAGTCGGATGCTTTTCAAGTAACATCAGGAGTTCCTCAAGGCTCACACCTAGGTCCTATACTTTTTTTAATTTTTATAAACGATTTAGGTAAGATAATCAAAAATTCCACATTTTATTTTTTCGCCGATGATTTAAAAATTTCGAGAGTAATTAAGGACGCAAATGATTCCCACCTTTTGCAAGAGGACTTAACAAGAATTTCTCATAGGTCATCTGCAAATAAGTTACCATTAAACATCGATAAATGTAAGCATATAAAATTTACGAGGAAAAAGTCACCATTAGATACTAAATATAGTATAAACGGAGTTGACCTCGAAGAAGTATGGCTTATTAGAGATCTGGGCGTGATATTAGATAGACAACTAAATTTTAAAGCTCATCATGAACTAATAGTAAATAAATTGTTTAGAGTGCCGGGAGAAACTTGTGTCTTCTATCGAGTCCTCTCTCGAGAAGGTCGCGGAATGGGGTAAGTTGAACCTTGTCCAATTTAACCCCCAGGAGACTCAAGTTTGCGCGTTTATCACTAAAAAAACCCCATTTGCCGTATCACCGCTCTTCGAGAACACTTCCCCTAAAGCCTCGCCTAGTATCGGAATACTGGGTCTCGAAATCTCGAGCAATTGCCAATTCCGTGGCCATCTGGAGGGCAAAGCCAAACTGGCTTCAAAGAAACTGGGCGTCATAAATAGAGCACGGCAATACTTCAAGCCGGCCTACATTCTAGCGCTCTACAAAGCGCAGGTCCGGCCTCACATGGAGTATTGCTGTCATCTCTGGTCTGGCGCACCCCAGTATCAGCTCGATCCATTTGACCGCCTGCAACGCAGAGCAGCTCGAATTGTCGGGGACCCAGTACTCTGTGAACGGCTGGATCACTTGGCGTTGCGTAGAGACGTCGCTTCATTGTGTGTCTTCTACCGCATTTATTACGGGGAGTGTTCCGAAGAGCTGTTCAACCTGATTCCTGCCGCCGAATTTCACCTTCGCACGACACGCCACAAGTTACGATATCATCCCCACCATCTGGATGTGTGGCGGTCCTCCACAGTGCAGTTTTCAAGGAGCTTTCTTCCTCGTACCACGAAGCTGTGGAATGAGCTTCTTTGTGCGGTGTTTCCGGGACGATACGACATGGGTACCTTCAAGAAAAGCGCGTACACCTTCCTTAAAGGCCGGCAACGCTCTTGTGATTCCTCTGGTGTTGCAGAAGAGTGTGGGCGGCGGTGATCACTTAACACCAGGTGACCCGTACGCTCGTTTGTCCTCCTATTCCATAAAAAAAAAAAATGCTTGGCTCCATTTGGAGAAATGCTAAGAAATTCAAAAATACTCTTGCTTTAAAAACACTATATGTGTCTCTGGTACGTAGCCATTTAGAATATTGTTCAACTGTATGGAGTCCTCACTACAAGTGTGATATGCAAAGACTTGAGAAGATTCAAAAAAGGTTCATGTTTTTATGTGTGTCCATCAAAACAAGCTACATCAATTACAATCATACAATGAGCGCTGTTTCTTTTTTGAATTGACAACTCTCTCGCGTAGACGTTGGAATTCAGATCAGGTTTTTCTTTTTAAAATAGTTAATAATTTGATTGAATGTCCTCAATTACTGGAAAAAATAGCGAAGGAAATATTATATAATGTGTATATTATAATATATGGATAATATCCATAACATGTTCTTCTCTACCTCTGTTATTATCTAGTTGTACTAGATAACTAATTTGCTGTGTTTACCCATAATTGGATGTTCACTATAGATTTTAAGTTGTGTATATGTATTGTAAATAAGCTTATGTGTACTATCTGTCGGTAAACCTTATTAAATAAATAAATAAATTCTAAAAAGCCCTTAATCGCCTCTTACGACACCCATGGGCCTGGGACTCCCCTATTCTTTTTATGCCCCGGGGAAAGTACAGGGCAGTTGTAGTGCCTCTCAGAACTTTTGAGTTTTTTAAGAGTTCTGAGCGGCACTGCACCTGGCAGGGCGAATCAATTACCATACCAAAATCAGGTAAAATGAATAATTCCTAGATTGATGGAGCGACTGGTGAGACAGAGACAAACAGATCGGCACTGGAGAGATCCGTGAGATGTGCCGAAAGCCTACGAAGACACGGCTTGCAAGCTGGTGACGTCATCGTGTTGATGGCACCCAATCATTTAGATATAGCTATACCGTTCTACGCTGCTCTATATCTTGGAGTCATGATAGCTGCTGTTGATAGAAACTTGAGTATCGGTCAGTATTACATTCAATTAAATAACATTCACAAATAATAGGCAGAGTCTATTAATACTGTACGAACAATTTATAATAATATGAGGTCCTTACATATGAAATTGGCGTATTTCGTACTGGCCACATTAATCACGATGTTCTTCTCTTTGGTAAGGAATTCCAAATTCAAAATTGTACAGCTATTTACTCATGTATTTGTGCTTCGATGACCGTCATTCTTTTGTTTTTTTCTGTTTGCGTCACTCATTTTACAAAATGGAAAACTTAAAGTATCGCATTATTTACGAGTACGAGTTCCGCCGTGGCACTAGTGCTGCGGAAACGACTCGAAGGGTGAATGATGTGTATGGCGGTCATGTTGCAAAAGAAAACACAGTTCGTTTTTGGTTCCAACGTTTTCGTTCTGGAAATTTCGACCTGCAGAAGAAGCCCCGGTGACGGCCTGAGACCCAAGTTGACAATGAAGTAGGAAGTGGAAGCGGATCCATCGCAAACCACGTCCGAGTTAGCTGCAGGCTGCGGTGTTAGTGATAAAACTGTTTTAATTCACTTGAAGCAAACTGGGAAGATTAAAAAGCTTGAAAGGTGGGTACCTCACGAATTGACTGAAGCAAACCAGCAAACGCGCGTCGACTGCTGCGTTACATTACTGAACCGGCACAATAATGAAGGTATTTTAAACCGAACCTGTGACGAAAAATGGATTATTTACGATAATCGGAAGTGCTCAGCGCAATGGTTGGATCCTGGCCAGCCAGCCAAATCCTGCCCCAAGCGAAAATTAACCCCAAAAAAGTTACTTGTAAGCGTTTGGTGGACTAGTGCCGGTATTGTTCATTGCAGTTTTCTCAAATCTGGCCAGACTATTACGGCTGATGTCTATTGTCAGCAATTGCAAACCATGATGGAAAAGCTAGCGGTTAAACAACCTAGGCTGGTCAATCGCTTCACGCCACTGCTACTTCACGACAACGCTAGACCACACACTGCACAACAGACGGCTACCAAATTAGAAGAGCTTCAATTGGAATGTCTAAGACATCCTCCGTACTCCCCGGACCTTGCTCCAACAGATTACCATTTTTTTCGAAATTTGGACAACTTCTTGCAAGGGAAAAAATTTAACTCTGATGGGGCAGTCCAAATCGCCTTCACAGATTTTATTGATTCCCGTCTGACTGGTTTTTTTAGTAAAGGGATCAATGAACTACCTATGAGATGGCAAAAGTGCATAGAAAACAGTGGTTCATACTTTGATTAATTAAATATATTATTTTTAAAAATATTCGACTTTTTGTTCCTCCCATACAAAACGCCAATTTCATATGTAAGGACCTATAAATACGGTTACCGTACGAACAATTTATAATTATTGAAGTAAAACTTCTTTAGGCGCGACATGGGGGTAACTCAGATTTTTTTTCTAATGGAAGTAACGCTCAGTACAAAAGTCAATTGAAATATTTTTTTCAGCCGAAATATTTAATGCTTTTAAAAATATTTCAAATTGCTCAGTAATATTTCTTATAAATCGACAAGTGTTTTATTGTTTATTTATTACTACTATTGCAATAAATAATATATAAGTTTTCAGAAATTTTCTGACATTTGTTAATTTGTTCATGGTTTTTGTTTTTCGTTTCCATTATTAGGATAGGCAGAGGGTTCGAGCCCAAACAGCCATATTTGTTAATATTCAGTAGCAACGTCATATTTATATATGCTAATAATAATATAACCATTAATTTCTTATTATCAATTATTTTATTAATGATCGAAAATTTTAAAATGTGCGTATGGTCAATGAACTGAATTATAAATGGAATGTACAATGAAAATAATAATCAATTAGATAAAATGACGGAATCCCAGGAACCTTTTACTCTTTCATCAATAAATAAGAATAAAAGAGAGAATCTGGAACCTGATAATAACCTGATCTGTAGGTAAAGTGTGAGTGTTTATATTCTAATGAATAATAATATCAAAATATAACATTATATTACCATTATTTGTAAAATATATAAAATCTCACTTGATAAAATAATATTAATTATATTATATACTAGCTGACCCGGCAAACGTTGTTTTGCCATATAAAGTATAATTCACGCGATAGTTTTATAAGTAATAAAATATTGCCTATATATATATATTGTACATCATTTTGTTCTATTGTCAATAGTTTTTGCAGCGCACGCAAAAATAGGTTTTCGATTTTACACCTTGTGTTACAAAATAGCAATTTTATTACGGGTCCCTAATTTTGAAAAAAAAAAACATAGCCTATAGCCTTCCTCGATAAATGGACTACCCAACACTGAAAGAATCATTCAAATCGGACCAGTAGTACCAGAGATTACTAAAGCCATTTTTTTTAGGTAGAGAAAATGCCAACTTTGCTCAAAAGATGAAGTGATATCGTCAGCTTTTCCTAGAAAACAAATACCAAAAAATTTAACAATGCTCCTAGCTCTTCAGTAATACGTGAGTTCTTAGTTGGTAACACGGCTTTATTTAATGTAATATATTAATGCGTCGGAATAATTAACATTATTCCTAAAGTTAATTATTATTAATTTTTACTTCAATCGCGCGTAAAGATTACACGCACACACTTTTTTTAATACGGGTACTGTACGAATAATTATAAATTATTAAAACGGGTACTGTACGAACAATTTACAATTATTAATACGGGTATTTTACGAACAATTTACAATTATTAATACGGGTACTGTACGAACAATTTACAATCATTAATACGGGTACTGTACGAAAAATTTACAATTATTAATACGGGTACTGTACAAACAATTTACAATTATTAATACGGGTACTGTACGAACAATTTACAATTATTAATACGGGTACTGTACGAACAATTTACAATCATTAATACGGGTACTGTACGAACAATTTACAATCATTAATACGGGTACTGTACGAACAATTTACAATTATTAATACGGGTACTGTACGAACAATTTACAATTATTAATACGGGTACTGTACGAACAATTTACAATTATTAATACGGGTACTGTACGAACAATTTACAATTATTAATACGGGTACTGTACGAACAATTTACAATTATTAATACGGGTACTGTACGAACAATTTACAATCATTAATACGGGTACTGTACGAACAATTTACAGTTATTAATACGGTAGTGTACGATCAACCTGGGACCTACTAGTAAACAATGGCAAATTTGGTTCTTGCAACTCCGCGGTCAACAGTCTATATTTGTTTTTGGGACCTACTAGGAAACAAAGGCAGATTCAATTAGATATCAATTAGTTGATTACATTAAAGCATTACTAAGGAAAACGGCCCAAAGTTACTTTAGTGACTTCAATCAAAAACAAAAATTGATTGAGCAATGTAGATAGTCTCTATACTAAATAATTTATAAATTATCTATTTTACATATTTCAGGTTTCTATTTTTTGTTAGCACCTACTTCAAAATGTTATATAAAATAGTAGTTTATTTGTTGTTAATATTTATATGACGTATAAATTATGGGTGTGTTCCGATATGCACTGCGACCACTGTACAGTGTGACGTCAATTTAGTATACTGTTCACAGTATACTAAATTGACGTCACCTTTGACACCGTTCCTTTATAGCCAGTTATACTGGTTACTATTTAAAACGGAATCCCGTTTACTGTCAGCCGCATTTTTTATGTAAATGTTAAATGTTGTTAAATGTAGTTGATTACATTAAAGCATTACTAAGGAAAACGGCCCAAAGTTACTTTAGTGACTTCAATCAAAAACAAAAATTGATTGAGCAATGTAGATAGTCTCTATACTAAATAATTTTTAAATTATCTATTTTACATATTTCAGGTTTCTATTTTTTGTTAGCACCTACTTCAAAATGTTATATAAAATAGTAGTTTATTTGTTGTTAATATTTATATGACGTATAAATTATGGGTGTGTTCCGATATGCACTGCGACCACTGTACAGTGTGACGTCAATTTAGTATACTGTTCACAGTATACTAAATTGACGTCACCTTTGACACCGTTCCTTTATAGCCAGTTATACTGGTTACTATTTAAAACGGAATCCCGTTTACTGTCAGCCGCATTTTTTATGTAAATGTTAAATGTTGTTAAATGTAGTTGATTACATTAAAGCATTACTAAGGAAAACGGCCCAAAGTTACTTTAGTGACTTCAATCAAAAACAAGAATTGATTGAGCAATGTAGATAGTCTCTATACTAAATAATTTTTAAATTATCTATTTTACATATTTCAGGTTTCTATTTTTTGTTAGCACCTACTTCAAAATGTTATATAAAATAGTAGTTTATTTGTTGTTAATATTTATATGACGTATAAATTATGGGTGTGTTCCGATATGCACTGCGACCACTGTACAGTGTGACGTCAATTTAGTATACTGTTCACAGTATACTAAATTGACGTCACCTTTGACGCCGTTCCTTTATAGCCAGTTATACTGGTTACTATTTAAAACGGAATCCCGTTTACTGTCAGCCGCATTTTTTGACGTAGCATTCAAATTAGTGTATTAAAGTTTTCTAGTTCATAAAAAAAACTTTTGTTGGCGTACTGTTAAATTAAAAATATTTTAGGCACTCGAGTGGTTTTGACTGCTCACGTGATCAAAGTACTGCGAGTACCTTTCCTCGAAAACGCCAGTGCTCACAGTAGAATATGGCGGCGATTTATGACGTCATATATTTCCCTAGGGTACTGCGGCAGTATACTGCCAGTCCATAACGGAATAAATTTTTCTACAGTGATAGCACTGTGCAGTGCTCGCAGTGCATATCGGAACATACCCAATATATATTTTTAACTCCTGTATAATTTTTGGTATTTTAGGTGAGCTCGAAGGGACTTTAGGAGTCTGTACACCAAAACTTATTTTCTGTCAAAGTGAGAAAGCGCCTGACATTCAACTGGCTCTAAACAATATTGAACTGAATTCACAAATAATTACTTTCGACAAAGGCGATTACTTGCTATCCTTCAATGAGTTTCTGGCGATCTGCGAAGAAACCATATCAATTGAAAATTTTAGGTAAGTAAATTATGATTTTAGTAGACGACTAAAATTTGTCATAGTCTATTAATTATTATAAGTTTGAATCCACATTAATGGATTTTGATTATTTGCCAATTAGCAATACTTGCACGAAATAAAAACATTGCAAACACATTTCTAAAGGAGAACAAAATACATAGCAAACTAGCAAAAGATCTTTAAGTAAAAGTCTGTACATATACTGCAATTTATCTTGGGGCGTGACTTTTATTACATCGTCTCAAACTTTTTCGTCTATGTATTGCATGTCGCGCGACGGTCGGGAGGCGCCTATAGTTTGCAGCAGCTGATCGTGTAGTGTGTTACTCATTTGTGCCAGTGCTCCACGCTATTTTGTTTGTTTTTGTCAATGTTTAGTGTAAATGTTGTTATTTATTAAAGTGAAACTTTTATTTGCTTTTGTTAAACAACGGCACAGCTAGTGAGTCCAAAACTGCCGCGTCACATACGCTCACAGTGCCGCGCGCCAAGATGTCTTGAAGTATCTGTAAACTTTTGTTGTTAAGTATACTATTCACTGATCAAGAATATTTACTTTTAGAGCTACAGAATTCAATCCTGAAACTACAAGTGCCTTATTAATAGCTACCAGTGGCACGACAGGGTTGCCAAAGGCCGCGGAAACAACCCATAAGAACTTCGCTATCACTTTACCCTATATCTGGTAAGTGGAGCAATTTTTGTTTTAAAGCAGAAAATTGAGTCACGTCATGCTCATGTAAGTTATCTGTTGTTACATTGGAATATGTGTGACAACGATTGCTTGCTATCAGATCGTAGATGGCCCAAGTCAGACGGGCGTCGGCACTAATCTTGTTATACATGACAAAAGATTACTAAAATGTTGGGCATGGCAAAGAATAAATAATAGTACAAGTAGTATAGGCGCTGAATGAAATATGGAGGGGATATCTGCGCATGAGTACTGTCGCGGACGCTTTACAAATATAACTTTAAATATTTTTATGTAATGACAAATAGTTATTCTAGGGCAGAGCGAAAGGTTAAGTACTTCTATACAAATTTAATTACGCGCCGCAGTTTTCAAAAAAATTCTCAATAATAGAATAAGTGTGTGCGTGTGTGTGTGTGAGTGTGTTTGTGAGTGTGTGTGAGTGTGTGTGTGTGTGTGTATGTGCGTGCGTGAGTGTGTGTATACGTGTTAACATGTATTTTAACTGTCGCCTACAATTTATGATACTCACAGTACTAAGACGCCCTATTCTATTTCTTTCTTTTTATTCCCAGGGGCCATAAATAGTTTTGATTTAGAAGAAAATGTCATAGGATAATGTATCCTTAGGATGCGGTACAAAATAATTGGTTGTATTTCTGGTGACATGAAGTATAGGTGTGCAAGCATTTATATATGTTATTGTATATTGTTTTTATTTTATTTTCATGTAATCTACAGCGTCATAATTTGTATACATCATTAATATATAAAGTAGAAGAATAAGGCCAAAACTGAGTACAGTATATAATAGGTATTAAACAAAAGAATTAACATTTGTGATATATTAACCAACATAAGGTAACAAATTTACAATTACTATACTAAGCTACTTATAAAACTAAACAGAAATAAGTGTTACATATTATGTGTGTGCGTATATGTAAGGGTGTGTTTTGAGTGTGTGAGGGTGTATATTGTATGTGTGTGTGTATGGATAATTATTTTAGTAGATGAATATTTCTTATTTCGTTTTTAGCTGTACTTTGGACAATCGTCGACCAGTGCCGGGAGAAACTTGTGTCTTCTATCGAGTCTACTCTCGAGAAGGTCGCGGAATGGGGTAAATTGAACCTTGTCCAATTTAACCCCCAGAAGACTCAAGTTTGCGCGTTTACCACAAAAAATACCCCATTTGTCGTATCACCGCTCTTCGACACTTTCCTTAAAGCCTCGCCTAGTATCGGAATACTGGGTCTCGAGCGATTGCCAATTTCGTGGCCATCTAGAAGGCAAAGCCAAATTGGCTTCGAAGAAGCTGGGCGTCATTAATAGAGCACGGCAGTACTTCAAGCCGGCCCACATTCTAGCGCTCTACAAAGCGCAGGTCCGGGCACACATGGAGTATTGCTGTCATCTCTGGTCTGGCGCACCCTAGTATCAGCTCGATCCATTTGACCGCGTGCAACGCAGAGCAGCTCGAATTGTCGGGACCCAGTGCTCTGCGAACGGCTGGATCACTTGGCGTTGCGTAGAGACGTCGCTTCATTGTGTGTCTTCTACCGCATTTATCACGGGGAGTGTTCCGAAGAGCTGTTTAACCTGATTCCTGCCGCTGAATTCCACCTTCTACACGCCACAAGTTAGGATATCATCCCCACCATCTGGATGTGTGGCGGTCCTCCACAGTGCGGTTTTCCAGGAGCTTTCTTCCTTGTAGTACGAAGCTGTGGAATGAGCTTCCTTGTGCGGTGTTTCCGGGACGATACGACATGGTTACCTTCAAAAATAGCGCGTACACCTTCCTTAAAGTCCGGCAACGCTCTTGTGATTCCTCTGGTGTTGCAAGAGAATATGGGCAGCGGTGATCACTTAACACCAGGTGACCCGTACGCTCGTTTGTCCTCCAATTTAATAAAACAAAAACTTTGGACAAATAAAAGATATCTAACTTATTGTTTGGCTAATGAGACTTAACATCTTATGTCTCAAGGTGTCGAGGGCAATTGTAGTGCCTCTCAGAATTTTTGGGATTTTCAAGAATCCTGAGCGAGAGAATTACAAAAATGGGCAGAGCGTATCATTTAATATCAGCTGTACGTCCTGCTCGTCTCGTCTTATTGTCATAAAAACAATATTTTTTGACAGGGCAAGCTATATGAATTTTCCTAATCCAACAAGAATGGCGTTCATCTGTTCTCCTCTTCAATGGTTGACAGCGTTGATTCATTGTATTGCGTCACCAATACTAAGCTATACACGTCTCCAAACATCTTTACCTCTCACAGCGGAGCACGCCTGCAATCTCATAGATACATACAAGGTTGGTTAATCATTAAAGTTTACTTTTTAAGTCGTGTTAATGGAGAGAAGTATATGAAACATGGGTCCCTAATCATTTTTTCACTGAAATCCTGTTGCTCTCTGTAAGTATTGTATTAGCGCGAGCGTAGGAAAAAATATAATATTAAAAATGAAAATTAGTTATGGTATAACAATAGACGGACATACCTGATGAGGTTCCGAGTAGAGCCATTATTGCTGGGGGACTCCGCTATTACTCCGCCTGGCGTAGGTGCGAATAAGCGGGTGCCCGATGATTGGTTGATTCAAGTTTAACCGGCGCGAGAGTTACAGTTGCTACTAGATCAGCCAATCAGATACTAAAGCGTCTGTTGTCTATAGGTATCTCCCTATTTCATACTTTTTTGATTTGGTATCTTTATATTACACATATGAATGTAAGTTTGTTATATATCAGGAGTTACTTAGGAACCGGATGTCATTATTTTCCTAACACCCATTACTTTTTAGAGGCCTATCCTCAGTGGGTTTGGGGGGGGGGGGGTATGTACTCTTAAGCGCGTGAGAGGCATCCCACTCTAATCCTAGTCTCACACATCAGTAGAATATGTTAAGGGTGTTTGGTAGATTCATAGCAGAATCGGTACAAGCTGCTGAAGAATTTCGCGAATTTTGTCTAGAGGCAGATTCAGCTTGCAATGGCCAGAGGAAAGGCCTAGCCTAGAAAAAACTAGCCGCTTCAACGTTTACGTTGTTTCCAAACCCAAATGGCTTAGTTGGTAAGAGCGCTGAACCCGAGAGGCGGGTTTGAATCCCGCATCGTGCATAATTTTTTGGTACAAATTAAACTTGTATACTAATACTATTTTCAATTTTTTTATTACTGACGAATGATGAATGATTGCTTAACTGAAATGGCAATGGGCAGGGCACATAGTTCGATGGACACATTGCCGGTGGGGCAGAAAAGTCCTCGAATGGCGACCATGTACTTAACGCAGTGTTGGTAGGCCCCCCACTAGATGGACTGACGATCTGGTCAAGATCGCCGAAATACGTTGGATGACAGCAGCGCAGGACGGATCGTCGTGGAGGCTGTTGTCCAGCAGTGGACGTCTTCCGGCTGATGATTATGATGTGAATTAATTATTTTCGTGCTCTGAAATAATTCTTACGTAATATTGGTCATACTTTAAAATTATAATCAAATAACTAATTATGACGCTAGATTTTCACAAAGTCAAAAAGCACATTGAGTAGCTAGCATATGTAGTAAGTGTAAAATTATAAATTGCGACTCAACACGGTCTCTAGACAGATCAACGATGCAGTGCGGTAATGAAGGAGACAGGCCGCGTTTCCTCCTTCCCGCGCCATTTACGGTCGTATTGATTCATTCCATTGCGAATAGGTACTTGTATGTACACGCAATCAGTTTGATGTTCTCATGCCACATTTCGAAATTTATGATCAAATTAGTACTTTTTTACTTTTAAAACAAATAAATACTTAACAGCTGTGCTATTGCTATACTTCACATCCTATAAGTAAGGTTTTTTGAGAAGCCTTGCATATCTTTAGCGACTAAACGTTGAGATAATGTTGTAGGTTTTTAGCGACAGAACAAAGTGATGCCTTATTTGTACTTACCACACAATTACGACTTGGAAGCTAATTACTAATAATTATTAATATTGTTTGATGTTATTTAGCCAACCTACACCGTACTAAGTCCAACTTTCTTGACTGCGCTTCTTGGTCACAAAGACCTGTGTGACTTTGCGAGTTTCGAGTTGATTATGCTTGGAGGCAGCGCGGTTCCAGTTGAACTTATAACTAAATTAAAGGTAATTTCACATTTAAGTTATTTTTCCCTATTTCTAGGGATATATGTATATATCGATTTCTTTTGGTTCCGAAATATACAGGTTTAAAGGGAAAGTCTTACAGAATGTTAAAGAACGTTATTTTTTAAGTCATTTCTGATGGATTTGTGTTCTTTAGTATGGTCTCCGAAACGTAACCGTTATGGAGATATTAAACTTTAAAATGCTTTTTTTTTTCATAAAAGCACATTTGTTGCTTTTGTATCGATTTTTTTGGTAGTCAATCCTCTTAAGGTCGGAAATTACGCTCGATCATTTTAATACACCCAATACTGAACTGTGAACCACAGTTCACACCAAGGGTCTATTCTTGAACCGTTCCTCTTACTTATTTACATTTAAGATCTACATTGTATAAAACAACTTAGATATTGTTAGCAGATGATACTACACCTCTATTTAAAGTGAAAAGAAACAAAGTTACCAACGCAATACTTAAATTTACAATGGAGCCCCATATTAATGGATTCGTTCGATTTAGCTCTGCAACGAAAATTTGACAATTGACTGACGTGAAAATGGCGCGTCTGTTTTAGTGTTATAAATAAGTGTTGTAGTAAATGTAGTCCATAATAAAACTACTACTACATTTAAGCTACAGAAGAGCACTATTCACGCAATTAATGAACTAGGTTCTCAAGAATTATTAAGAGAACAATTTAAAGACACAAAAAACATACTAACTGTTGTTACTCAATATATTCCTGATAATGTTATTTAGATACTACTAGCGAATTTTCTAGAATTAGTGATTACATAATGATTAGACTAGCAAAAAACAAACTTGTTATGCCTACAAGTCAGTAAAGCCGATTTAGTAGGGCAATGATCCCAGAAAATGAACAAAAGAAGTGTGTTTCAAAATTAAAAAGAATTATTAAAAAAAGTTTATTTGGTAAAGGTACTATAGTATAAATGGCTTAAAAGTTTCTACTGAGTTTCTTGCACCCGTTCTTCTCAAGTCTGACGCATATATTTCAGAGTGCGTGCTAGATTTTGTTACGTTCAAAAGAGATTTAAAATTATATTTTGATATAAAAATATATAAATTTAAATAAAGAAAGTAATCAGATAATTCTTAATTCTTAGATTAACGATTGGTGTCCACTGCGCTCCAACTAGAGACCCCACTACCTATGAGCAATATTTTTTTTATTACGGCAACTATTAGATGCTTTTGTGTGTGTGGCATATTGACGCTCAATGGCATCTTTCAAATTTTGTAACATACGGTTCATGTTATTTTACATTGAAATTATATAAATACAAAATACTTACTGATGATATGTGATCCCAGTGTCTATATTCATTATTATTAGCAAAGATGTCACACATTGTTGAGACTGGCGCGAGTACGCCCACTTGGGCGAAGTATTAGTTGTCCCACTTTGCAACTACGCCCTCGGTATCTAGTTGGAGCGCAGCGGAGACCAATCCTTAACCTAAGCCTATGATTTATGAAAGTGTTAGACATAATATAAGAGAATATAATCTCTTTTCCTATTTACTTATCGTCTAGATCATCAGTCACAACCTAACCTTAACCAACATACCTAATCTAAATTATTATGATTTGCTTTATAGTCTTATTCTTATTTTTATAGGAAGTAATGGATGGAATAATCATATCATATCAATCAATGATTTTTCAAAAATAACATTAATTCTTACGCTTGAATAACTCACATATTTTAATAGATTGATTATTGTTAATGACGAAAAACCTAGACACTTACGGCCGTTCACAATATACTATCTACAGATAGAGATAAATTAGTACCTTCTACTGCCAGTAATTAGTTGTCAATAATCTGAAGCTGCCCTAATATACCCGATAAGTCATTCTTATCGCCTTATAAGTGACGCACAAACTTCTATCGCTGGTAAGCTATACGTCCCCCATTGACAGGAGGTGATTGATAAGGTGAGTTACCGTCGATAAGTTTATTGGGACAGAAAAGTCAACGATAGTTACGATTTTTATCTCAAGTAAGAGATAGAATGAATATTGGAAACGGTCGTTAGTATTTGTGTAATTATAGATATGTAAATTATTTTTTTTAATTATTTTTTTTTTATTTAATCTTTTTTTTGATAAAGAACGATGTTATATAATTATTTATTTATGCCAACAGAGCGTTAGCCCAAATACAGATGTGTACAACGTTTTTGGAATGAGTGAGCTAACGGGAATCTGCTTCACTCCGGATTTTTCTCCACCAGGATCGTGCGGGAGGCCAATGGGATGTTTACAATACAAGGTGAGTTAAAACTTAAACGCACAACAACAAAAGACAAGCCCGTTTATCTAGTGAGACTATTTATGTGCATATGATATGTACCTTAATTATTTCAGGAGTGTTCTCTCGGGGTGGTAGAAAACGAATTTGGGAACGATGTTGAAATTTAAGATGGTCGCGCTGCATAAATACTTATCTTAATATATATATATACAACAGACGAACAAAATAAATAAATATATATACTAGCTGACCCAGCAAACGTTGTATTGCCGATATTAAAATCGCGATACAAAAGTAACTGTTGATCGTAGATGGGTGAAAATTTGAAGTTGTATTTTTTTTAATGCTAACTCATAATCAAACAAATTAAAAAAAAATGTCAAAAAAAATTTCGTGTGGACCATTTAGGGACTTAACATTTAGGGGTATGAAAAATAGATGTTGGCTGATTCTCAGACCTATTCAATATGCTTACAAAATTTCATGAGAATCGGTCAAGCCGTTTCGGAGGAGTACGGGAACGAACATTGTGATACGAGAAATTTATATGTAAGAAGATATATATATTTATAACTATATATATAACTGAACTACCTCCTAAACGGCTGGACCGATTTGGTTTAGATTCTCAACTCCGTCCATATAATATAATTCTCTTGCTCATGTGTATGTTAGTGAACTCCTCTTATGGACCGATTTTTCAAATTTAAAGACGTGTGTACAGGACAACGTCTGTCGCATGCACTAGTATGTATACAGGATGTCCCAAAGTTATCGGACACAGGTACTTTCCCTTCATGTCCCATAACTTTGGGACATCCTGTATATACCATA
Source organism: Leptidea sinapis (assembly GCF_905404315.1). Taxonomy (NCBI): domain Eukaryota; kingdom Metazoa; phylum Arthropoda; class Insecta; order Lepidoptera; family Pieridae; genus Leptidea; species Leptidea sinapis. The sequence goes on along the minus strand of NC_066265.1, from coordinate 13,695,411 downwards.
ATAATCGCTCGAATGGAACAACACTCTAGCCGTGCGTCGGAGCCAAAATAGACCACTAATTTTATTCATTATTTTAAACCAATTAATTATACACATATTTGAATAGTTTCCGAAAATTTTAAATTTTTATTTTATTCTTTCAATCTTTAAGAATTAGTATTGAAGAATTTAAAAAGAATTAATATTGAATAAATTAAGAATAAAACAACATACATATTAAGTGTTCAATTTACAGCTGGAGTGAGCAATCAGAATATCCATATAATTTAATACTCGGAGTTCAATACACATCCTAATCAACTTCGTTTCTTGTGGGGTTTTCAAACACATTTTTTATATCGCTTCTTACGGAATTTCCTACCAAACATTATTTTTACAAGAGTACTTTGAGGATATCTAAAGTTATTGACTTCACTATTATTAATTGTAATATATTTTTAGTTACTTGACATTGAAACACAGGATGAAATAGAGGAACCGAATGTACGAGGTGAACTTTGTCTAAAAGGGCCGGGCATTTTTAAGGTAAAATATTATTAAATTTATAATATTATATTCTAATAATCTGTATCTGTATAATGTGTAGCATGTATAAATAAAAAGGCAAGAAATGTTTTTTACGAAAATAAGGGACGATACGAGCAGGACGTTCAGCTGATGGTAATTGATACGCCCTGCCCATTACAATGCATTGCGCTTGTCACCTGGAGACATAAGATGTTAAGTCTCATGCCCAGTAATTTCACTAGACTCGCCCTTCAGACCGAAACACAGTAATAATTTACACATTACTGCTTCACGGCAGAAATAGGCGCCGTTGTGGTACCCATAATCTAGCCAGGATCCTGTGCAAAGGATGCTGCCACTGGTAATAGTTAATGTTCTGCCATTATTTCAGGATGTTGTGCTTAAAGCCATAATTGAATTTGCCGTTGTTATTGGAGTATTTATAAAATTATTTTTTTTTTTTTTTTTCTCATTAATATTTTACCTTACCTTTACTTTTATGGAAGAGCTATTTAACTACACGGAGTAAATTTTAGGTATACCTTCTTGATAGTACAATAAGTAGTGTTTTACGAAAAGTAACAATGACACACACCACACTCACCCACACACACAAACACACAGACATCCTGTTTCTATAATATTTTTCTTTTGTTACAGTATATTTTTAAACTTAATTTCTGATCCCTAGTTTTTGGTACGGTTAATTTTAATTGATATGGAAGAGCGTGGCCTTCTGGCACAGGTGTTTCTCACTTAATAGGAGGTCACATCCACTATTATATTTGTATCATTTTTGTTACTGAAATAAATATTTTTCATTTTTCATTTTCATTTTTTACCTAATTTATGAAAAGTTCTCTCCTCATACTCTCTCTGCTCTCTTTATTTATGTTGTCTATGCGTACATGGACTCCAATGATTATTGCAACACCGACAAGACAATATGGGCAGATGTGATCACTTACCGTACGTGTCACGTACAACGCGTGCAGTGTTTCAAATCAAATCAAATCAAAATCACTTTATTCATGTAGATCAAGGAAATGACACTTATGAATGTCAAAAAAAATATTTCTTGTTGAATCTACCGCTACTTCGTAATCGGTTAATGAGAAGAAGTAGCAAGAAACTCATTGCCACTCTTTTAAATCCAGATTTACATTTTCATTGTTTTACAAATCATTTCAATTTCAACATAACATGTAAAGTTATGCAACAAACCCTGTTTATCCCTCGATATTTTCCTGAAAGAACTATGATTCAACATATGTTACTTAGGGTTACGGTGACATATTTCAAATGGACAAAAAATTTTAAAAATGGAGGTAATATACTTTTTGGTTTAATGAATTATTTCCAAAGAACATGGGATGGATTTTTCTGATGATGTTTACCATTTGTCCTATTGTCCCATTTGGACTTGACGTTGAATTTTGTGACACCTGTATATTAATTGGTAGGCACCATGTAGTCTCCTCATAAAAGTTATTCGTTTTATACCGTGGTATAGTAGTACATATATTAACTGAACCATAATAGTTTTATGATGACTATAGGAATGAATCACATAGTTTATGGATTCATTTTACTAATCAGGTGGTAGAGATATTATGTAAACAAATACAGTCGCCATGACACAGGTTGGTAAGCCTTTGTGCTATTAAAAAATTTTATTTTCTTCGTAAATTGGATAATTTATCAACAGTGACCACTTCCTAACATAATCGAATAGTTTTGCAAAATCAGTCATCAGGCTTATTGTACTCTTTTTCCAGAAGATATCTGAATTCTGAATACGTAATGAATTATTAAATGTTTTGCCACTCTCTTCATGACTGTGCATAAAAGAGACACACACGATATCATAATATATTATTATACTGAGAGTTGAACAAAGCATACAAGGTTTTATGACGATACGACACTCGAACGGTTAGCTCAGTTGGTTAGAGCAGCTGGCACGGAACGTAGGAAGTAGTGGGTTCGAGTCCCGAATCATTCATAAAATTTTGTTTTTCAAATTTTATTTGTATATTACTGTATCAAAATACATACATACTATAATTACAAGACATTCTAACACGAAAGTGGTATGATATTTTATATACATTTACTGTACATACTTCGTATTAAAATACATTTACTTTTTGACTTACTCGTGTATTTGATTTTGACATTGACTATTTGACGTTTGAGTATTTTTGTTGCATCACTTTACATAATATACTGTAATTGTAATGATTTGCAAAACGATGAAAATGTAAATTTTTATTTTAAAGAGTTGCTAATGAGTTTCTTGCAACTTCTTCTCGTAAATTCAATTAGAAAAACATTTTTTTTTGACATTTCCGTGACCTATATAAATAAAGTGATTTTGATTTGATTTTTGATTTTGATATATCTACATTGTCATAATAAGTAGGTTTATGTTCTTGGTAAACTTGCAGGGATATTACAAAAACATTACAGCGACGGCGGAGGCTTTTACGGAAGATGGATGGTTTAAAACAGGAGACATGTTTTATAGAGATGAGAATTGGAATTTTTTCTTTTGCGAAAGGTTAAAACTATTGCTGAAATATAAAAGCTATCAGGTAAAACCATTTCTAAATTTATTTTAATTAATATAGTTGTAATGCAGATAAGAAGGAAAGTACTAGAATTGACATAGGCACGTTAAGTCTGATGCATGTACTCGATTCGCGACGAAAACTTAATGTTTTTGAGTTTTTGCATCGAATGATATGAACAGATTATTCGATAGTCTTAGTCTTGATTAAGTGCACTACAGAGTAAAAATGTAATTTTTAATGACAGTTTTTTAAAGAGAAAGCAATCCCTTCGTGGCTTTTGACGAAAATAGACGTCAGTAAAGAGATAATCACTCTAAACTGTTCTGTGTGATACAACTATTTATTATTTGATGCGTTTGTCCAGCGGAATATATAATCTTAAAGAGCCCAATAACGAAAATATTATGGACATTATACTATATTTAAAAGCAATATTGAAAAAATACAAATTCAATTCACGCTAACCTTTTTTTAACCAGTATTTGTATAGATACAAATAATACAAATAAAAATACAGTTTTTTTTCAGTCAATTTTATGAACCCTATTATTTTTAACGTTTGGATTATGGTCACATAACGGCGCCTATTTCTGCCGTGAAGCAGTAATGTGTAAGCATTATTGTGTTTCGGTCTGAAGGGCGCCGTAGCTAGTAAAATTACTGAGCAAATGAGACTTAACATCTTATGTCTCAAGGTGACGAGCGCAATAATTATAGTGCCGCTCAGAACTTTTGGGTATTTCAAGAATCCTGAGCGGCACTGCCTTGTTATGGGCAAGGCATATCAATTAGCATCAGCTGAACGTCCTGCTCGTCTCGTCCCTTATTTTCATTAAAAAAAATCCTTTAAACCACTACCTAGTACCTAAGTAGTGATTGGGGTTCAGAAATATAATACATATCGAATCGGCGGACGTGTAACGACGCGTAAATATTGCGTATTCAAATATATCTAACTGCGGAAACTCTTTCACAACCCTTACATCGTTATGTCTTTTTTTAACAAGACTGTAAAGGGAATCCATGTACGTTTGTGATCAATTTAATTTAAAAAAAAATGCGGTCTGTGTTTAATTCGTTCAGAAAAGAAACCTTTTAACAAAACTCAAGGTTTTGCTTTTGTTTAAAAGATTTCACCTGTCGAACTGGAGAATGTGATTAGAAAGCACCCGGCCGTATTAGATGTGGCGGTGACGGGCCTACCAGATCCTGAATGTGGTGAGCTGCCTGTTGCATGTGTGGTTCGACGCCCAGGCTATGACGTCAATGATAATGAAATCATTAACTTGGTTCAAGGTATAAATTTGTTTTATGTAAACAATTTATATGTATAAACCATAAACATAGTATTGTAGCATATTAGACATTTTTTTTATATGATAATAAGGGACGAGACGAGCAAGACGATCGATCGATGGTAATTGATACGCCATGCCCATTACAATGCAGTGCCGCTCAGGATTCTCAAAAACCCTAAAATTCTGAGCGGCACTACAATTGCGCTCGTCACCTTGAGACATAAGATGTTAAGCCTCATTTGCCCAGTAATTTCACTAGCTCCGGCGCCCTTCAGACCGAAACACAGTATGCTTACACATTACTGCTTCACGGCAGAAATAGGCGCCGTTGTGGTACCCATAATCTAGCTGGCTTCCTGTGCAAAGGAGCCTCCCACAGGTATGCAAAGGAGCCTCCCACTGGTAAATAAAATACTCTTTTGATTACGGCGAGACCAAATTTAAAATGTGTGCCAGTTTTACAGATGTGTTAGTGAGTTAGTGAAGTGTGTAGTATTTTGTTATTGGTCAATCCCTATGACTAATATTAATAAACGGCGTCATATTCACGTATACAATATTTTATTATCTAACACATATCTCCCTAAATAATTATAATATAGCAGTAACAACATTATCAATTCAACATTATCAATCAACATTAATAATTTACATATTAAGAAAAAAAATTCGACTTCGAATCACTTCTTGCACGAACTTTAATTAGACAAAATTACAAAATGTCTTGTTACTTAATGTTGTTAATTGGTACTAAACTGTTACATTCTTTATTTTTTTTATAGAATGGGAGGATACGAGCGTACGGGTCACCTGGTGTTAAGTGATCACCACCGCCCACATTCTCTTGCAACACCAGAGGAATCACAGGAGCGTTGCCGGCCTTTAAGGTGTAGTTTGTAGTTTGTATTTTCGTTTTATTAACATTTGATAATGTTTTTAATAAATATTATGGAAATATTAAAGAACGACCTTAAGTATTGTTCGAAACGAATTTCCAACTGAAACTGAAAAAAAATTTTTTTCTTCTCGCATTTAAATTTGGACCGACGATTGTTGTTTTAATATTGATAAATAACCAGTGTTTACACGTTATTATAAATCAAAAGATCTTTAATGATTTAAATTGATATTTTTTTTTATATTTGATGTTGCATTTTTTTATATAAAAAACTATGGCTATAGTGGTATCTATGTACATATGTCACACAATCGATTTTCTTCTCTTTTGTTAAGCAATTCTTTGGCACTTGATAACTAAATTTACTATATTATTATTACATTAAATTAAAACTTTCGATATGGGGAAGTGTTCCACGAATACTGGCAACATTTCCGCTGGATAACTTGGCTGACCCGTTGACCGAAATAGTTGCCAGCGCTTGGTCGTTTCCAGTAGCCCTATTGAGGCGAGAAGATAGTACTTTGAACATTCTCTCCGGCGCCACGGGCCAAGTCTCTCGACACCAAACGGCAGAAAGATGTATCGACATATTTGCGACGTTTGCTGTCTTCGGCAGTCAAAGCAGCAGCCCCAGCTCAAACTGAAGAAACTTGGACATGAGAAGGAGCCAGAGTATCGAAACAAGTTGCGCCCCACACCAGCGCCCTTCCCCGTGCCCAAGCCACCAGGGTCATTCCATTAGAAAATTGATTAAGTATATGAAATAGTGCCTACTTATTTATTTATTATGTTAAAACCTTACTTACCTAACTTTTATTATTTTCAGAGAATTTATCCGAATCCAAGCAGTTGAGAGGTGGAGTACTATTTATGAACGAAATACCAATGACAGCGTCTACAAAAGTTCACAGAAGAAAATTAAAAGAAATTGTGTTAAAATCATGCGGCAGTCAGGGTTGCTAACTTTCCTTGAACAACAAGTAGAGTACCTACCTCAGACAATTAATATGTCTAGATGGAGTCTCTTACTGTTAGATAACCGATAAAAACAGGCCAGGAATATTATTAATAATATATAATTTTGTGTGCGTGACAAGCTACGTCTTACACTCGCGATTTGTATGACACTTTATGATAGTGTGCGTGAGTAGAGGTTAGTTCTAAATCCAATTTTATTCCAAGTTTTCACAGCTGCCTTAGTCTATCTAGACGTATAAATGATCTAACGGCCGTTGTCAATAAATGTTGTCTATCCTTCGTTTAACTAACTAGAGGTACACAAATCCATCCTTTTACGCGTACTACATTTCAATAACCTATCGACATAACTATATAACATGACATAACTATGTATAGATAAGATCTTGTCATTAAACGGTGATAGCATATATACACAGCAAGAAATACGTTATTGAAAACGGTCGTAAGTAGAGTACCTATGTCTGACAACCTCGCGAAACTCGCTAAGAAAAAAGCGATTCACTCGACTGTATGAAACGTGTAGTCATTGATACTTTGACAGGTGACAGCTATAATCCTGTAAAAAACGGAGATAGCCGAAATTCACTACGTTTTAAGCAACTGTTCGCTTTCAAACTTAGACGGATTATACTTCGTCGCCAATCGCGTTACTGTAATTACTGCTATTTTAAACTTATGTCAAATGACTGCATGTTTAATACTAAAGTAAATTTTAATTTTTACTTAGGCAGTCCCGCCTCTTTTTACATACCCCCTTATTCATAATAGTCTGCTAACTTAAAGCATTGCTAATAATTCTCACTCTGTCTTCTTCTATTGACCTAAGTCAGAATGAGAAAAAAACACTCCGTGGTTAGTATTTACATCTTCTTTGATGTCTGTTTTCAAAGATTGCAAATAAACAGCAGGGCATAGTAAATCTGTGATAATAGTACATTACATACATATTTTTAAAACTAATCAAAAGACGAGCTCCACTAATATAAACTTATTGTTAGAGTTGTTTGTTTCAATTGTTATTTTTATAGTTAGTTATTTAGATATTCGTAAACAATATTCAATAAATTTGTTATTAAACATTATAATATTGTTTTATACTACGATTGTAGTGATATATCCCTACTTATATAATATTAATAAATAAATGTGAATACAAGTTTGTTTGTTACGCTTTCACGCCTAAACCACTGAACCGATTTTAATGAAGTTTAGCACACAGATAGACAAGAACTTGGGAAAGGAAATAGTAAATAACCTTTTATCGTGAATAAAAGGTTTGGCGGGGTTAAAACAGGGGGTGGAAGTTTGAATGAAAGTTAGTTATTATTGAATATAGCACCATGAAACTTTGTATTTAGACCCATGATAAGAATTAAATAAATATTTTTTCTAGCATTTTTAAAATTTAGACCTGTGTTGGGTTATGGGGGGATGAAAGTTCTATAGTTTGTAGCCATTAAAATTTATTAACCACAGCAGTTTATTGTGTATTATTTTCAAAATGAGTATATTAAAAAAAAATGCTGCCAGAGTAACTATTGCACGCGCACGAAATCGCGGGTAACAGCTAGTATAATATATCAGAAAAGTTGAAAAATTTGTTTTAGTAGATCTTCCGTTTACAATAATATGTTCTATAGCCGAAAAAACAAAGATTTCGACTGGTAGTGTGTATAGCATTGAACACGAACGAATACTTAGAGGCCGATGCACAAAGAAATAACAGTGCCATGTAGGGACGCACGAAACATGCAAATGTTTATATTATTGTCACGAGAGTGGGTCAGGGATTGGAAAGTAATATACAGCTTAAAGGAACGGGCCTTTATTTGCGTCCACTTCCATGAACTTGCACTCTCACGTCTGCCGCTGTTCCTCTTCAGGTGGCGGTGCCTTCAGCAGATCACACGCACCGAACACTCGTTCTCTTCTATCTTCTACTCCTGTTTCACTTTACACTACTTCTTCTTCCCTTCCTTATCACTTTCGAGTCAGAACTTCCATAGGCCACGCCTAGTACGGCTTATATAAATGATTCTCTACAATCTTTAAATTTAAATTGTACTTGAAATTTCTTTTATCTATTATTATCCTGATTAAACATTTTCTATCCTTTTTTTCTGCTCGACTTGATCCCGAACTCAATAAAAATTTCCTTTAATTTTTTTCTTCTTCTTAACGTGCCGTCTCCTTGCGAAGGTTGGCAATCATTAGGACAATTTCAACTTTCGACACAGCTGCTCTAAATAAAGATCTTGTGCTCTTCCCAAACCATTGGCGCAAGTTTTTAAGCCACGATATCCTTCTGCGGCCAGGCCTCCTCCTGCCTGCCACTTTCCCTTGCATGATTAGTTGAAGGAGTTCATATTTCTTGCATCACATGTCCAAAATATTCTAACTTTCGTTCATTAATAGACGTAAGTGTCTCTGTAGCCTTTCGCATTCTCTCTAACACGATGCTATCCCGTACGCGATCTGTCCAATTCTCAGCATACGTCTGTACACCCACATCTCGAACGCTTCCAGTTTTTTTTGTCATAGCTTCTGTCAGCGTCCAAGCTTCTACGCCGTATAGGAGTACAGAAAAGACATAGCACCGCGCTATGCGTATACGAAGAGAGATGTTTAGGTTCCGGTCACAAAGTACTTTTTTCATTTTTGAAAAGGCGTTGCGTGCTTGCTCTATTCTGCATCGTATTTCGAGGCTGTTATTCCCGTTGACCCTAATGTTTGCACGCTGTTTCCAATATAAGTTTCTGATGAATCGACAGTCATTAAAGTCCAAATCAATTTTCTGGAGCACTTCCATCAATTTGACATATTGAACTCGGTCAAATACCTTTTCATAGTCAATGAAGCAGACAAATAGATCTCTATCCATATCCCAGCATCTTTGTACCAGCACCTGATAGCCGAAAAGTGCATCTCTTGTACCCAAACCGCTTCTAAAACCAAACTGGGTATATGATAGTAAAGACTCACATTTCGAGTAAATTCTGCTATGAAGTACTTTTAAAAAGAGCTTCAAAACGTGACTTATGAGTGAAATTGTGCGGTAATCACTGCATTTTTTGGGATTATTGATTTTTGGTAGGGTGATAAATGTCGATTTGAGCCAGTCAGAAGGAATCGTGCCCGAGTCGTAGATAGCATTAAAGAGGTTAACGAGATAATCTAGATTGCACTCTTCGATTTCTCTAATAATCTCGACTGGTATGTCATCGGGACCACATGCTTTTCTTGTTTTTGCATTTCTTATGGCATGATAGACTTCACTTTTCGTAATGGCTGGTCCCGTGTCATCACAAACGAAATCTACAGGATCAGATCGAGTGTCATGAAACAGCTCAGTAACATATTGTTCCCATGTTACTAACATGTCATCGGTGGAAAATGCATAATTGCCATATTTATTGAGAAGAGTTACTTGTCTGCGTCCTTGATGTTTAGGAGATATAAGCTCTTTAATCTTCTTATGCATATTAAAACAGTCAAACTTCCTATCCAGTTTCTCTATCTTAGAACAAAGATCACCATACCATGTTTCTTTTGCCTGTCTTATTTTTTTCCGTATTAAACGTTTTATTGTGTCATACTTTTCTTTGTTCGTTTTATTTTCACCTCTTTTATCCATTAAATCCAATATTTCGTCAGTAATCCATTTCTTTTTCTTCGTTCGTGGCGTCGACGTCAAGATCTTTTCACTTGTGTCTTCTAGGTGGTAACTTAAATAATGTATTAGTGATGACAAACTCACGCTCCTGGCAGAACTGCACCAACCTTTCTCCTTGATCGTTTCGAACCCTAAGCCCAAAAGTACCAACAACATCGGGTACTGGACCTTGTCCGATTTTGGAGTCAAAATCACCCGTAATTATTGTTGTATCATGTTTTTTAGTTATTTTGAGGGCTGTTTCTATGTCATCGTAAAATTCCTCATTCATATCGTCGTTTTGTCTGCAGTAGGTGCATAAACTTGGATTATGTTGATGTTAAACGGCTTAGCTTCAAGTTGTAATAACATTACCCGGTCCGAAATGGGAAGAAAATTCCTTACAGTAGATCTACTGTAAGGAATTTTCTTTCAGCCTACGATCGTAGAGCGTCTTTTATAATTACTGCAACACCATTTCTATGATGTTGATTATCATTGCTACCCGAATAGTAGACTGTAGCATTTTCTGAAGTTACTATACCATTCCCTTTCCATCTTAATTTACTTATTCCAAGGATATCAAGCTCTAATCTATTCATTTCCATTATAACATTTTCCAGTTCCTTTAATTTTACAAAACCAAAATATTCCTTGCACTGGTTACATCGTGTGGTTATCGAAGCCGGGTCTCCAGCATCTGCAGTAAACAAACGCTGAGCTACGAGTGTTGAAGACGGAGCTGTCGAAATTATCAATGCCTTGAAGTTTGAACACTTTCGTCATGTAAAATAAAAGAGTAGGAACCTAGCATTAAAAAATAATGAAAAAAAATACGTGATAGCTGAATTGATACGGATTATTTATAATCCGTATCAGAAAGGGTAAAGTAGCTGATCGGAACGGATATTCAAAAGTGACTGGTGTGGATGCATAGAGTAGAGAAAAAAATAGAAAGCGACGCCAGCCACGTACACTGGCATGAAAGAAAAAAGCGCGTAAACTTTCTTTAAACGCCGGCAACGCTCCTGTGAATCCTCAGGTGTTGCAAGAGAATGTGGGCGATCAGTTTGTCCTCCTCTTCCATAAAAAAAGAAAGCGAGACAGAAGGCCACGTACGCTGAGGTGGGGTATGCCGCTCTGTATACCTGTATATATCGTGTAACGGTACTAAATCTGACGATCTCGTACAACGCTAAAATCTGACGTTCCGCATGCATGAGAACTTCACTTCAACAAATGAGACAAAACTTTCATGATCTAAGGAAATGTTATAACAAAATCCTGAACATTTCTTATTTCAATTTATAACCATGGATGAAACGTGGCTTCACCATTATGTGCCAGAAAGAAAAAGCCGCAAACATCATTGGCTCTCATTTCTGGGATAGATCTCCAATAAACAGTATAAATAAACCACCACTAATTAATTAATTATTTATTAACCACCACTAACATTAACCACCACCACTATTTATTAATAATTCTGTTGGATGTCGTAAGTAACATGTACTAGAAATAGATTTAATTATTACATAACACGGACGAGTAACAAAATAAGGACTCCGTGTCATCTTACATAACAGTGAGGCACCAAAACAAGCCGGTAAACGTGTAAATATATAGCCCCATGCATACACTTACACTAATACAAGCCGATCGGCCGCCATTATGAGATTTGCCATCATCAGTGACAGATCAGTATGCGTCGCAATAAAATATTTTAAAAATCCCGTCGTGCGTAGTGCAAAAATTTAAAAACAATACTATAAAAGTATTTGTGGATATATGATTATTTAAGGGAGAAAAAATTGTGTAACTGGTATACCCCGTAACACACACACTAGCATAAAGGTGCTTCACTTGCTAATATCACGAGGCGGATTTCTTCTTTTTTAACTATTCCGTGTTACATAATTAGACTTTTATATCGCGGCTTACGCGTAATAGCAACAGAGAACGGCAATATGGCCAGAACATCTAACGTATTGTATTCAAAATACCTTTAGCAAATCTGTCAAAATAACAAAAGCTTATAAAAAATAAACGCTATTGCCGATAAATTATTTGTTGAGTTTACTTAGCCTAGAAGTGGTAGTTTATTTGGATTTCTAGTATTCATATCATTTGTACCATATTTTATGTTTTAAAAATTATTTACTATAATTAATAGACTGTCAATGGACCTAGCAATTTCCAAAATCAAAAGAACTAGAAAACATTATACCGTTAAGTCCGTTACATACACCAAAATCACACTAGCAAAGTTAAACTCAATATTATGTAAATTAGTGATTACAATAATAATTATTGTACTGATTTGAGATTTCAGCTAGAAAAACATCTGACGTTCTGTCTTTGCTACGATAATTATTATACGATTTCCCTAAGTCGGAACGTAACTTCATCAACTGAACCGTCAATATGTGTTAGAAGAATACGAAATACTTGCTGACATAATACTAATAGGTCGCTTCGATCTTATTTTCGTTTTGTTAGGGCTACTGAAGTCTGGAACGAGCGAGTCCCAATATCCCACAACTGAATGTTCGGTGATCGGTCGCACTCGGTTATGAAGTATGAACGACGAACGTACCTGCGTTAAATAAGTCGTTAGATAAGTCTTCGCAACTAGACTTCAAAATTTCAATTTTCAAAAAACCTGTCAATTGTCATTTGTCACTTGAGAGATAAAGCTTGACTTTTGCTTGAGTTGTGTTTGTGACATACTTCAGATTTGTTTTACTTTTTAATTCGTGATTTGCAAAATATTTACAAATAGTTATTTTTCTGTTCTATCCTATATTAGACATAAATATTCAAAATGGTAATTATTTTACACAAAAGTGCTATCAATACCAACTTGATTTTTGTATTATCATATTTTTACAGTTTCAGTTCGGGTTCAATATGTTTCAAGAAATAACTAGACCATTTAATATGACCTACCGTTGTTTTTCTGTATCCATGTTACCAGGAAATGAAAGACAGGATGTAGAAAGGGGTGGAAAAAGTAAGATATTTTAATGTTCTTCCTTTATGTTATCAAACATTAAATTAAATTTTGCCTAAAATATTCTAAAACACAAACTTACCACCTCATTCAGTATGAATTACAATATTATCCTTATTATACAAATATTGTACTGATCATTATCAATTTGGATAACTTATAACTTTTTTTTTAATTATCATTACATTTAGATTTGGCTAAGTATAAAAAAATCATCAAACTTTTACAATCAATCCTAATAACTATGTTACTATAGACTAAAGGGCCACCTATTTGGATTTCAGTAATCATGCCACCATCAGCACTGGAACAGCTCACTAGATTGAACATTGTATATCCAATGATCTTCAAGTTAACAAACAAAAAATCAAAACGACTAACACACTGTGGAGTCCTGGAGTTTGTTGCAGATGAAGGAAAAGTCTATCTACCACATTGGGTAAAAAAATCATTGAGAACAAAATTCAAAGAAATAAACATCTTGACTGTTGCCTATCAATATATTCTTGATAATGTTATGTATATATATTGGCACATAAGTGAATTTGCTAGAAACTGTAATAACCATAATGTTAACACTAGGAACAAACATATACTTATAATGCCTACTACTTGGCTAAGTCGAGTTACTAAGTCTTTTGCGGGGTGCTGTATATGCTTTCATAACAAGATAACAGAAAATCTTCAAAACAAATGTTATGAAGTGTTTATGTGATAAAGGTTACTATAACATAAATGATTTTCTTAATGATACCAAAGATTTGAATTGAGCGACCACTCTCAGGCTATTAAATAATAAATTTTATTGTACATGTTTACATTTTGACCATATTTTATATTAAAAAAGAAGCCCGCTGAGTTTGTTGCACCCATTCTTCTCAGCCCTGAGGCATACCTTTTGGAATGTGTCGTAGTTTGTGTGATATGTAGTATTTTGAATGAACGAAAAATACTTGAATTTGAAATATAAGTAGTTCATATATTGACAATCCTATTAGTTCAATGGTATAAGTGGTTGCCTGGTAACTTGCAACCACCGTTCAACAACTTGTACCGTGCTAATGAGTTGAATTGTCTGAAAGAGACCAACACAATTGTGATACTGCACAGAATTTTGGTTTCAAAAATGAATGTTGAGTGATGGGAGAGTTTCTTGTGCCACTTCTCTCTCAGAGCGCTATTAGTTTCCGAAGTGTTAGTAGTATCTAGTATATTAGAAATTACATCTAAAGGTATCAATTTGAGGAAATAAATGCCTTTTATGTACATTGTGTTGGGCAGGGTGTACCTGCTATGATCAGGTGAATATCTTGCTTATCGAGTTACAGTTTCTCATAAATAATTATCACATTATCTCGAAATATTTTTTTATCAATATACTATCTGAACCAATTACCTATATGAATATATTATATGTTTAGATACAGTTTAACATCATGTTCCTAAATGAATGAAATATGAATTTTTAAAAAAATGTGTGCTGTGTAAAAATTTCCAAACAATTGGTACCTTTGTGACATTTCTAATTTTGATCAACCATTAGATTTTTTTTTAAAGTCCCAACTATTTTTTTCATTCTGTAAAGAGTACCTACAGTTTCTATAGGAGTAACTTGTATGTCTAAACATTTGTAATACAGTCTTTACTAGTACCACAGAGCAGGGGTAGATACTCAATGTATCTAGTACAAAAGGATTGGGTAAATTAGTTAAATGAAACTTAATATTATTTTGTTATACTGTGTATTTGTATAGATTAAGGAAATATAAAATTGTTGTTTCTTACACAAATAAAATTTGAAAACTTTATTTTATGAATGATACAGGACTTCAACCCACAACCTCTGGCGTTCTGTGTGAGTGCCCTGCCAACAGAGCTAACAGCCACAACCTGAGAGTTGAACAAAGCATACAAGATTTTGATATAGAAGATGACGATGTGTCACTCGACCCATTAGCTCAGTTGGCAGGGTACTGGCACGGAAGCCAGAGGTCGTTGGTTTGAGTGTGGGACTCAAACCATTGTTCATAAAATTTTGTTTTAAAATTTTATTTGTGTATTAATCCTAGGTGTGAGGGTTATCACTTTAAAAACATAACCTATTGTTTTTTCTAATTTAATAAAGATTATTAATTAGATTAAATTATTTCTTTGCAGATGATGGCGAACTTGGTATTAGAAGAAGGAGCTTTACTACAAATAGAGAGTGTTTCTCTTCCTGTGGCTACATTTTCAAAGTTCCAACCGCTGTCTGAAGACTTTCTTGATATCACAAATCCTAAAGCAGGTATTGAAATGTCATAGATTAAAAAATCTAAAAGAATTTGTGTAATATTTTTTTTTTCTATGTTTTTGAACAATAGAATGTCATGTTTATAGTCTCTTAGGAAAGACTCACACAATTATTACTGACTAGGATTTAAAATCACTTATTGCATTGTCAGTGTTTAATATCAAAATTTGGGTTTTTTATTTATGAAAATTAGGGATGAGACGATCATGACATTCAGCTGATGGTAATTGATACACCTGCCCATTACAATGCAGCTCGGGATTCTTGAAAAGCCCAAAAATTCTGAGTGGCACTACTAATTGCGCTCGTCACCGTGAGACACAAGATGTTAAGTCTCATTTGCTCAGTAATTTCACTAGCTATGGCACCCTTCAGACCGAAACACATAACTGCTTTACGGCAGAAATTGGCTCTGTTGTGGTACTCTTAATCTAGCCTGCCACAGCCTCCCACTGGAAATGGATAATTCTTGTTTGACTTTTATAAAGTTTAACTGGTTACATTAGGGATTTTCAATATCAGTTTAAAATTTTTGTTACCTGTAATAGTTAGAAAAATTACCTGGTCACACGTACCAATTAAATATATTATTATATATTACATACCCTGTATACACAAATGTGTAAAAATCTCATATAGTTAGTAATATACTTACACATTTCATTAACACTATTATAGTCATCCAATGTATTTTATGCCAAGGTTGTTTTTGTAGTCTCTGTCATTCTTCATCTGTTGAGCTGTGTGAGCCAACCGTTCGAGTGACGTATTGTTGATAAATCTGCTTTACAGCTGATAACCTGCTCAACCCCAATATTTGCATAATATTAAATTGACTTAACATGTTGCTGTTTCAAATTTAAAATAATTGTAATTTTTTTTCGCGTGTTCAAGTCCCGCATCGTTCATAAATTTTGTTTTCAAATTTAATCTGTGTAATAATTAATTAGTCCCAGAAGTGAGGGTTATCACTTAAAAAAATAGATCTTGCTCTAGTTTTATTTTAGTTCTAAGACCCCATTTAATCCGCATATTGGTTGCTTTTCGATGGTAGGTATCAGATAAGTGAGGGTAGTACAGTAATATGAATCTATTTTCAGGATTTATTTACAGTTGTATGATTCTAATATAATGTTTCCTTATAGTATTGGAGAATTGCTTAAGAAACTTTTCATGCTTAACAACTGGTGATGTTATTGCAATAAAATACAATGCTAAAGTGTACGAGCTATGTGTGCTGGAAACTATGCCTGGCAATGCTGTGGTCATCATAGAATGTGATATGAACGTGAGTTATTTGATCAGATTTTTTTTAATTTGACCACACCCAGGTGACGGTTTACTAGACTTAATCCCATGCCATGGCCTCTGTTTGTTGGTTATTACGACGACCTGTATAGCCGGGTGGTTAGCGATCCTACCTACTAAGCTAGAGGTCCCGGGTTCGAATCCCGGTAGGTGCAAGCATTTATATGATGTATATGGATGTTTGTTTCTGAGTCATGGATGTTTAAATGTATTTTTCTATGTTTATATGTATTTATGTATGTTTAAGTAAGTATATTGTATTAAATATATCGTTCTCTTGCAACCCATAACAAAGGCTATATATGCCTAATTTGGGGCAAGATAATTTGTGTAAAGTGTGTCAATATTATTATGAGCTATGCTTGCACTCACAAGCCACACCATAATGGCAGATTTTTTTCAATATTTTGAGCTTCTAGTTCTAAATTAGGTACCTACATAATATATTTTTATTAAAACAGGCGTGATATACCGGCTCTGCCGCTGTGTTTTGTTCGATCTGTTGATTATCCGGAGCCCTAACCCGTCGGACCTCTGTCTGATCAGGAGAACTATGACGCTCACGGCCCGCTTTTTATGTTGCCGCCGCTTGTAGCACTATAGGTCAGCAGAATGGGATGAGATGCGTTAATTTTTTGCATCCTACCCATGGAGGCAGATCTGTTTTTTGCTGGGTGATCCAGATGCTGCTGCTGCCGTTGTTGCTGATGTTGTACTGCAAGGTATAGAAATATTGTTTCCACCCTCCTTGGTCCCTATCGGTGGCAAGTCTTCACCTTGGACATTCATAAATCGAGCGGGCCTGATGGCATTCCCCCGATGTGATGCGGACATGTGCTCTGGAATTGGTGCCGGTCCTTACCCATCTTTTCCTGCTGTTTTCTCTAACCTTTACGAACTAGGGCCCTTCAAGAAAAGAGCATTAAGAGTACCTTAAATGCTGGCAACGCATCTCTTGACACCTGTTGTTGCAGTTACCTCTCCACTCTAGGGGGCAAATAATCACAGGATGGGTCCTGTGATAATTTGCCCCCTTTTGACTGACTATATCAGTGACAATATGATCGTAATCATAAATCGAGCAAAGTCTACATATAATGTATGTCCGGCACTTAAAACAGAAACATAACACTAGAAATAAGGGATTGCTTGTAACTAATTCTAGTAGGCTTCATAAGATACATAATAGCTTTAAGGGTAAATGTATACACTTCTACAATAAAGTCCCAGCCACTGTTCAGGCATTATCTATAAATAAATTTAAATGTTTTATAAAGAAATGGCTCTGTCGTAAATCCTATTACTCCACTGCTGAATATCTAAATGATCGGACAGCCTGGGACTAGATTGTGATTATTTTATAGCGACTGTACAATATTGTATATTTTTATTGAAAAGAGCGCAGAAAAAAGAATGCTGGGAGAGTTTCTTGCGCCGCTTCTTCTCTCTCAGAGCGCCATTTGTTTCCGAAGCGGTAGTATCTAGTAGTATAAGAAATGACATCAAAAAGAATTCTAAAGGAATCAATTTTGAGAAAATAAATGCCTTTTTACGCCTTTATTACCGTCATATCTGGCAAGAATAGGTGTGGTTGCTGAACAAACAAAATAAAATCCTTAATAAAATTTATTGCATAGTATTATTGCCATAGGTAACCTTTCTAAGCTATAAGTGTCTATAGCTTCGTAGATGTGAATGCGTCACAAAATACGGACCTCTACTTTGCTTGGGAAAACGGTTTAGAACTCTCATAAGCGTATGTCTTGTTTGTGTAGGTCGAATTCGCTCCTCCTGTTGGATACAAAGAGGAGGAGCACATAAGTCGCGGTGAAGGAAGTACAGAAGATGGTATGGACGAGGATCCGGCTGTTATGATGCCAGACCCCGGCTTTAAGGCGTTCAGCGGCGAAGGGAACAGACTCGATGGCAAGAAAAAGAAACTCATAAGCGAGAGTGATTCGGAGCCGCAAACATCTACTTCGAGACAGGTTGGTTTTATGGTAGCCTTATTACCCTATACCACCGAAATTATTCTCGGCCGTGTTGGAGATGATGTTTAGGAGACTAGACTGGGACACATTTGGGATTAACGTGAACGGAGACAAGTTAAGTCATTTGAGATTTGCGGACGATTTAATACTGTTCTCCGAATGTCCAAATACACTGGAAATACACACCTCTATTTTGACATTAAGTTTTATGGTAGCCTTATTACCTCCGTGAATGCTGCCGATACCTGGTTAACCTGTATTAATAATACTAGAAATAGGGTATTGCTTGTAACTAATTGTAGCAGGCTTCATAAGATGTATAATAGATTTAAGGGTAAATGTATACACTTTTACAACTAGGATGCCGCAGTCGCTCGTCGTACCGCTTTACTAAGTTACGTTAACTAAGTCTGTGTACAAAAACTGATGCTTATAGATCATGAACATTCGAAAATGATCGAAGGATAGCTGTGTTACAGTTAAAACTTATTGTGATTAATTTTTTAATAAATATAAAAAGCGTCTGCTAATTTAGAATAAATTGTAAATCATGTTCGTTTTTAATTATAATAATAATTAAATCAAGTTGAAATTAAAAAATTATGTCTCGGCAATAACCTAGCTAATTTCGAAAGCCTTCTATAAGTTCAGAAATTTTTAAAATCGGTCCTGAAATGGCCGAGAAACAATTTAACACAGAAATCAATTGGAGTCACTCGGTGGGAGCTCCGCTCAGTTTCGCTTCGCTTCGCTCAATAAAGTCCCAGCCACTGTTCAGGCATTATCTATAAATAAATTTAAGTTTTTTACTTAAAAAATCGCTCTGTCGTAAATCCTACTACTCCACAGCTAAATATCCAAGTGATCGGACAGCCTGAGAATAGATTATGGTTATTTTATAGCAATAGAAATGACAGTACCATAATTATTTATTAAAAAGAGCGCAAAAAAGAATGCTGGGAAAGTTTATTGCGCCGCTTCTTCTCTCTCAGAGCGCCATTTGTTTCTGAAGCGGTAGTAGTGTATGAAGTGACATCAAAAAGAATTCTATAGGAATTAGTTTTGAGAAAATAAATTCCTTTATATCAAATCAAATCAAATCACTTTATTCATGTGGGTCAAGGAAATGACACTCAAGAATGTCAAAAGTTTTCTTTTCTTTTTACATTTACCACCAGTTCGGAAAAGCTTTTAACGCGAAGAAGTGCCAAGAAGCTTATTGTTTTATTATAATATAATTTACAGGCGTATGTGAGAGGGATACCGGATTACGACTATGTAATCGGCACGTTAAGATTTATCAGAAACTCCCGCCCAAGTAGCGCTAAGGAGGAGGCCCAAACCGACTCGTTCCAGGCGTTCAAAGGAGAGGGTTTCACTTTAAGAACTGCTAAGTCGCAAAACTAAAGGGTATTCATTAAAATTATATTTAAATGTATGATAAGTTGGTAAATTAAATTTTTCGAATAAGATGTATTTTTTTTTTTCAAATTTAATAAATTAAATATTTTTAGGCTGTGAAAACGTCAAAAAGATTTGACAGTTAACCTCTATTTTGACATTAAGTTTTGCCATGAACTGCATTAGGTAAGTAACTCATTAGATATGTTTCGATTTTTGGTTTGTTATTGACATATCCAAGTGGAACTTTGTGTCCTACGGGTTAAACAAGTATCTATGAATGAAATACCAAGTGACATACACATTGCGAGTGTAAGACGCAGCTTGTCACGCACACTAAAGTAGTAAGCCTGGCCGGTTTTCATCGGACGTCTAGCAGCAAGAGGCTCTATCTAGGTATATCTAGGTATAAATATCTATGTTTTTAGGTTTCCATGTCCGAAGAGTGGTTGTACATCCGTGTTCGTCAGTCATCAGTCTGTGGAAGGCTTTATTATGGAAGAGGAGGACACACCCAGTTTAACCGAATTGATACGACTTAGGGACCTACAAGAGAACACTACCTTATTTTGTAAAAAAAAATTCCTTTAAAAAAATTTTTTTAAAGAAATCATAAGTTCATATGCCCACGTGTCCACTTTAGTTAAAATAATACAAATAGTTCAATTGCAATATTTTTGTTTTGACGCGTTTAGCAAAACAGTCAATTTATCGTACAACTCTGAAAGAGCAGCGTCATTCACAGCACGAATCTATCATAAATCACGTTTATTGTTTACAATAACCAAGCTTGTTTATCTTCTTCTTCGCGTGACTCTCCGACTAGCGAAGGTTGGCGGTCAGCTTGGTAGTTTTAATTGTTTGTCCTTCGCGAGGCGGAATAGTTCTGCCGCACTCGCAATGCCAGTCCACTCTCGGATGTTGCGCAGCCAAGACTTTTTTCTGCGACCTACGCCTCTTCTTCCGGCAACTTTTCCCATCAAGATGAGTTGTAAGAGTTTGTACCTCTCGTGCCTAAGCACGTGCCCCAAATATGCGACTTTCCTCATCTTGATAGTTTGCATGAGTTCGCGTTTTTGATTGACGCGGCGCAGAACTTCCACATTTGTGACCTTGTGGGTCCAACTTATGGCCAACATACGTCTATATGCCCATATTTCAAAAGCTTCTATACGTTTTGGCCCCCCTTATATAGAATGAAATAGGTAGGTGTGACCATCTCTTATACTAAACTAGTTGACCCGACAGACGTTGTTCTGTTCATAATAAAAAAAACTCTTGCGGATGGAATTTTGGAAAATCTGTTCTTAGCTGACCTCTACTCGGTGAAAAGAAAATTCCTACCAAATTTCAAGTAATTAGCTCTAATGGTTCCAGAGATATCGTGATGAGTGACTATATACGTGGAAATCTCTTATATATATTATATAGATGTATGTTTAATATCAAAATGTTGGATACTTCTCGTCTGATTTTTAAAATTTCAATGTAAGTACTGATTAGGTAACGTATTTTCGATATCAGTAAAAAATTTAAAGTTTTTTGATATCTGTAATACTTACGAAATAATCACCTGGTCACACAATGATGACATCTTGTATATAAAAATAAATACCAGTGGGAGGCACCAAATGTAAACAATGGTGCTGCCAATAACAAATTCAGATTTTTCAAATTCAAATTCAAATATTTTTATTCAAAATAGGATGTGAAATCACTTATTGAAAGTCAAAAAAACTACCACCCATTCCAAAATGAATGCCTCAGGCCTGAGAAGAATGGGCGCAACAAACTCAGCGGGTTTTTTTTTTCATCAAAAATATGTTTTACAATTAAAGTAACATTTACAAAGTAACATTGTACAATTAAACTTATTATTTAATAGCCTGAGGGCGGTCGCTCCATTCCCAATCTGTGGTATCATTAAGAAAGTCATTTATGTTATGGTAACCTTTACCACACAAACGTTTTTTAACCATTCTTTTGAATAACGTAACACCTTTGTTTTGAACATTTTCTGGGATCTTGTTGTAAAAGCATATACATCGCCCCACAAAAGACTTATTAACTCGACTTAGCCGAGTAGTAGGCATCATCAGTTTATGTCTGTTCCTGGTGTTAACATTATGGTTATGACAGTTTCTGGCAAATTCACTTATGTGCCTATGAACATACATTACATTATCAAGAATATATTGAGAAGCAACAGTCAAGATGTTAATTTCTTTGAATTTTGCTCTCAATGATTCCCTAGGACCTAGGTTATATATAGCGCGAATAGCCCTCTTCTGCAGCACAAATATTGTATTAATATCGGCAGCGTTGCCCCATAGCAATATACCATAGGACATAATACTATGGAAATAACTAAAGTATACTAGTCGCGCCGTATCTATGTCATTTAATTGTCTAATTTTTTTAACCGCGTATGCTGCAGAACTAAGTCTGTTCGCCAATCCTTCAATATGTTTTTGATTTATGGACCCCATTGTAATTTGGAATCTAGAGTTATGCCAAGAAATATAGCAGATTCCACCGGTTCTATCACCTCTCCATTTAACAAAACATTTGCATTTACATTTTTGACATTTGGTACGGTAAATTTAATGAATTTAGTTTTCTTGCTATTTAACAATAGGTTATTAGCGCTAAACCAGTTCACGATGTCAGATAAAATATCGTTCACTTCGTCATACATAGCTTGGTTTCTTTTCACTTTGAAAATCAGTGAAGTGTCGTCCGCAAACAATACTACCTTATGTTTTTTCTCTATAAGATTAGGAAGATCATTTATATAGATAAGGAAGAGGAACGGTCCAAGACTAGACCCTTGTGGTACCCCCATACTGAGAGGAGTCCCAGGAGATCTACTGCCATTCACGTCGACCCTCTGAATTCTATTGTTTAGATATGAAGTCAGA
This sequence comes from Leptidea sinapis, assembly GCF_905404315.1. Lineage (NCBI taxonomy): Eukaryota > Metazoa > Arthropoda > Insecta > Lepidoptera > Pieridae > Leptidea > Leptidea sinapis. The sequence goes on along the minus strand of NC_066265.1, from coordinate 13,672,569 downwards.
AGTTCGAGCGCAGTTCATTTTTAAATAATAACCTTTTCCATTGTGCGTGTTGAAATGTACTAAAATACATATAATTAAATATTACACAACATTTTCTCTTTGTAATATAGCATAAAATACATCCAAAAATTAAAATATAAATTTATTGTGCAAACTTTGCTTTGACACTGGCAATAAGATAGAAGCTGTAAACATTTGGCTCGTCTACAGAAGAAAAACGTAAATAATGTTATAAAATATCTTGGTCGTAGTGACAAGCATGACAGGTCGCCATATTGTTTTTTTTCGTTCGGTTTCTGACGTTCGTTGTAATTGAATGTGCTCGTCTTGCTTTCCCATAGTAGTTGTTAAGTTTTCTTTATTTTGTTTATATATTTTTTTCGTTGTTGTCACTAACATAACGAAGCATGGATGCTGAGCCAGGTTAGTTCACCAACCAGGACATTCTGTCACCGCTGAAAAACGCGCGCAACGCACTCCTATTTCTGTGTCTGAAAATGATATGCCTTATAGGCATTATTTATCATAACAGCATGTCTACAAAAATTGGCCGAAGCATCAGTATTGGTCTTTTTTTATAAAAATACGGGATGAGACGAGCAGAAAATAATATTCCAGACAAATTTGATGAAATTACTTTTTCAGCAATAAGACGAAAAGTGCATGCTTTCTTTTACAGAACTCTACTACCTACAGTAAAAAAAGGTTAGTATGTTAACAGTATAAATTTTATGTAAAACTTAATCTGTAATGATATTATTACTATGATAGTTTCGACATTTGGTTTTATCTATGTATGTTGGCTACTCTTGCACTCTTAAGTTATTTGATATGGGTGATTAAAATATTGGTCAAGCTGTTAACTCCGATCTTGATCTGCTTAATTTTTCAATGCTCACCATGAGAATCAAAAATTTTAAATATGCTACCTGCAAGCACCACAGGTCACGCAACATCGAAAATGTGGTTTGATACTCAAATTAAAACTCCTAAGTAAGCAATCTTAGAGTGCCTTACCACAGGCTTAAAGCTTGAACCGGAAAAGGAAGGCGTCTTATAAATTATAATATCGCATATAGGCAGCAAGGATGGTTTTGTGGATGGAGCATTATTAATGTTTGAATCCAAATAAAACACTGAAATTTCGCTCATTATGAAAAGTGATTAAAGGGCATACTGCAAAAGCTAAAAACCAATTCGGTATTTGTTTAAATGTCCCTTACCACTTCCGAAGGTTAAAATCGAACTGCACAACTGCCTGACGGAAAGCGCAAATTATTGAATATATACAAAAATGTTAATTATGAAGAAAATATGATAAAAGCTCAGTTACTAGTAATCGTAAAAAGAGAAAAATCGAATTATCTAACTTTTGTTGGGGACAAGTTGGCTGCGGAAAATATAATTTATTATAAAATTAACCAATTCCGATTCGTCAACACCAAACTCTTCAGACCCCGAATCAGAGAGCGAATATTAATATAGAAATTATATATTTTACGCTTGGTGACCATTATCAAATTAAGACATTTGTAAATGTTTTATATGTTTTATGTATTATTAATCGAAATAAGTTTATTATAAAACTACCTAGAAAAATGTTGATAATCTCTGAATTGTCATTTTGACAATGACATTTCTTTGTTTACATTTTTGATCTCGAATTACAATCCGACTATAGATTAGTGTATTCCTTCAAAAAAAAAGCGTATTCTTTTCTAAAAGGCCGGCAACGCTTCTGTGATCCTCTGGTGCTATAGGGGAATATGGTCGGCGATGGTTTAATTAAATAATTTTTGAGTTTTCAATGTTTTTATTTTTAAATTATAAATGAATTGTCTATACTAAATCAAATGTCACCAGAATATTTATTAAAAATATCAAAACGAATGCAGACAAAACTAACAAACAAGATTGATATGGTTAAAAAGAAAAATGTAGAGACACTTATTTTTACAACACTGAATATAATTAATTATACGCATATAGTAGTAATTACAATATCGCGATTGGCCACGAAGTATAATCCGGCTAAGTTTGAAAGCGAACAGTTACTTATAACGTAGTGGATTTCGTCGATCTCCTTTTTTTACAAGGCTAGCTGACCCGGCAGACTCGTTCGTACTGCCTCAATCGATAAATAAAAGACCTAAACTTTTGTATAAAATAAACTTAAAACAAACAAAAGGAATCCTTTTTCTATTAAAACATATAAAAAGAAATGCTTGGTATGAATGAAATTAGTAAATATAATATATATATGTCGGAGGAAGCCATTGAAGGAGTTGCTTGTTGATTGTACGACACTGCATAAAATTGTCTCTTTATCATGTAAACACATTTTAGAAATCTTAATATAATTTAATACGAATTTTTACATTGTTGTAAAGCCTAAAACATGTTTCTAATAACGGATTTGTGATTATATTTAAAGTAGGAAGTTATTAAGTAGCCATTGTCAACTGAATTACTGTTTAACGCATAGTGTGCAATGTTTAATGTTTATTGAAAATTTAAAAAGCTTTTAATAACTTTTAATTTGATCTTACTTTATAAGTTACGTTTTCCTAGACTAAATAACATTATTATCGTAATTTAAGTAACGACCAATCAGAGCAGAGCACGTGGCTTGAGTGAGGTCGAGTCGCCATCTTTATATAAGGCAGTTTGACAGTTGTTACGGGTTCAGTCGTGAAGTGAAGACGGATCGAGTCGGGTCCTTGAAGTTGGTTCGTTAGTGGTGTTAAAGAGTGGCGCTTTGAACTCACTGCTCGGTCTTAACAGTTATAATTTCTCTTTCTGATTATTAATTATCGGCTTGAATGTGTAACTGTGATTTAAACGTGCTGAAACTAAATTAAATATTGTGAAAACTATAATCATCGTGTTTTGTGCTCGCACTTTACCCTCATGACGCCCACCAAGTCCTCAACCACTATAGATGATGTCGTTGAGAAAAGTGTTTCTCTGACATATATAAAATAGTTTGTTGTCAAATGTCAAATAATACTAGTTACTTATTTGCGTTTATAAATTTAGTTTGTGACAAAACTTAAGATTTATCAATTTACCCAAAAATAATCTGATATATAGTTAATAGTAGTAGGTAATTGTAGTAAATTTACCTACTATAGTTATCTTAAATTAAGTTTATTTTTACCCCGTGAGAAAGTTGTTAAGGTATAAAAAATCTTATTAGTTATTCATTTTAAACTATTATATTAATTATCGGCTTGAATGTGTAACTGTGATTTAAACGTGCTGAAACTAAATTAAATATTGTGAAAAGCAGTCATATGTCAATCTATCAATGACTGCACGTTTCATACAATCGAATTAATCGATTTTTTCTTAGAGAGTTTCGCTAGGCTTGTTGCGACTCCGGTCTCCGATTTCTAATATAATAAAATTTTGTTTTTCATATTTTATTTGTGTATTAATCCTAGAAGTGAGGGTTATCACTTTAAAAACGTAACATATTGTTTAGATTTTCAAGAGTGACATCTCAAGTCAATTTCCTAATATGCAAATATTGGGGTTGAGCCGGTTATCAACTATAAAGTAGATCCTGTAGATGAAGCCACAACCTGAGAGTTGAACAAAGCAAACAGAATTTTATAACGAGGCGGTGCTCGAACGGTTAGGTCAGTTGGTTAGAGCACCGGCACGGAACGCCGGAGGTCGTGGGTTCGAATTCCGCATCGTTCATAAAATTTTATTTGTGGATAAATTACTACCTTCTACTGTCACTAGCTATCAATAATCTGAAGCTGTCCCATATACCCGATAAGTCATTCTTATCGCCAGTTCACTGTTGCAATTTCCATACAAACTTCGCTTATCCCTGGCAAGCCATACGTCGTCCCATTGACATACAGCCTGTACGGATAAGATGAGTTACCTTCGATAAGTTTATTGGGACAGAAAAGTCAACGATAGTTACGATTTTTTATCTCAAGTAGGCCACAACCAAAGATAGACTGAATATTGGAAATTTATGTAAATGAGCGCTCTATTGACAATAATAACTAACTTCAATCGTGTTATAGACATTGACGTACACAGTGACAACTTCAAACTGTCTTTGACATATGACGTTCGGCATCAGTTCAGCCACAATTTATTATCCTGGTGCAGATACAACTGACAACACCAAATAAATGAGTATTGTGACCGGTTCTTGAAACGTTGTGCAATGTGAAAATGTCGTTTCTACCTATCGTTATCTAACTAATCGACTTGAACTGTTATGTTTTTGCATTTTTGTTTATGTTAACTGAAGTGTAATTAGGGTTGCCAAGTCTTTGTCGGCCAAAAATAGTAGTTCTAAAATTATTCCCCACAAAAATACAGTATGTAACGAAAAGATGAAAAAATAATAGTATCTAGATTCCAAAATACGTATTTTATCTCTTAAAATAATATTTTTTGCTACTTTAAGCGTTAATTAATATTTTTTTTTATATGAGAGGGGGCAAACGGGCAAGAGGCTCACGGGATGGGGAGAGGTGAGGCAACCGCCCATGGACATCCGCAACAACAGGTGTGTCAAGAAATGCGTTGCCGGCCTTTATCTTGATTATGCTTTTTTCTTGAAGGTCCCTAAGTCGTATCTGTTCGGGAAGACCGCTGCCGGTAGTTGATTCCACAAAGTGGCTGTGCGAGGCAAGAAATTTCGGACAAAACGCGCAGTTGTGGAATGCCAGACGTTTACGTGATGCGGATGGTACTTTGCACGTAATGTCCGGTTGTGGAATTTGGCCGCTGGAATCAACCTGAACAGCTCCTCTGAGCACTCCCCGTGATAAATGTAGAAGCTGCAGAGAGAACCCACATCTCTACGCAATGCTAGAGAATCAAGCCGATCGGAGATGACTTGATCGTCGATGATTCGAGCCGCTCTTCGTTGTATGCGGACAAATGGAAGAAGCTGGTACTGGGGAGTACCCGCCCAGAGGTGAGAACAGTACTCCATGTGAGGCCGAATTTGGGCCTTATAATGTTGCAGGCGGTGGCTTTTAGTGAATTACTGTCTCGCCTTACTGAGTACACCAAGCTTTTTTGAGGCCAGTTTGGCCTTCTCTTCCAAGTGACCACGGAACTGAACGTCGCTCGCTATATCGACGCCAAGTATGCAAATACAGGCTGTGGCAGTTAGAGGAGTGTTCTCGAATTGAGGGGATACGACAAAGGGAGACTTTTTAGTGGTGAACGCACAAACTTGTGTCTTCTTGGGGTTGAATTGGACTAAATTTTGTCGGCCCCATTCCGAGACTTTGCAAAGCATAGTCTCGATTTCAGACACATGTTTGTACCGGTTCTCGTCGACGCTATCCCGGGACATGTTGGCACGGCCGGTGTAGGAAGCATACCCTGTGCTGTCGTCTGCATAGCAATGAATATTGCTGATTTGCAGCATATCATTGATATGCAGAAGAAACAGCGTAGGGGATAGCACGCAGCCTTGCGGGACACCAGCGTTTATGGGTTTTTAGTCGGAGCATGCACCGTTGATAACAACCTTGATGCTCCGATCAGCCAAAAAGCTAGTGACCCATTTGCACAACTTCTCGGGAAGCCCATAGGATGGCAGTTTCGCTATAAGCGCTTTATGCCACACCCGATCGAAGGCCTTCGCTATGTCCAAACTCACCGCCAACGCCTCTCCCTTCGACTCACCCGCTTGCGCCCATTTATGGGTGAGGTATGCAAGAAGATCACCAGATAAGCGACCCTGACGGAAACCGTACTGGCAGTCGCTGATTAGCTGGTGCCCCTCTAGGTATCCCAAGAGCTGGCGGTTGATGATCGACTCGATTACTTTGGAGGTAATGGCAATGGGGCGGTAGTTGGACGGATCTGAGCGTACACCTTTCTTAGGGATCGGGTGCACTAAAGCCGCCTTCCATAATTTCGGGACTACGCCTGATGAGTAGGAGAGCCGGAAAAGACGGATTAGGACCGGCGCCAGTTCCGGAGCACATGTCCGCAGCACTATCGGGGGAATGCCATCGGGCCCGCTCGATTTGTGAATGTCCAAGGTGGGAAGCGCCTTAAGCACGGCGCCATGCCGGATTTTTACCTCCGGCATGTATGACTCGCACCGCGGAATATGCGGTGGTGGTGCACCTTGGTCATCCAGAGTCGAGTTGGACGCGAAAAGGGAGCCCAGGAGATCAGCTTTCTCTTTCGCGTCATGAGCCAGCGAGTCATCATCCCTGTGCAGTGGCGGAATGGCTGGCTGGCAGAAGTTTCCTTGGAAAGCCTTGGCGAGCGACCAGAACGCACGAGTTCCTGAGGGATGGCGTGCAAGTCTCTCGCCAATTCTGCCAATGTGCTTCGACTTCGCGTCAGCAATAACTCTTTTGAAGGACCTGGAGGCATGATTGAAGTGTGTTTTAAGTTCGCTGGAATTCACATCCTTAGATACCACCGCATTGACCCAAGCCTGATAGCACTCCTGCTTTCGGCGAGAGGCCATTTTGCAGGAGCGGTCAAACCATGGTTGGGACCTGCCACCGATGGGCACAGAGGAGGATGGAATGAAGAGTTCCATACCTTGCAGTACCACATCAGCAACAGCGTTAGCAGCGGCATCTGGATCTCCCAGCGAAAAACAGATCTGCCTCCACGGGTAGGATGCAAAAAAGCACCGCATCTCGTCCCACTCTGCTGACCTATAGTGCCACACGCGGCGATAGCCTAAGAAGCGGGCCGTGTTAAGCGCGTGATCGGCACGGTGCTCCGGATCAGGCAGTGGTCCGACGATCCCAGAGGAGGGTCAACGGAAACTAGGTAGCCGTCCGGATGTGAGGTCAACAGAAGGTCCAACAGTGAAGGTGTATGATCTTTCACATCTGGGATTCAAGTTGGCGCAATAACCAGTTGCGCCAGACCGTATACTAAGGCGAAATCGTGAACAGATCTCCCTGCATGATCGGTGGTACGTGAGCCTAGCCATTCGACGTGGTGGGCGTTAAAATCGCCAAGAAACACGATCTCTGCCATGGGGAGACCCCCCACGGCTCCAACACGGAATCTGTAGCCATTTGGATGTGTTCGTGGAGCCGGTCAGTCTCTGCGTTACATCTATGGGACCTATACAGGCATGCGTAGATTCGCGGATGGTAATCGCAGTCTACACGCAGCCAGATGATACAGAACAGACATCCTGCCTGACGTAAACGCACATGCCAGCCCGTGGTATAAAGGAGTGTTCCAAATTATACCCCGGGTATGAAAGGTAAGATGAATAAGCCAGGGAGGATATCTGTGTCTCGGTTAAAAAGAGCAGGGCCAGCTTCGCCGTCTCCAGATGAAAGTGGACTGCATTTAAATTTGAGCGAAGCCCCCTGATGTTGCAAAAGTCCACAGCGAGTGTGGAGGAGGGTGGTTTGAGCCTCCTGCTCTGTTTGCCCCGAGTCAGCGCAGATTTGCCCCCTCCAGAATACGCGGGGCAGCCTGGGCAACCACTATTAGGTACAGGCCCTAATTGTGGACGCCAAGGGACGGATTCTCCAGGGCTGCATAGCCTGGTACCGTCCTGGAGTAGTCTATTTTTAGACCGTGCTGCCATTTGTATTTGGGAGGGGGGGTGTAGGCCTCCGGATACCCCACTCACCGGACGAAACACAGCGGCATAACCGCTATTTCACGCCGGTTTCGAGTGGGATTTTTTTGAAATTTGTCCAAAATTTTTATTTTTAAGGAATGCCTCATTGCTACTTTTGCAATTTACAAATACTATTAGCTCAGCTTTACTTAATTTTAGACTGGCTCTATCGCACTGATCTTGTCATTTTGTTATTTCATTACAGAAAATATACGCTCGAATGTACAGTTCAATAATTTTAAGGATGACCAAATAACTTAAACAAAGAAGAAACTATTTTCAAGTTTCTGTTTGAGGTAGTAGAAAACAGTCTGGAAAAATACTCATCAATATTTAACGAATTAAAACTAATTATTGGATCAAAGCTGAGAAGTGCATGTTGCCGGAATTGAGAGAAGAAATTATACTATTTTCAAAAATATTTGTGAAGTCTGCATCACAAAACAGTCAACGCAAACTTGACAATCGAGAATCGAAATTGTCAATGTGTCAAACTCAATGTGAATTGCACATTTCGAACCGAACATTATTGCTTTGAGTTTGATGCCATTGAATTAAAATAGTAGTTTCACCGATTATATACTTTTTTCAAAAATATAGTTTTTGGGCCTCTAATACAATACCATACAATATTATGTAGTAGACTTGGCAACTCTAAGTGTAATCCCAAATCATTACCAAAAAGATTACCATTTTGAATAATAAATCGATAAGCAACTAAATCAAGTAGATATTGGTCTACATTTAGAATTTAACTGTTTGGGTGCGGTTAAAGGTCAGAATAGCGATCAAGAACAGATTGAAATGCCAAGAAATCTCATTGCGGCATTTGTTTCATAATTCGTTTGTGTGTGGTTTTAAATTGAGTTATGACCGATCATTACGACACTCTGAAGTGGCAGTGGGCAGTGCACAAAGTTCGACGGACAGATGGCCGTTGGCGCAGTAAAGTCCTCGAATGGCGACCACGTACCTGAAGACAATGTTGGTAGGCCCCCACAAGAAGAACCGACGATCTGGTTAAGATCCCCGGAATAGGTTGGATGAGAGCAGCGCAGCACCCATTGTAGTGGAGATCTTTGGCCATTGTCTAGTAGTAGACAGACGTCTTCCGGCTAGTGATGATGAAGATTAACATACAAGATGCATTGGTGAAGAGGGGCAGCCCCTAAAAGTTTGAGGCTGTTATTATTCAGGACAGCAGGGTGTTCCAAAGAGCTGTTTCACCCGTACAAATTGGCTGTAAAGCTTCACGACTGCATAGTAGAGTCGAGGGTCAGCGGTGGAGCTCCTCTTCAGTTCCAGATGTTCGACAGAGGACACAATGACCTCTGCGAAGCCCCAGAATTGCCTGACGTCATAAGGAATTTCCTCAAATGTGTCAAATAACAGGAGACCTGTGGAGCAACTGTGATAAAATAATATAGCTTTTGAAAAAAAATTGTTTCTTACTTTTTTATCATTTTTACTGTAAATATCCTTAAATAAAATTATTTCTCATGCTGTTTCACGTTTGTAGATAAAACAATAATGGAATATTGGTGGTATTAAATACCACCAATAAAAATAATATTATTTACCCGATTCTTGCCGCAGAGTTCCCCATTCGCACGACACGCCACAAATTAGGATATCATCCCTCTCACCTGGGTGTGTGGCGGTTCTCCACAGTGCTGTTTTCAAGAAACTTTCTTCCACGCACTACAAAGCTGTGGAATGAACTACCTTGTGCGGTGATTCCGGTACGATACGGCCTTCCTTAAGTGCCGGCAAAGCTGCTCTGTTGTTGCAAGAGAGTATGGGCGGCGGTGATCTACATATAACACCAGGTGACCCGTACGCTCGTATACGTCCTTTTCCATAAAAAAAACACTTATCAAGAAAGACAAATTTACCAGTGGGAGGCTCCTTTGCACAGGATGCCGGTTAGATTATGGGTACCACAGCGGCGCCTATTTCTGCCGTGAAGCAGTAATGTGTAAGCATTACTGTGTTTCGAACTTAACATCTTATGTCTCAAGATGACGAGCGCAGTTGTAGTGCCGTTCATAATTTTTGGGGTGTTTCAAGAATCCTGAGCGGCACTGCATTGTAATGGGCAGGGTGTATCAATTACCATCAGCTGAACGACCTGCTCGTCTTGTCCCTTAAAAAAAAAGACAAACGTGTCGGCTCTCCGATTCAATAATAGATAAGATATTAAATTAAACTATATTTAATAAACAGTTGTCTATGATTTATGTGCCCCTATAAATAAATTGATTGTCATGCAAGCGCGTTGTAACAAATTGTTTATTGCCTGCATTGTCACTGAGTCTTTGGTAATATATAATGTTTGATTTGTTGGTCACAATTATGGCGGGCTTGCGCTTTAGTTGAATTTTGGATTATTAATTTTTTATTGTACTTTATCCCCTTTTCTTGAGTAACGTTTACATCGAGGTATTGTATACAGGGCGTCCCAAAGTTATGGGACATGAAGGGAAAGTACCTTAAATATGACCTTAAGATGACTTTATATTATTTTGAAAAGTTAGTAATTCTGCATTCAAAGATTTTCTAATAATTATTTGCCTCGTCTGGGAATCGAACCGACTTAAATATAAAAAAAAATCCCTACTTTTATGATGCCAATTGAAAGAATAGCCAAAAACTAATAACTCTTCTTAAGTAAAATAGTATTTTAAAAGAATGTTTGTTATAAATGTTTGTCTGTCAGGATATTTTACGCCATACCATGTTTTTGACCATTCTTTCGATAGGCATGACAAAAGTAGGGGTGTTTTTTTTATATTTAAGTCGGTTCGATACCGAAACGAGGCAAGTCATTTTTAGAAAATCTTTGAATGCAGAATTACTAACTTTTAAAAATAACATAAAGTCTTCTTTCAGTAAAATACCCTATCTACGACATTTAAGGTACTTTCCCTTCATATCCCATAACTTTGGGACACCCTGTATATACCTAGCCTTGGCTAAGGGGATGTAAATACAACATAATAAGAGGCGGGATTGCCTAAGTAAAAATTGAAATTTAGTTTAGTACGAAACGTGCAGTGATTTGACATAAGTTTGAAATAGTAATAATTACAGTATGGCGATATGCGACGAAGTATAATCCGTTTTTTTTTCCAAGATTATAGTTGTCATCTATCAATGACTGTACGTTTCATACAATACATACAGTAACCTACTCCCTTATGCTGGAGAAAGTACAAAAAGCATTTTTGCGTTTCCTGTATAAGCGGAAGCGGAGGTTACTACCCGTACTTGTACCCGACGGCGTATCTCGTCGGTTGCCTCGGATACAACACTCTGGAAACCAGACGGGCTCTCGACCAGGCAACTACCTTGCTGAAAGTTATACGGGGCTTAATAGATGCCCCTGATATTCATAATGAGCTGATTCGATTGTATACACCTGACAATTATATTCGTTGTAGAAATCACCGTCTGTTGGCGGTACCCGCGTGTCGCACGGTAGCACGCACTGCGGCGCCCGTGCCGCGAGTCTTGAAATTGTTTAATCACCTCGTAGAAGCCCGCCCTGATTGTGATCTATTTACCAATAGACTTGAGGTGTTGGTGCAGTTGCTGCTCCAACTTTGTGAGTCCTCGCATAATAGCGTCTAACAATGTTTAATGTACTTGATTATTGTTATTGGTGTTGTAACCGTTTTAATCAAAATAAATAAATTAAAATACAATCGAGTGAATCGCTTTTTTCTTAGCGAGTTTCGCTAGGCTGACCCTTGGTGGAAACCCAATTTTATTTATTTATTTAATTCAGAGAGATCTCCATATATATTAGCAACAATATTTCTTATGTACTACGTTAGTATTATTAGTGAAATATATTTATAAACCTAGAGCTAACTGTATCCAGTGTTTCTGGAAGGAACAGTCAGCTCTGGCAGCAATCATCTTTAGGATGCTGTTACTGCTAACACGAAGACGCTGCAACATGGAAACCGCTTTTTTGCGCATTATGGCATGGAAACCATCTACAGATGCCCCAGCAAACATTCCAGAAGCGCTACAACGCCATGGTAGCCCCAACAGCCTCCTAAACGCATTATTATATGTGACACGTAGAACGACACGAAGACCCGCGCGAATATCACACCCACAAGCCGCTCGATTAAAAAGACTGGCAGAATGCATTGAATTTATTATTCAAACTATTCTTGCTTTGACATTATTTGTGCTTCGAGCAAACCTGCGGGCGAGCATATTACTCCTCACTGACAGCGCTCTACGCTCCGGCTCTACCAATACCTTGTGAAAGAATTAAATTTAAAACATTTTAAATCAAGAATCAAAATCATAATAGCTACATTTATTTACAACATTTTATGATTGCGATTTCTTTAAGCTGTAAAAAAATAAGCTTTTAAACCTTTGATAATTTATATGTCTAGATAGAGTCTCTTGCTGTTACACAACCGATAAAAACAGGCCAGGAATATTATGCACAGCTACGTCTTACACTCGCGATTTGTATGACACTTTGTGTTAGTGTGCGTGAATTGCTCAAAATAGAGTTTAGTTCTAAACTCTATATTTTTCACAGCTGTCATAGTCTATCTAGACCTTAGATTAAGGATTGGTCTCCGCTGCGCTCCAACTAGATAACGCATTTATTAATTTCAAGTTAAAATAACACAAAGCGTATGTTCCAAAAGTTGAAAGACGTTATAAGGTGTGAAGATGCCACGCACACAAGCATCTAATAGTTGCCGTAATAAGAAAAGCTAATGTTCTTAAATAGTGCGGTATCTAGTTGGAGCGCAGCGGACATCAATCCTTAATCTAAGATCTAGACGTATAAATGATCTAAGTTCTGGCCGAACTAAAATTCTCTAGAATCCGTGAAAATTAATAAAATTTAAGAGGTAACATTAGTGGCCATACAAACGTTCTGGATTCTCTTCAACCAAGGAGAAGTTTTCATTCCTAGATCAAAATTATTTTCAGATTTTGAGGCCGCCAACAAAACTCGACCACAAAAGCGACAAAATATTCTGAATTTATGTTGCAGCCGTTAATACTGTACGACATTAAATGAAAATTGTTATATTTTTTAAGAGTTTAACCAAAATTATACTACTATGAAGCCTACAGTAGGAAAAAAAATTTTTTTACAAAACTAGATATGTTTAAATATCTCTAATCTCTGAACGTTACTCTATTTTAATTTGTCGTGTAACGTCGTGCTAGCTTCATACTGGTGAAATTATTTTGAAATTTAATTTTCAAGCCACAAAACCAAAAAAAAAAAAACAAATTCTAATAATTTTCAAACAAACAAAATCATCAAAATTCACCGTATAACGGCGTTTGATTGTTCAGTGCCGCGCCCTCGAATCTATCCGAGTCGAATCCGAAATCGGAAAGTGCCCCGGAGCCGCGGTATGCCTCAGATCGGCGTGACATTTGGCGCGCGTTCTGTCGATGCGTATTATTTTTCGTGATTAATAGATTGCTTACAATTAGGATAATTTGAGTGAATGTATCTGAAAGCTATTGAAACAAGCTATAAGTACAATGCAAAATAAACCATCTTATAAACAAAATATGGGTCAGAACTTGGTGAGGGAATAGTGTGACGTACGAAAAATTTTGTGCCCTGGGGCACAGATTGGAATGTGCCAGTTCAATGGCTCCTGTTTTTATACACTAAGCACGAGGTACTATAAAATTAATTATGGTTCTGTGAAAATGTTAGCAGTTACAATCCTATTCTATAGCAGTACAGGGTGCAGTAGGTTTGTTTTAGGGAACTTGTATGGTACGCAAATATACTAAGCAATTTTGTACTCGTGCGGTACCCAAATATAGTAAGCAATTTTGTACTCGTGTGGTACCCAAATATACTAAGCAATTTTGTACTCGTGTGGTACCCAAATATACTAAGCAATTTAGTGTTCGTGTGGTGCCCAAATATACTAAGCAATTTTGTACTCGTGTGGTGCCCAAATATACTAAGCAATTTTGTATTCGTGTGGTGCCCAAATATACTAAGCAATTTTGTACTCGTGTGGTACCCAAATATACTAAGCAATTTTGCACTCGTGTGGTGCCCAAATATACTTAGCAATTTAGTTCTCGTGTGGTACCCAAATATACTAAGCAATTTTGCACTCATGTGGTGCCCAAATATACTATTTATTTATTTATTTAAAACATCACAAAATCCACAGAACTTAAAATAGGTTATAATAATACTATTTTGTAGGACTTACATCTAATAATGGATTTACAATATTTATAAAAAGACATGATATTTGTGCGTATGGGGTTTGGTGAGAGTGCGTGTGTGTGTGTGCATGTGTGCATGTGTGTGTGTGTGTGTGTGTGTGTGTGTGTGTGTGTTTGTGAATTACTCTAAATTTAACCTTCCTTTAGATTTTTACTAACACTCCTTTTAAAGCAGCCTTTACTGTTATTAAAAAGTTCAGTACTGTTGAATTGCTTATTATAGTTGCATAGAGTGCGACAGATTACCGAATTTTCATAATAATTAGTATGACTCAGCGGGGCTTGGAATAGAGGCGTGTGTCTAGTGCGAGCTGACGGTACTCGTAATTGTATGAATAGTTCAGTTATCTCTGTACTGTCGATCCTACCATGAACTATGTTATGAAGGAAAGAGAGATCCAGAACCATGCGCCTGTCCTCAAGTGTCATCATATTGTGAAACCTGCAAAATTCGGGGTAGTCCACATAATTGTGTCGTGCGCGATAGTTGATATGTTTTAAAAATACTAAGCAATTTTGTACTCGTGTGGTGCCCAAATATACTAAGCAATTTAGTGCTCGTGTGGTACCCAACTATATTGAGCAATTTTGTTGTATCTAGCTTTTTACAAATGGATCAAAACAGCTTACAAAAATGGCGTCTGTTTAATCCGTAACAGGGCGACCAGGGTGAGGATCTTTGACATCAAAATAACCGGATTGAAAACGCTTAAAACGACTGTACTACTAAATACATACTATTCTTACTGTAACTAAATTAAGTCTATATAAAGGTTTTCGACCTTACATTTTTTGCGGCTTGCGTTGCAATTTTCATTTATTATAGCTATCTATATATAGAAAAGAGAATGTATGCTTGTATGTCCTCCCTAATAACTCCTAAACTATTCGACCGATCTCAATGGTATCTTTTGTAATAGATTCGTTCAAGCTGAAGGAAGGTTTACATATATAATTTATATGGCAAAACAACGTTTGCCAGGTGAGCTAGTCTATAATAAAACCATTGTATGTATCGAACATTTTTTTATGTAAAAAGAGGACAAACGAGCGTACCTTGCGTTAAGTGATCACCTCCGTCCATTCCCATCACATTCTCTTGCAAGACCAGAGAAATCGCAGAAGCGTTGCCGACCTTAAAGGACTATGTATCCACTTTCTGTCTATTATATTATATATTAGTTCTATGAAGTAGATGTAAGATTCACTCATATTCAATCAAATGAAATATAGCTGGCAGCAGATTTTACGAATTCGTTTCTTTTTTTAAATTTAACCTTTTAAATGTTATCAAAACCAGCCAGATAGAAATAGTACAGTCATATAGATTCTTAATGTGAAAACACTTTTTCCCGACCTATAAGTAGATAGTAGGTACCCTATATGTGTGGGAACATTCATCGTACTATCGCAAAATTAAAAATGTCACCGCATTTACCGCACAAGTTTGACTACGCGTAAGTACCTCAATTTCGCAACTATTTCATAGCGATAAAACCTATTTACTGACTTCTCGAATCTGATCGAATAATTACCCGTCGAAACTTCAAATTCCGCAGTAAAAGCAATCCTGATACAGTTCCGTTGTTATTGACCAACAATTCATCTGGAACAATCAAGTACGCCACACCCATTCGCGTTCTTGCCCTAATATCTCAATAGAAATATTCAGTAGTAGACGCTAGTTGCAACAAGAGCTATTTAGTAATTTGATGTGGGGCAACACGCACTAATACGCAACACTTACAAACAACCATTTATGTTTATGTTACGGACTAAGTGATTAATAGGAATTTATTCATAATGCCCGGATAGTTTGACACAATGATTTTTTTTATACGCTTTATATTAGCTTCACCTGTATGTATGTTTGTAACCGACTTCTTTGGGCGTGATTTTGACCCACTTTAAACGGCTAGATTTCGTTCAAACTTTGTAGATTTATCGAGGACCGATGACATTACACTAATTTGACTAAAAAATGAAAAATAAATAATAGTTAAAAAAAACTAAAAAGCACGCTTTATTATAAATTCAACTAAAAATAGAAAATATAATAATATCTTAAAAAGCACCCCACGCTTTTTTTACAATAAAATATATTTTTTTTACACTATTTTCAATTTAGTTGAATTTTATATAAAGCGTGCTTTTTAGTTTTTTTTAACTATTATTTTTTAAAAGGAAAACTTATTTATTTTCTTCGGAAAATTATTTTTTGAGAAAGAAATCATGAGTTCATATTATATCGTGCCCACTATAGTAAAAATAATACAAATAATTCAATTGCAATATTTTTATTTTTTAGCAAAGTAGTCACAATTTCTCGTACTACCCTGAAAGAGCGGCGATATCACAGCATGAATCTATCATAAATCAGGTTTTTTGTTGAAGATAACCATGCTTGTTTATCTAGCAAACCGTAATATATAAACCGCAGAATGATACTTCGACTACTGTAAACACAAGTAGATATAGCGTCTCAAGTGGCCGCGCCGGGTTTGTTGCCAAAACAGTTCAGCAGCTGGTGGCTTCTGCGCGTGCGCGGGACGTGTTGTCATATCAGAGGTGAACCTCGCCTTACTTCTGTTTTTAAACACATACCGTTTTTTTTATTTTTCGTTCTAAGTCATAAAGGCTGACCTGGTAACCTATTGCGATACAGGACTTTGACTTATATCTAGATATTTAAACTGTGTTAAATATAAACATAATAATATGTATATGATTGTTTTATTTTCGCAAAACAACTATGGCACGGACGTCTCGCCTAAGATTTCTTCTGTTATGCGGAATTGTGATTTGCAGGCCTCTGGTTTGGCAGATATTCTAGAGCGGTAGTTCACGTCATCTTTCGTTCTTCCCTTCAGGTGAAATGAAGGCAATAATTATTTTTTTTTATTCAAGAGGGGTACAAACAGAATAGTATGTATATATCGCAATGTGATTTTTTTATTGAAATAAAAAAAACGAGATGTTAAGTAATCACCGCTACCCACATTTGCAAGAGCAAAACCAGAGAAAACTCAAAATGAAAATCAATTTGATTAGATCAGGTTAGTTAACGTAAGGTTTAATAACCTATGTACTTAACCGACAACCGTCCGTAGATGTTTTAATTACTCCTCCTCACACCCTACAACTTTTTCTTAAACCAACAAATTGCACAATTACTTTTAAATAATCACACAATGGTTATTAATTGATCAATTAATCATTAAATATTATGATTTAATAAGTACCTACCTATTGATTATTTACGTATTTCATTTTATCTATTGGGCATTATACATAGTGCCTGGTCTGCTCACTTGGACCGCAACATTTACCTACTTATACTGTGACGATTTCTATGACAAGACAGACCAAAACTTAATCTAGTTTGTAATAAGTAGACTTACTTTATTGTATATTAATAATTCTGATGAATTTGTAACGAAAGGATTCATGAAGTCTAAATGTTATAAGTATTATGACGATAAAATTTTGGGAGAAAACGAGCAAGTGGTTTAAATGATGGAAAGTAATAAAAAGCCACCTAAAGATAGTTCCGAAAGAAAATTCATTAATCTCTAAATAAATATAAATCTTGGGAAAATTTAGGAAATTTAAGAAAAAACATTAGTAGACATTATTTTTTAGATATAACTAAAAGACGTCGATTCTTTTCTCTTTGGTTTTGAACGCCAGATTAATTTTTTTTTCAAATAAGAGCAATATCGTGATTATCTGTATCTCTCTGTTTTGCTTTTGTTGATATTCTTGTTTTTATAATTGCTAGAGTACCAAATTCAGAAACTGCTTTAAACTTTATTGAATTAGGCGTTACTTTGCGGAAATCCATAATTATACAAATGATTTAAGTTTTCTTTAGTGTTAATTCCGCCAATATTTGTTTTTAAAACAATTCGACACGAGTTTCACCTCTACACGACGACACAGGTCAAATAGGTCGAAATCTCGACATTAGATTAAAGGAACATATTGCCGCATTTTGGAATAATCATCCCGAAAAATCACACTTCGCGAAACATTTAATTGAAACAGGTCACTCACTCGGAAACAATAATAATTTTAATATTTTACATACATGTGAAAAAGGATTTCGCTTAAATGTGTTAGAGCAATTAGAAATAATAAAACACAAAAATAACATGTTTACATTGTTGAATGAACAAACAAATTTAGTCCCATCACCTTTGTTACGTGTCACTTCCGGGGGTAATACGTCACAACAGCCGACCAATCACAGCGCATCATTTCATGGGACGAGGGTATAAAAGAGCGGCTTCCGGCTCATTTGATTCCATTCCCAGCGGCTCTTTTATACCCTCGTCCCATGAACATTCCCAGCGAACACTCCCTAGGGAGTGCCGCTTGCGCCTCTCTTCCCCGAGAGATGGTCGCCTACGATGAAGGCTTAGAGGGCACACTGCCGAAAGCCAACCTCAGGTGGTGTTAGTGGGTAGGCACTTAGGTTCTTACGTGAGTCCCACATAACCAATGCAGCCTTAGGCTGCGTTGGTATGCATGAGCATTCACCACCTCCCTCCCTTCGTAATCCCGGAGGGTAGCCCTTTCCCTTTGTCTGGGCGCAAAAAAAAAAAAAAATCATTTGATTCAGTCTCGTGCCAGATTTTGGCGAGACAACACGTCCTGAAGATGCCTCGTGTAGAGGCGAAACACGTGTCGAATTGTTTTAAAAACAAATATTGGCGGAATTAACACTAAAGAAAACTTAAATCATTTGTGCTTTAAACTTCCTAATCTTAAAGGCCGCAAGCAGTCCTAGTATGCAAATTACGATGACGAAATCGAATGACGACAATAAGCGAAAAAATTGTAAAATCTTCTCGTCCCAAATACCACAGTGTCTGAAGTCTTTCAACCAGTGTGTGTTGCCAGTGATGACTTACTGTACGCAGACGTGGTCGCTAACTATGGGCCTTATGAGAAAGCTCATTGTCGCTTAGAGGGCAATAAGATGGCTATTCTCGGAGTTTCCCTTCGAGATCGAATCAGAAATGAGGAGATCCGTAGGAGACTCAAAGTCACTGACATAGACCAAATGATTGCGAAACTGAAGTGGCAGTTTGCAGGGCGAATAGTTCGACGGACGGATGGCCGGTGGGGCCGTAATTTCTTCGAATGGCGACCACGTACCGGAATACGCAGTGTTGGTAGGCCCCCTTCAAGATGGACGACGATCAAGATCGCCGGAATACGTTGGATGAGGGTAGCACAGGACCTATCATCGTGGAGATCTTTAGGTGAGGTCCTTGTCCAGCAGTGGACTTCTTCTGACACAGAATATTTTCTTGCCATTCCGATTCCAAAATTTCGTTACAATTGGCTAATTTTGGAGGAGGAAATTGCCGAGAACGAAATCCTGCGTTTTGAGTTTTTAACTCGAGTTTTTTAGTCGTAGCTGCAGCTGTCCTTACCGCATTGATAAATAATTTCGCCCGTGTTAGCGCCATGGTATGTTGTTTTAGAATTCTTAAAATCAAAGTCAAATAAATTTTATTCAATTAGGCTTAAGCTAAACGCTTTTGTATCGTCACTACAAATATTTCTTTTAAATTACTGAATTAAGCATATGTTCGTAATAATTTAAGAACATACAAGAAACTCAACGGCCACTCTTTCCAATCCAATAATGTATCTTAGAATGGCTGTGATATACGAAACAAATTTATTTTGTAAGGTGCTGCATCCAATTTATGAGTCGTGTTTAAATAATATAAATTATTTCATTAAAAGTAATAAATAATTTACTGTATAAATATAAATAATGGTATATTGGATACATCAATCTTTAGAATCGAGCGGAGCTAGGTTACCTCTCCTGTTCAAGATAGCCATTGTTTTAATTCGGAAGTAGAAGTATTTTTAATTTATAACAAACATAATACAATTTTCTTTACAAAACTAACAAAACCATGTCATGTTAAATAGTATTGGTGTCCATTTAATAAATTTTCGTACAGTTTATATCTAGATTTAATAATAATAATAATTATTCCTTTATTTCAGGCTACATGGCCCATAAAATAAATACCTTATAGTCTAACATACATATGATATATAACTTAAATCTACGTCACATTTTCCCGGCGATGTGAGGCGCGGATTCGGTAGCTTCCGGCGGTCGGCGACGTCCGCGATACTTGCGGAACACGACCCCCTTCGGCCACAGCTGCACGTCCAGGAAGGTTGAAATATGTTCTGTCGGGACGCGAACAACAAAAGAGTTGAAGTCTACTGCGTGACGCGTCACCAACTTTTCGACACCCAACCGGAACCTTGTCTTCTCCACCAAGTACTGAACAATGTCGGAGGCCTTGGTGGTGTGGTGAAAACGAGAGACGTAGATATACGCCGGATTACGGGACGCAGGAGCTGGTTCTGTCCTGTCGGTGCTGTGACACATTGGTTATGACTAGGAGGTCTCCTCTTCTTCCGCTCCACCTTAATGAAGCCCTCCTTATCGGTCAGACCTTTCGACACAGCTCTACAAGCGGGTTCGTTGCGGGCGTGCCCGCTTCCACTTTCTGTCCTCAGCACTGTCCACCTCCGAGATGATTAATGATGAGCATGGCCCCAACTGTAAAAGTTAGGGGTATTTTGCTGTTGTTTTTTCGCACTGTCTATCAAAATAGAAATGTAATGTAAAAATGAATTTTCTTCTCATATTCTTTAGATGTATAATTATTTTATGTAAAAATATATAAGCTTTACATAAACCGTCAATTGTTGCAACTATGCGCTATTTCGGCGATTTCTTGGGATAGCATGGCCTTAAGAATAAAACGGTCAAGTACGGAATTGAGGTGTACATTATACTTTTTAATTGCTTTTAGAAAACAAACCTATTTATCTAATTTGTTGGCTGTAGAAGAATTCGCGATCTAAGTTTCTATTAACTAATTGTCAAAATTTTAGCTGTATAAGTTTTGCAGCTTATTTTTAGCTTTTTATTAGCTTCACCTGTATGTATGTTTGTTTGTAACCAACTCATTTGGGTGCGATTTTGACCCACTTTAAACTGCCAGATTTCGTTCAAACTTCGTAGATTTATCAAAGACCGATGACAATATATTAATTTGATAAAATTATTCCATTTTTCAATTTTCAAAATAAGTTTTTTGTTAATTTATATAATTTTTATCTATGGTCTATACTGTATAATGATATTGATTTTGAATTTCAAAATAAATTTTCTATTTTTTAGTTCGGCTTTCTATATTAAACGTGTTTTTTAGTTTTTTTTAATTACTATTTATTAACATGGTATTATGTCTACGAATTAGTAATTAGGTATTTGCAAAATAGTTTTAAAAATGATCGGCATATTTTCTGTGGAATAAATTTTTAGTTTTTCTTTCTTTTGTTTAATATAATGCAGTTTTTTCAGTTGTTTCATTTACAGATTCATACTTATCGGATTTTTTAAATATTCAGACCAATTAAAAAAGTTTCTATTCTGCTCGACTGATTCATACTATCGAGCTATAAATTTACGTTTTCAACTATTTATAAATGGAATTTAAATTGAATTATCTAATTCGTAACGGTTGGTTGGCTGTGCTCACTGCATTGCATCGTCAACCTCTCAGTTCCGGCCTCGTATATGCGAAGAGAATTGAATTGTATTTACCGTACTTTTACACAATGACTTATCACGTTTAATATTAAATTATTATGTTTTTATAGATCATTACATCATATATTTATTGAGAAACGCTTAGATAGTTAATACGTCTAGATCTTGCTACTAGACAACTAAAGAAAACAGAACCTGATTTATATATTTGTGTGGGTACATGCTACGTATTATACTTGCGATTTTTTTTATGTCACTTTGTGTTACTGTGAAAATTGGAGGTTAACTGCCCACCTCAATTTATTTCGAGGAAAAGGAACCAATGGAATGAGATGTATATTAAGAATTCATCATTACCACGAAGGAAGGGGGGCTAAAAAGTTGCAATAAAACAGCATGTGACTAATGGACAACTTCTTTCTAATATAACAACCAGATGTAGGTACTGGAAAAGTTAGTCAAAGTCGATGGCCAGAGACCCTGAGAGCTATCATCAACCTGCTGGTTGACCTGACGCTGCTGCTGGACCTGACGGTTCTGAGAGAAAAAAAGAACCAATTACTGGGCTATCATCATCAGCCGGAAGACGTCCACTGCTGGACAAAGGCCTCCCCCAAAGATTTCCACGACGATAGGTCCTGCGCTGCCCTCATCCAACGTATTCCGGCGATCTTAGCCAGATCGCCGGTCCATCTTGTGGGAGGACCTACCAACACTGCCTTCCGGTACGATATATGGTATATATAATTATATATATGACAACTCATATAGCTTAATGGTAAGTGACCATAACTACTGTGCTAGAAGGCCCGGGTTCGAATATCAGTAAGTGCAAGCCTTTGTATGATGCATATTAATTTTTATTTCTGGATTATGGCTACCACAAAGGCGCCTTTTGCTGCCGTGAAGCAGTAATGTGTAAACGTGATTGTGTTTCGGTCTGAAGGGTGCCGTTGCTAGTGAAAATACTGCGAGAAATGAGACTTTACATCATATATTTCAAGGTGACAAGCGCAAGTGCAGTGCCGCACAGAATATTTGTGTTTTTAAGAATCCTGTGCGGGCATTGTAATGGGCACGGCGTATCAATTACCATCAGCTGAACGTCCTACTCGTCTCGACCCTTATTGTCATAAAAAAAAACCCCGCACACTTTTCTAAAAGGCCGGCAACGCTCCTGTGATTATCATTCTTATTTAGATTTATATGGTTTAGTCAATGACGTTCTTAAGTTTATTTGAATAGAGATTATTTGAGATTCAGTTTGAGAAAGGCCTTCACAATTTACCGACCTCTACGATACTTGTCATAAATAATCGAATCTGGTTTGCAACAAGACAGGCGAATTTGCAAGCATCTTGTACAAGTTTGTCCAGCGGTCGGTGTAATGTCGGCAAAAATTTTATAAAATTATATATTGAGTTAATTACTACATTGGTGCTGTTTCTATAAATTGCATATTTGTCGCTTTGTTTGATTTATTATGTTGTTGTGAGACTGACCGACTTTTATGTGGCAATAATATAAATTACTTAGGTAGGTATATCTAGCAATAGATATGATTTTTTGCTGTTATGTGCATACAAATGTTGAACGTTATATATAAGAGCTTTGAAATCATGTTATTCTAAAGGCTCAATTTTTATTTTTGTTCCTTGATTCAAATAAATTGGAAATGTATTTTTTAAGAAAATAAACGACGAGACCAGCAGGACGTTCCACTGGTGATGGTAATTGATACGCCCTGCCCATTACAATGTAGCGCCACTCAGGATTCTTGAAAAACCTAAAAATTCTGAGCGGCACTACAGTTGCGCTCGTCACCTTAAGGTGTTGTTAACTACGCCATAACGGCGTAGTGTGACATTCTCACTTGAAAAACTGCTACCACGTATGCGAAGAAATGGAATGGTATTACATTTCATCTGTATGTAGCACATTTCAATTAATTTTAATAAAATATTGAATTAAATTAAAACTTAATAATTATTTTATTGGCTTATTTAATAACCCCTCAAAGTGGTAATGTACTCGTATAGAGCGTTGGAAGAACTGAGCGGGGAGTGAGTTAGTCTAGACACACTGCACAGAAGTGTGATTAAACACTCCTTCTGTTTTGTTTTGTATTCTGTGGTGTGATTAAACACTCCTTCTGTTTTGTTCTGTATTCTGTGGTTATAGTATGACTATAAAATCATTGCCCGAAAAATTATTTAAAACCGTATTCGATACAAATGTCAGACTAGATATAATATCTGGACGACTACGCCTTGCTCGGATTTTTAAGAAGGTACAAAACTTGAACAAAAAAAAACTAATAGGACATCTGGATTCGAACCGGGGTCTTCTGCTTTCCAGATCACGCAATATCCAATGTCTTGTATATAGTGGCGAAATTTACCTTTGTATTCTAATGTTATTGTAGCTGTCTCTCATTTAAACACGGATAAAACTATATTTTTAAAATTGAAACCTAGATAGATCGATTTATCGCCCCCGAAATTCCCTGTGTACTAAATTTTATGAAAATCGTTGGAGCCGTTTCCGAGATTCAGATTATACATATATATATATGTCGCAGGGAAATGATAATATGAGAGGTTTGTACAATTCCCTGAGTGATTTGATCAAAGGATTTTGATAAAGTTAAGTACACAAATAGTTTATAATAAGATAAAGAAAATTAAGCTCCTGTCTCTGAGATTATTACATGAAAAATCTCATGTAGTAGCTAGAATAACAAGCATATAATATGTTTGTCTAGTCTATTTTTTTTATAAATTTAAGACAAGTAGGTACGTAATAACTTCATTTGTGGGTTTAATATAAATATAGGTATGATAAAATCGGGATTGTACCCTACCATGGCCTGAACCAATATTATATATGGATGTCCAATATTATACACGGACCCCAATAGCTATATACGGACGTCCAATAACTATATGTGTATGTATATTTAAAGAACAACACGATTTTATCATTTCTCTTAACAAATCTAGTGATTTGATTAAATGCCAGGGTTGGTTAAGTAAAATGACAATGAGTGACGCGACTAGAAGATAGGATGTAAAAGCGAGTGAAGCGAGCATCAGACTTGAGTCACACCCTGACTCCGACAGGTCCATTCCACCATTCGTGGTTTTTTTTAAATAATTTGGGCCCCACGAAGGGGGCTTCTACTTGGCCTTTAGAGAAACTTTTATCTGTTTTGAGGTTAGGTTACAGTAACTTGATTTTCAAGAGACTGGTGCGTTACCTTTTCATGGGAGTGGGGAGTGAGCCAGGGGACAGAGGACATCTCCCTCCCTCCCCTTTCCTCTCTCACCCCCGTCCACCTGCGACACGATACCAAATTATGTCTAAGTCTTACCAAATAAACCTTATAAGTACCATAGAAAAAACTATTTGTCATTTCACGGAACCAACTCTGGCATTTGGTCAAATCACTAGATTTGTTTCGAGAAATGATAAAACCGTGTTGTTATTTTAACATCCTCCGAGATTTGACCAAATCACTGTTTTTTATCATATTTCTGCAACATATACAAGAATTGCTCGTTAAAATATATAAGATACTAGCTGACCCAGCAAACGTTGTATTGCCGATATTAAAATCGCGATACAAAAGTAACTGTTGATTGTAGATGGGTGAAAATTTGAAGTTGTATGTATTTTTTAATGCTGACTCATAATCAAACAAATTTAAAAAAAAATGTCAAAAAATTTTAGCGTGGACCACCACATTTAGGGGGATGAAAAATAGATGTTGTCCGATTCTCAGACCTACCCAATATTTCATGAGAATCGGTCAAGCCGTTTCGAAGGAGTTTAACTAAAAACACCGCGACACGAGAATTTTATATATTAGATAGAAATTATTAGAAAACGCAAGTTGTTGGTCGTTATATCAGAACATTGTCGCAAGTCAGGTGGTAAGTAATGTCCAAACTGTTCAGTAGCGTGCGGCACGCTCGGCTGCCCTCGTAAATCAACTTAATTGCGCTCACCATCTAAACTGTTGCATTACTAATTAATATCCGATAACAGCTGTTATCATTGTTTTACACTACTCTTACAAAACTCACAGTTTTAGCTTTATGTTGTTGCGTGCCTGTGGGCACCACCAAAGAATATATCATCTCATATCTTTAAACGAGCAATTCTTGTATATCTTAATATATATAAATTACGTGACACGTTGTTTGTCCGCGATAGACTCCTAAACTAATGAACGGATTTTAATGGGGATTTCTTCATGGAGTGCAGTTTGATCCAACTTGAGAGATAGGATAGTTTTTATTTCGATTTGGGACCCATAATTATTTTTATTTTCAATATTTGTTTTGTATGGGCATATTTTCTATGAGAGAATTAAGTGACGCACGGTTTGACAGTTCCGCTGTGAAATGATTTCATTATAACAACAGGGAGCAATTTTGTGAAATAATTCTTGATGTTGTTTTGAAATATTATTGGCAAATTCCTATAAAACAGTATTTTTTTATGATTATTTACAGAACAACGTTTGTCGGGTCAGCTAGTATATATATATATAGAGAGAATTTATCGACACAATAATTTCATGATAGTTATCAACAGGGAGCAATGACGTTCTATACATAATATAGAACGTCACTGACAGGGAACATATTTTACAAAATAATTCTTCACGTTATATATACTTATATATTCTGAATCTCGGAAACGGCTCCATCGATTTTAATGAAATTTTGTATACAGGTAGTTTCGGGGGCGAGAAATCGAACTAGCTAGGATTCAAGTTTAAAAAATTAGATTGTTGCGGGGTCTTTAGGACGCTTAAAAATTCAAATATGGATCGCAATGACCCTTAATATGCTGTGCTTTTTCTGTTTCTCCATTTTTAAGAGATCGGTCGAACCGGTGACGTAGGTATGTGAACAAAACTCTCGCGTGCATCACTGCTCGACTTTGAGTACTTACTGACTGGCCTATTGTGTAGAGGCCGCCACGCGTACCTACGATTTCGATATCTACACGAGGTGTAGGGGGGAGAGTGAGACAGGCCTGACTAAAGGAGATTGATGTACAACTATCTCAAGGTTGGGTAAAAAGAAAGACAAGAGCAGCAAGACCAGGCCAATACTTCTCGGTTGTAACTTAGAGAAAAAGATACAAATATTAATAAAGAAAATTGTGTGTGTCGCTTTTAACTGGGTTTTTATTAATATATAGCAACAAAGTAAAGTTAATCGTATTTATCTAAGCAGGTGATCGTAATAACTTGAAGTGTACATAACTCGCATACTAAATCAAATTTATTTGAACAAATATCTATAAAAACTACACTTACGCGACAGATAACAGCATTTAATTTGCCGTCATATAGCCTAATACATGGCAATGTACTATTAAACTGTAACGTACTGATACGTTTGTGCAGATTGTGCTATACTCCTACGACCACGAAAATAAACTTGGTATAAAGTTATGCTTTGAGAATAAATCAAGAATACGCGAACTGTTTACAATTACACAGTTTTCATTAGATTGGTCGGATATATAACGTTTCCCGCGTTAATTTGGCAAGGCTACTTGGCATTTTTTTTATATAAGAGGGGGCAAACGCGGAAGAGGTTCACGGGATGGGGAGGGATGAGGCAACCGCCCATGGACATCCGCAACAACAGGTGTGTCAAGAAATGCGTTGCCGGCCTTTAAAGTGGGTTTTTTACTTGAAGGTCCCTAATTCGTATCTGTTCGGGAAGACCACTGCCGGTAATTGATTCCACAAAGTGGCTGTGCGAGGCAAGAAATTTCGAACAAAACGCGCGGTTGTGGAATGCCAGACGTCTACGTGATGCGGATGGTACTTTGCACGTAATGTCCTCTGAGCACTCCCCGTGATAAATGCGGTAGAAGATGCAGAGAGAACCCACATCTCTACGCAACGCCAAAGAATCAAGCCGATGAACTTGAACGTCAATGATTCGAGCCCTCTTCGTTGTATGCGGTCAAATGGAAGAAGCTGGTACTGGGTAGCACCCGCTCAGAGTTGAGAACACTACTCCATGTGAGGCCGAATTTGCGCCTTATCCGGTGGCTTATAGTGAAGTACTGTCTCGCCTTACTGAGTACGCCAAGCTTTTTAGAGCCCAGTTTGGCCTTCTCTTCCAAGTCACCGCAGACATTCTGGAAACTTCAGAATTATCATTTTTATTTTTTATTTCATGACCATGGATGCTAGTCTGAAGGACGAGAATTATCATTGTATTGACAGCGTTGTCAGCGATATAGTCAACATTTTGCATATTCTTGGTTTATTCTCAGTTATAACTTTATACCTAGTTAATTTATTAGGCCGTTACAGCTTAGTATTATTTTAGAGATTTGCAATAAATCATAGAATTAAAATGGACGGAGTATAACCTTTTTTATTACCACACATAACGCAGAGTTTCTGGTTGAAGAAGAAACGGTCTCTCAATAATTTAATTCGAATGATCGCTTCGAGCCGTTTTTGAACATCACAGAAAAGCTTAAGAACTGCATGCAAAGTGTTTCTAGTTGCAAAAACAGAAGCGTTCTTAACATAAAATGATTATTACAAAGAAATATAAACTACTATCTGCCCTGACAGACGTTGTTCTGTACATAATAAATAAAATACTGATTTTTTATGAATTTGTCAATAATATTTCATAATATCAAGATGTATTTCGTAAAATATGCTTCCTGTTTTTTTTTTTAGAATATTTATTTAAAATACAATATAGTTATAGCTTATAATATAATAACACACACTTAAACTTTAGGAAGCTTATCTGTGTGTGAAGCCGCTTAGAATTAAATTACATAATATTTAAAAAGAAAACAACAATTACTTTCAATTAATACAGTTATTACAAGATGTTAAATTACAAATTTTAAACAAAGTAGTATAGAAATCAATAAAATGCAAAATAAAAAATAATTATCAACTAAATGTTAGTAATTACAAATTAGTTGTCTACTTAGCTTACCGCAGATACAATTATATTAATGAAGGATTTTGTAAAAAGTACTTTTTTAACTATGACTTATATTTATTTTTATTTATATATAATTTTTGAATCTCTAAGGGAGTCTCGTTTAAGTATAGAGGAATGACGTAGTTGTTTGCTCTGGTGTCATATATTATATTTGTAGATTTAGGTAATTTAAATGACATGTTTGTTCCTGTAAATTGTCTTAGATGAGGCAGTCTTAGAATTTCTCGAAGGAATTTAGATTCATTTATATCTGACAATATACGGAATTTCACTTTATCAAAGACATTTATAACATTGCAATGTTTAAATAGTGCAAGGTCCGTATTTTCTTTGTGTTTATAAAAATAATTTGGAACGGTAGTTTTAAGAATTCTTTTTTGTAATTTGTATATATCCTCTAAATATGACTTGTACGTCCTTCCGTAACTGCTTAGTCCGTAGTTTATAACGGAATCCGCCAGAGCCATTGTTATAATGAAATTGTTTCACAGCAGAACTGTCAAACCGTGCGTCAATAAATTCTCTCATAGAAAATATGTCCATACAAAACAAATATTAGAATTAAAAATAAATATGGGTCTCAAATCGAAATAAAAACAATCCTATCTCTCAAGATGGACTAAACTGCACTCGATGAAGTAATCCCCATTAAAATCCGTTCATTAGTTTAGGAGTCCATCGCGGACTAAGTATCCGCTAAGGAAGTCGCGAGATTTTCCAAATACAAGTGTCCTAAGACAACTTACCGGGAAGTCGAACTTTATTTATTATTTATGTAAGTAGAACTCGTGAGATGAACAAGAATACTAGGAACTCAACGGCCACTTTTTTCAATCAAATAGAGTATTTCACAGTGTAATAAAAATTGTTTGTAAGGTCCAATATAATATGTATTTGTATTGTTTATCCATCACATAAAAAGTAATAAAGAATAAACTGTATAAATATAAATTATTGTGTATTGAATGCACCAATCTTTACAGCTTGAATTCATTGTTTGTGTAAGGATTCGTCATGAACATGATTGTCGCGATTACTATCATAATTAGTAATCGTATCAAAAATTCGATTCGGTCACGAAGTATTGAATAATATTGATTCCATATTGTGATGCCAAATTCAAGAATGCAATCAAAATAGATTTTTTTGTGAGAATTTCTTCCGAATTTACAAGAATTCCGTCTTTCATTACCTAACGAAGTCACAAACTATTATTTTATTATATATATTATTCGTCGATACATTACCACATTGAATCGCGAGGTCAACCTAATTATTTTATAAAATGATAACTTATTCTTAAAAAAACTGTAACCAATTAGTAATTGTATCAAATACGGTTAAATTACTGTATCAAGGGCCAAGAAGGAACTTTTATGGCTACCGACATTAATGGATTGATATTAGTTAATTTTCCACATATTTTATCCAAAGCGGATTGCACTTTAAATGATTCTTATCTTTATATCAAATTGTATGTTATTTTACTTTAAGACTCATGAGCTTTATAAAATATAGCTGATACCCTGCGACTTCGTCTGACTGAGTCCGTAGTAGCGACAAGAACACTTATAACAAATTCTGTACCGACAGTTTTTGTAATTAATAATGTGTTCTACAACTTAGGCCTACATTATTTTATTGTTTCATCAATAGTTTAGTTCGCACGTTATCAACTGTATAAAGTTGATCCTATAGATGAAGCCACAACCTGAAAGTTGAACAAACCACTATAAACCATAATATATTATGACGATAAGTCACTCGAACGGTTAGCTCAGTTGGTTAGAGCACTGGCACGGAACGCCGAAGGTCATGGGTTAAAAACCCCGCATCGTTCATAAAATTTTGTTCTTCAAATTTTATTTGTGTATAAATCCTTTATGAAGTTATGGTTATCACTTTGAAAAAAAAACATAAATTGTTTAGATTTACAAGAGCGACATCTCAAGTCAATTTCCTAATATGCAAATATTGGGCTTGAGCAGGTTAACCAAGTTAATTAATAAAATAACAAAAGGCAGCTTATAGAATAATTGTGTGTTTGTGTGTATTTATATGTCTGGGCAAAACACAAAAACTACTGAAAAAATTTACTTCAAATTTAGCATGAATGCATTTGATCACCCCAACGGCCTGTACAACCAACAATAAAGTCTCATCGTCCAATTTTTTTTTAATTCCTATTATTATCATTATATTCATATCGTATAGTCATATTGATGATAGTTGGCGGTAGGATGTGGGCGCTTCTGTCGTTTTGTCTTTTTATATTATCTTTAAAATGTATTATTACAATAAAATTATACTGAATATTTAATACAATTTATCATATTTATTTGTTTATTATTATTATCGGCATAGCCCAGATGGTTGCGAAACTGAAATGTAAGTGGGCAGGGTACATAGTTCGACGGAAAGATGACCGTTGGGGCAATAAAGTCCTCAAATGGTGACCACGTACCAGAAGAAGCAGTGTTGGTAAGATGGACCGATGATCTGGACAAGATCACCGGAATACGTTGGATGAGGGCAGCGCAGGACCGATTGTAGTGGAAATCTTTGGGGGAGGCCTTTGTCCAGCAGTGGACGACTTCCGGCTGATGATGATAATGATTACCCAGTGGTTACTGACCTTGACCATTGAGCTAGAGGTCCCGGGTTTGAATCCTAGTAGTTGCTAATTTAAATTATATAATGAATATGGTTTGCCGAATCATGGATGTTTATATGTATTTATGTAAGTTTGTAAGCATTAATGTTAAAGTAAGTATTAAATATATCGTTATCATGTACCCGTAGTACAGGCTATGCCTAGTTTGGGGCAAGATAATTTCTGTAATAGTGTGTCAATATATAAAAAGATTACAATTGTTCAATAAATATTTTTTCTATAAAAAGTTGTGTGGACTACGATGGCCATGTCATTTCTTAAAGCGAACCCCACGCGAAAGCAATTGGTGACCCCTGCTATAAGATTCCAGTTTGTTTTTAGAGGTACGGGAACCTATAAATTAGCCAACCACTGATTAATTGATTGACTGGTGAATGAATTTACATATAATATCTATGGTAATGCAATCAAACTTGTAATAACAGCAATTTACATTACCTTGCTCAATGTTCCACATAATTAATCTCACCGAATTTCATTATTAGGTTTCACTAACACAAAGAATTTGTTACACTAATTCACATGAACGGGCCTTCATTAATTCATCTTTATCATGACTAGATCTAGTTTAAATAAAAGTGTTTGTAATACAGTAAAGTCATTGACTTAAAGGTCATTTAATAATTTTATTACAAATTATGCGTACAAGTATTACATCTTTGAAATCGTAACTGGAATGTCTGTTGTAATAACAAGATAACAGATTTAAACGGTACTTACTTATAGAATTACATTAATATTATGATTCTTTTCTTTTCTTACTGATTATTTAGTTAAATCTCTGAAACGGCTTGAGCCACGGTGGTATATCAGGGAATATTATCATTTAGTAACCACGGACGAGTAAAAAAAAGGAGGACTCCGCGCCGTGATATTAACATGTAAAGCCTTTAAACTTGTGTGTGTGCAGTTACGGCCGATACCAGCTAACACAACATATGTCCCGTTTTTAGTCATAGTATTATTTACTTTAATTTTTTTAATGTCTGATAGTCAGAGTATTTCCTAAAATAAAAATAAATAAATTACATAAAAAAATACAGTAACACCTTCAAAGTAAGGATTGGGGGTTTGATTCCTGTGCACAAGAGTGAGAGCAAATAGCTATGATTTTTATATTTAGTTGCTAAGTAAATACACAAGTGATGGAAATTTTGACAGAGTTTTGGATCCCCGACAATTCGAGTAGCTCTGCGTTGCACGCGATTTAATGTTTAGAACTGATACTGGGATACACCAAATCAAATATTATTTTTTATGGAGTGCGATACTCGTATTGAATTAGTGTTCCATACTAGTTTAAAAAAATGTTGATAAAATCTTGAAACAGATAATGATTTATCTACTTAAAACACCATCAAGTGGATTACCCAATTTTTCGGGTAAAGTCCCTGTTTCTTAACATCTAATATATATATATATATACCTAATTATGACTAGAAATCTGATCTTGTGTGTATACGTTTACTAACCCGGTAATCCTGTTTTGGTCAAAAGGTCATGAAAAGTATAAATATTGTCTTAAGTACTTACCCTTGACTTAATACCTGTTAATTTTTCAAATTAAATGCTTTTATTTAAATTTATTCAAAAATAATAATAAATTTTTATTCAAAGTTTTACTTATTGTCTTAAATTCTATAATATATATTTCTTATAATATTTTTGTACATAATATACGGTCTTTCAAATAAACTTGATATAAAGTTATACCCGAGAATAACCCAAAAATATACAAAAATTTTGGGTTATTCTCGTACCTTACCCTGTACTTTCCCCAGGGCATAAATAGAATAGGGGAGTCGAAGGCCCATGGGTGTCGTAAGACCTAGGGCTTTTTAGAAGTGGGAGAGTCACGCTGCCGTCTTTTGACGTCAGCACAATCGGGCTAGACTCGTCTGGGTTAATTACCACACTCGCGCAGAATACCGGCGTAAAGTAGCGGCCTAGTGCCGCTATGTTTCGCATGGGTTAGTGTCGAGGACCGGTGGCCATCCTCCCCCCTTCCCCAACAAAGATTATGAAAGCGGTCCTTAAAGAGATTTTACCCCAGGAGGGTACCGGCTCTACCAGAGTCGGAGAATCCCTCCCCGAGCACTCTAGCTCGGGCTGCCCTTTGTATTCTGGGGAGGGCACAGAACCGCGCATGACCAAGGACAAACGAGGCAGTAACACTACGGCACCCCGCTCCACAATCAACGTGGACTTTTGCAATATCAAGGGAATTCACTCCAACTTAAACGCCGTCCACCACCACCTTGAGACGGCGAAGCTGGCCTTGTGTTTCCTTACGGAGACGCAGATATCTCGACCTAGCGATACGTCATATTTAACGTACCCCACCGTACCATCACCAACATATCAATGATATGTTGGACACCTCCAACATTCATTGCTACGCAGACAACTGCACTGGTGATGCCGTATACACGGGCCATGCAGGTCTCTCTCGGGAAATCGTCGACCAGTGTCGGGAGAAACTTGTGTCTTCTATCGAGTCCTCTCTTGAGAAGGTCGCGGAATGGGGCAAATTGAACCTTGTCCAATTTAACCCCCAGAAGACTCAAGTTTGCGCGTTTACCACTAAAAAAACCCCATTTGTCGTATCACCGCTCTTCGACAACACTTCCCTTAAAGCCTCACCTAGTATCGGAATACTGGGTCTCGAAATCTCGAGCAATCGCCAATTTCGTGGCCCTCTGGAGGGCAAAGGCAAATTGGCTTCAAAGAAACTGGGCGTCATTAATAGAGCACGGGAATACTTCAAGCCGGCCCTTCACCTCACCTGGGTCACCTGTTGTTAAGTGATCACCGCCGCCCACAATCTCTTGCAACACTAGAAGAATCACAGGAGCGTTGCCGGCCTTTAAGGAAGGTGTACGCGCTTTTTTTGGAGGTACCCATGTCGTATCGTCCCGGAAACACCGCACAAGGAAGTTCATTCCACAGCTTTGTAGTACGTGGAAGAAGGCTCCTTGAAAACCGCACTGTGGAAGACCACCACACATCCAGATGGTGGGGATGATATCCTAACTTGTGGCGTGTCGTGCGAAGGTGGAATACGGCGGCAGGAATCAGGTTAAACAGCTCTTCGGAACACTCCTCGTGATTAGATACATCTATTATTATTATTTATTTATTTATATTTTTAATCATTTACAGAAAAAATCTTAAAAGCTAACTTAATACCGCAAAACTGTTTGGACAGTTTGTCTGCAGGATCAAGTCTCTTGTTACATTACATTAATGATTATTAGAACATTGATTTTATACAAGTGTAATTAACAAATATTGATAAAAATATAATAAACAATCTAATTTTAATTTTAAGGCAGTGTTGACAATAAATATTTCTTAAGTTTAGTTTAAAATTTTCTTTTACTGGTTTCTAGTCGGATGTTCTCAGGCAAGCTGTTTAATAGATAAGGCAGGCGTTTTTTCAAAGTTCTATCTCCGTAGTAGTTATTGATCTAGATAGAGCCCTTGGCTGTTTGTCAACAACAAGCCAGGTTTATTACTTTAGTGTGCATGACAGCTACGTCTACACTCGCGATATATCAGTCACTTTGTTTTAGTGTGCGTGTGTTTGCTGAAAATAGAGGCTGACAGGTCACCACAAATTTTTTTCGACGTATTTACAGATGGCTCAGTCTATCTAGACGTATAATTAATTAAAAATAGGTGTAAAGATTCTGTTACACACATTCAGACATATTATTATCATGGTGCATTTGGTATACATTGTGAAGTTAATGAAAATATGGAATTGACATTTCTTTTCTATACGTTGTCAAAAATTTCAAGTAGGGACCTACCTAGATTCAGTATTTTGACCCACAGGTCATATTTACATTACTTAATTTGATCCACAGATCAAATTCACATTTAAAGACTATGCTACACACATAGAAACATACGCACAGGTGAAACAATTATAAGGCGTATACATAAATATAAATATCTTTAGTCACAAAAAGAAATTTTTTTACCCTTCGAAGTTACCAAACGAATGTAATAACTAAATCTTCACGGTCATTTTGTACCATACGGCCAGTTACAATATTTCACTTAAAATGCACATAAATTATATATACTATGTAAGTATAAGGTGTCGACATTTCAATAATTGCTCTTTATTCTAAGCTGGCTCAGGCCGCGGGCCATATTGTAACGTCTAATATCTTCAATATGCTGGATCTAATATATTAAATTCTCGTGTCACGGTGTATGTGATTGAACTCTACCGAAACGGCTCAACCGATTTTCGTGAATCTTAGCGAGAGTATCGGCTGTGGTGGAGAACCGGACAACATCAATTTTCAACCCCCTTAATGTTAAGGGTGGTTCACCTTTAACGTTTAGGGGGTGGAAAACCCCAAACTTTATTAATCTTCTGACATTTTTTTTATTTGTTTAGTTATGATTCAGCATTAAAAAAATACATACGACTTAAAATTTTCACCCATCTTCGATCAACACTTACTTTTGTGTCGCGATTTCAATACTATTCTGATCCATCCACAGACACGCAATAGAGTTGCAATATGGTAATCTAATATAATGATTATTGTAGTATGATAAATTTTATGTATGATATATTTGGTAGGTCTGAGAATCGGTCGTCATCTATTTTTATACCCGAAAAAATTTTATTTATTGTATTTTCTTATTTATATGACAATACAACGTTTGCTGGGTCAGCTAGTGTATTCTTTAATAATAATCCCTATTTGTTTGTTTTTATTTGCTCCAAAAATATTTTTCATAAAATACCAACAGTATTTTTTTAAATTCTATAATATACTAGCGGACCCGAAGGACGTTGTTCTGTACGCACGTGTTAAATTTAAAAAATCGGTCCAGACGTTAGGATATCACTTACATACGTGGGAGTATTTTATGACGGCTGTGTTGAAACTAAACCAATCACGAATTCACTGGAATACTCTTAAAAAATCATCATAATCGGTCCAGCCTTTTAGGAGGCAGTTCAATTGTAAATCTAAACCATCCTCGAATCCACTAGAACACACACAGAAAATTTCATTTAAATCGGTCCAGCCGCTTAGGAGGAGTTCACTGTCTACAGACGTACAGAAGAATTATATGTATATAATATAAAGATTAGCTGATGACTGGTGCGCTTCATTGGCATTATCTTGTATACGTAAATAAATCGAGTGTCCGGATGTTTGTTTCCAGTGAACTCCTAAACTAATGACCGGATTTTAATGGGGATTACTTCATGGAGTGCAGATTAGTCCAACTTGAGAGATAGGATAGTTTTTAATTTCGTTTCGGGACCCATAATATTTTTTATTTCCAATATTTGTTTTGTATGGACATATTTTCAATGAGAGAATTTATTGACGCACGGTTTGACAGTTCTGCTGTAAAACAATTTCATTATAACAACAGGGAGCATATTTTACGAAAGAACTCCTAAACTAATGAATCGATTTTAATGGGGATTAATTAATTAATGGATTGCAGTTTATTCCAACTTGAGAGATAGAATAGTTTTTATTTCGATTTGGAAACCATAATAATTTTTATTTCCAATATTTGTTTTGTATGGACATAATATTTTGTATGAGAGAATTTTGTTTACGCACGGTTTGACAGTTCCGCTGTAAAACAATTTTATTATAGCAACAGGGAGCATATTTAACGAAATAATTCGTGATGTTATGATATATTATTGACAAATTCATAAAAAAACAGTATTTTATTTATTATGTACCTACTGGACGTCTGTCTAGTTAAGTATATAATTGCTAAAATTACTTTTTAACTTTATTATTAAATTGTTTGTTAAAACATAATTAAAAATCAATCGTTCAATTAAATAAATTAAGTCACCTGAGAAATTGAATGCAAATATAATTATAGAGTTGATTGTGGGTACAACAACTAAAACATGATTATTAATGGAACTATTATTGTGGCATGGACGTATTTATGTTACTGGCGGCATGTTCATATTTACGAATTTGTATATATAAGAACTACTTCCATCTTCTTCGGCTCCGTAAAATTGCTAAATCATTTAAAGTGGTTTGTGTTATATTTTATAATAAACTCCCAAGTGATATTGAAATATTACATATTAAAAAATTAAAATGTATCGTAAAAAATAAATTAATATCTAAGGCCTATTTTAATGTGAAAGATTATTTGAATAATAATGATAGTTGGAATTAATGTTCTAAATTTTGTCAATGAATATTGTTATACTCATTTGAATGCTATTGTAACTTTTGTACTTCATCCTGACTTGCACTAAATAACTTATAAAGTTTTACAGTGAATAAAGATTTTTTTTGACTTTGACTTTGAACCTATGCTCCCGTTTAAATAAGGGACAAGACGAGAAGGACGTTCAGCTGATGGTAATTGATACGCCCTGTCCATTACAATGCAGCGCCGCTCAAGATTATTGAATACCCCAAAAATTCTAAGCGGCACTACAACTGCGCTCATCACCTTGAGACATAAGATGTCAAGTCTCATTTG
Organism: Leptidea sinapis; assembly: GCF_905404315.1. Lineage (NCBI taxonomy): Eukaryota > Metazoa > Arthropoda > Insecta > Lepidoptera > Pieridae > Leptidea > Leptidea sinapis. The sequence goes on along the minus strand of NC_066265.1, from coordinate 13,634,887 downwards.
TCCCTGTAATTTCACTAGCTACGGCGCCCTTATACTTATATATTAGTTATAGTTCTTTGGCCTAAAATGATACTTTGGTTTTCATCCTTTTTCAATGAATTAATTCCATACAACAGATGGCTGTAGATATAATAATATATAATATGATCAAAAATGTTTAATTCGATTAATATGCTGCAAATATTTGTATTCAAAATAGGATATGATAGCACCTTAGAGTTAGATAATTTAAACGTCTTGCTGCCAAACAGGCTACGTGTTAGTGTGCGTACAATTTTCAAAATAGAAGTCAACCTCAATTTTTTTCGACGTTTTCACAGCTGTTCCTATATAAGCTCCCATGAAACAGATTTTATTAAGGCTGGGTACCGAGCCAATGGCCTTGAGGAATCGAAATTTAATTTTCGTCTGTTGCACAAGATAACCATAGTCTTAATTCAGAATTAGAAATATTTTTAATTTATTCTAAACATTTACAATTTTCTTTACAAAACTATGTCATGTTAAATATGGCTCCAACTGTAAAAATTAGGGGTATTTTAGTAATTTTTTTTGCATTGACTATAAAAACAAGAAATGTAAAGAAAAAATTAAATTCTTTCTCAATTTCTTTAGATATAAAATTATTTCTTGTAAAAATATAAGCTTTATATAAACCGTCAAGAAATGCTTTCAATTATGCGCTTTTGTGGTGATTTCTTGGAATACCGTCCTTAAGTAAAATATTTTCTAAAATCCAAGCCAATCACTAATGTCCTTAGCATGACTAATTCCGAGCTAAAGGTCAGTTACGAGATTGAAACAAAGATCTATAGCAATTCTCACCGGTGATTTATTTCTAAGTAAAACACGTTTCAGTAGAACTAGTTTTGGATTTTACGAAAAAGGTTAAATAGTATCCTGCCAACGATGAGAAATTTTGCCGTATTTGCAATTATAATCCGATAAATATTTCGATTGACATTAAAGTGTTGACTTCAACAATAACAATAAACTCTATAGGATAATAAACGAAAATTGATATATTATTTTATTATATTTCAAAACAATTTCGTTCTATGACATATATTTATGACAATACTAGCTGACCCAACAGACGTTGTCCTGTACATTATAAATAAAATACTGTTTTTTTTAATAATATTACATAACAATTTCGTAAAATATGCTCCCTGTTGTTGTTTCCACTGACCTGTATAAATACCACTGGACAGGCTGTTCCATATGATTGACAGCAAATTTTTTATGTATATTTGAAGCGCCACTCGCGAGTGTCCAGAGAACTTTGACATATAATACAAATGGCTGCAAAGGAACGTACAATACTCTGAAGTATTTTTCCATTTGGAATTCATTTCGTTCGTTTTCCGTGTTATTTATACTTCAAGAATTAACTAACGTATTAAAGTACACAATTTTTTTTTGCAAATAGTTTCTCACCATCTTTCGATGTTTGCTGAGGTTGTCATTACTAGTTTTAGTACCGCAGACTCTCGCTAAATGGCTAACAGCGCCAAAATGGCGAATAACAATCAGGCACAAAAGCACTTTGATAGCAGTCAATCCATTGGTAAATAGTAGAGGTTAGTGAATTGTTTCACAGCAGAACTGTCAATCCGTGCGTCAATAAATTCTCTCATAGAAAATATGTCCATACAAAATAAATACTGAAAATAAAAATAGTTATGGGTCCCAAATCGAAATTAAAACTATCCTATCTCTCAAGTTGGACTAAACTGCACTCCATCAATTAATTAATCCCCATTAAAATCCGTTCATTAGTTTTAGTTCACTGGAAACAAGCATCAAATGAAATTATATTATAAGATGAGAAAATTATACTTATATCAAAACTAATTAATATAAGTATTAAAAATATGTGAATGTTTTATTTCATTCTATTTTAATTTTAATTTTTATGTCGAGCTTTTTCTTGAGGAAGCAGTAGGAGAGGAATACTTGTCGAGGAATTTAATATACGAGAAACCAAAGACATTACGAGTATTTAAGAAAAAAACATTATTTGGATAGGAAAATATTATATCAAACAATAACTTCAAAATTCACAATATAACTGCGCTCGATTCCTCAGTACCACGCGGTTATCTATATGAAATGAAACTGCAGTTTTGTTTTGCCATATTCTCTTGAGACAAATGTGACACAGGCGATAACCAGGTGTGCGCCACAATTGGTCCACACTAATTTTGTTGTTCATTCATTATCCTGTTTGAAACACTTGTACGTTTATTTTACTGAATAAATGTCGTCGTGCTTGACGTGACGTGAAGCTTGAAGTCGGTGCCAAGCCAAAGGTAATAGTAGGTACCTACACTCACCACGCGTGTCTTTTGGTGGGATAGCTTCGTGTAGAACAAAACAACCCAAGCGGACAGACAACCTTAATAATTATAGTAAGTAATACTGTTAATAATATTAAGTTTTATTTTGTTTAGGGTATGTATAGGTCTATCAATAGGTAGCACATTTAAATAATAGTATGTTATTAATATTAAAGGTAAATATTTTAGTTATTTGATACTTTTCAGTTTTTGAAGTCGGTTTTTGTAAACGTAGTTTTTTTAATTATTATTTATAACAACATTTACTATTGTTTGGTTGCTATTGTGTGGTTTTATCGTTTGTAATCCTTCATATAATGGGACTTTTTTGTCAATCGATATGGAGTGGATTATCTGGGCATAATATATAATGATCTTATTATTATTCTCCTACAATACTGGCGAGTTGCTAACCTTTTAGGAAGGTGTTCTCGCTTCAATACACATGTCGCTTTGTCATGGAAGCACCGCCCGAGGAAGTTCACTCTACAAAACTAGTAGTATTCTCACAAACAAAGAAGTAAGTGCATAACTAGAAATATGGGCATATTTCCTTTAACAGAATATTTGTTGCAATTACTTTCGTAATTACGCGCTCCCGTACAACAATATTCAAGATTTCATACAGGCTTCAATTATAGGCTACCACGCTCGGGACAAGATAGCAATTAAATAATAAAGATTAAAACCCGGTATGATGCAGAGCCTTCAAATCTGCTCTTAAAATTTTAGTACCCGATTTATACGGTCTTGACGTCAAGGTGTGTCGGCAATTCGATTTAACACAAGCTATCAATTATCTTTATATTACCTACTAACTACTAACCCAGCCCTACTTTGCTTGGCTTGAATTTGATATATTATGGAAACTAGGTGTTTCATACAATATTCAAACAGTTTCATCTATGTACCCCAATATAAGAACGATTTATTTAATCAATATTTCTTGGTAGAATAGTAAGTGTGTTTAATGGTACTCTTCCTGCAGCCTCTAGCCAAGGAGGTGACCTTAAAATTTTTTTCACCATCGTAACTTAAGTTGAAGAACTTACACCATAAATTTATTTAATTCAAGCTAATTAAAAAGTAGAAAATAGTTATTTTCTCTAAGATTTTAAAGTACAACTTCTAAATCTTGTAGCTTTGAAAGTAAAACATTACAATTACTATGTATACAGGGCGATTTTTATAATGTCAAAAATAGGGTATAAGAAATCGGGGTGAAAAACACTACGTTTTTTTTTTAATAAGTATATAATATTACAGTAAAAACGTCTAATAAGTTGTATTCATTTAGATTTTATATTAAATGGAATTCTTCTTGTATGAAAAATAAGGAACGAGACGAGCAGACGTTCAGATGATAGAAATTGATACGACCCGCCCATTACAATGCAGTGCCGCTCAGGATTCTTGAAAAACCCCCAACAATTCTGAGCGGCACTACAGTTGCGCTCGTCACCTTGAGACACATGATGTTAAGTCTTATTTGCCCCGTAATTTCACTAGCTACGGCGCCTTTCAGACCGAAAGACAATAATGTTTACACATTACTGCTTCACGGTAGAAGCAGCCGGCATCCTGTGCAAAAGAGCCTCTCACTGGTAAATTAAATAGTAATTTTAAGGTAATATTAAAACACCGAAATTAAAGCTACATAGAACATAATCATTTTTTATTGAATAATCAAAAGTCAATATATTTCGCTTAGATATTTCGTATTGGCTTATTTTATCTAGTACTAAATTAAATATTATGGTCGAACATTTGAATAACCTATTATCAGTCAGTTATTAATTAAAAGTAATTGAACTCGACACATAATACCACGTTATTAGAATGTAAGAGATAAATCTAGTAGTGGTTTCAACTTCATCAAACATTTAAGTGTGGTTTATAACTTGTCAAGCTATAAGCTACTATCTATTCCATGTTAATTTCGATTAGAGTACCGTATAATAGAATGGCTCTTACACTAGGTATCGGAAAGAACTAAAGCAAATTACTTCTAATACAAGTTCTTTGCATTCAATTCATATCGATGGATACTTGCAATTTATTAAAATTTTAACTTAAAATAAATTGTTGACATTTTCTGCTTCTAGAATAGATATTTCACTGCACAATATGTAGCAGCACATTAATTTTTTGTTATTTTGTTGAGTTCTTCATTGCTTGTGGTGGCGTCGTGAGGCGGATCTTTCTTTCCCTGAAAAATGGACGAGGCAGGCGATGGCTGGTCCGTCATACTCGTAAACGGGCGCTGCTTGTGGTGGTTGGTTGAATTATCCTGTTATCGGAAAACGCTGCTTCATATTTTTTTAATTAATGCTATTTTATATATTATCAATAGCTCTTTAATGAAATGCTCATTTCATTGTATGATTGATACTGTACTCAATAACTCCTGACTTTTTATTAATTAATTTTCATTTATTGCATGTCTGAAGTGCAAAGCACGTAGGTATGTTCTACTAGGGCGCAATAATCAAAATATTAACGTTTTGTTGCATAAAATCGTATATGACAATTATATTGTGAATATAAATGATATAAAAAGCAAATCTGCAGAAAGATAAATGAGTGTTGAACTTTTTAAAAAAAATTAAATAGATTAATTGCTATTTTTACATAAAAATGTTTTTAGGCGGCGTTTGACGACGTGCTTACACAGATCCCTCCGCTGAAATCGTAGTCTTGGGTGATTTCAACGGGCACAATGTGGAATCGCATGGGTCTCGTATCACAGACTACGCAGGGCGATCTGTGCATAATTTTGCATTGGTGTGTGATCTGTCCCAATTGGTTGAGTCGCCAACGCGGCTCCCGGATGTGGATAGCCACATGCCGTCCTTATTAGATCTTCTGCTGACTACACATCCCGATAGTTACCAGGTCTCTGCCGACGCCCCTCTCGGAACGTCCGACCATTGCCTGGTCAGGACTGTAGTGCCCATCCAACGTCGAAGACCACGTGCGCCCCGCCGCGTTTGGCACTACCATATACTAGGGATATCTAGTCAGCAGAAGATTGCTGACTACATATCCGGATAGTTACCAGGCCTCTGTCGATTTTTAAGCGGCAAAACGCCCGTGTGAAATCGAAGCACGGCGTCTATAGCGACGAAGTGTTTGCCTCTATTTTTAGCAGCGCTAAAACAAAGTGAAACTGACGTATCGGGAGTGTAAGACATAGCTGTCATGCACACTTAAGTAATACGTCTGGCCTGTTCTCATGCGTTGCCTAACAGTAAAAGACTATGTAGACATATTAATAATTATTTAATTAATTGTAATCTAATATTTATTGTATACTAGCTGACCCGACAGACGTTGTTCTGTATATAATAAATAAAATAATGTTTTTATATGAATTTGTCAATAATATATCATAACATCAATAATTACTTCGTAAAATATGCACCCTGCTGTCGTAATGAAATTGTTTCATAGCAGAACTGTCAAACCGTGCGTCAATAAATTCTCTCAAAGAAATTATGTATGGACACATCAAAGGAAAAACAAATTTGTTGTTTTTATTTAATTTAGCAGCATTTTCCTATTTATTCACCTTCTCTGGACTTCCACAAATAATTCAAGACCAAAATTAGACAAATCGGTCCAGCGGTTCTCGAGTTTTAGTGAGACTAACGAACAGCAATTCATTTTTATATATATAGATTTTTCCCAGTTCTGTTAAATAGGTTCAGAAAGTTGCTAACAAATTTAATTTTGTTACTTTTACCTTCTATGAAACATGGCCTGATTAAAGCTCATTCATACACTCACGCCTTGTTCCCGTCGGTGTATGCAAAGACAATAGAATGCCACTTGCTTCTATCCTTACAAACCTCACGCGCTTCCTCTACATTTATTATTCTTTTCATACATGCTCGCCGGTTGCGGGTGCTCCGGACCTTTCCTTTTCTCGAAACATCCCCACTTAAAGCTGCGTTACCGTAAACGCCGTGACGTATAGATTAAAGTGAAACTCCATTACACCATAGACTACTCGATAAAGTTATTGGTGTTTCTGATACGTATCAGTTGTCACTAATTGATTTTGTGTCTTAGTTTGACAGCTGTCAAATTTATCCAAAGATACAATTAAGTAGGTGAGCAGGAAGTGACCAATGAGGACATTACTCAAAACTATGATGTATTGATTATGGAGTTGGACCACGAAACAAAACCTCTCTTATAACATGTTCAAATTGCGTGAAATGCTTGCGTACGAACAGAATTACGTCACTCGAACAGTTGCTCAGTGGAAGAGCGATCGGAACGCGAGAGGTCGCGGGTTGTAGTCCCGCATCGTTCTTAAATTTTGTTTTCAAATGTAATATGTGTAGCCCCGAAAATATTATAAATAGTGTGAAAATAAGGAAGGGAATTTCCTTTTTTATTTATTTGTCTAGATAGATAGATAGAGATGTGACAGCTCTGAAAACGAAAAAAAAGAGGAGGACAGTTAACCTCTATTTTGCACAATGCACGCACACAAAGTGACGTACTAATCGAGAGTGTAAGAAGTAGCTTCTCATCCACACTAAAGTATAAAACCTGGCCTGTTTTCATCGATTGTCTAGCAGCAAGAGCCTCTATCTAGACGTACAAATTATATAAGGGAAATTCAAATTTACAAAACGCGTCACGATTGGTTGAAAATAACTGTGACGTAATTGGTCTACTAGGTTTTGAATAACTAAAATAACTAATTTATTGCAGAAACCTTATTTTATGTTATATTATATTCTTAAAACCATAAATTATTTTCACTTTTATTTACTTTCAAAATTTTGCCGCCCAAAAAAATTTGCCGCCCTGGGCACTTGCCCCAACTGCCCCTAGTGTAAATCCACCGGAGGGGACCCGGGTCAAGCGTAATTTGGAAAATAGGTATTTGAAGAAACTATCACTATCGCGCCGCGCCCGAAACACAACTATCTCTGTGTGCGTGAATAGCCCGTGTTTTGTGTGAGTAATGCGTATGATGGGGTGTGTGCACGCCACAAATCCCGTTACATTTAACAACTTACTCCGTACTTGCTCATAATTAGTTTTTGACCCTGGCTATTGATACACGGATTTGAAACGTTGCTATTCTTTGACTATGCTCGCTCTCGCCTTGTGAATCGGATTTTGAGTAGGTAATTATTTTCACTACCTACTGAAAAAATTATGTATCAATATATATTTTAAATCTTTAATATCTTCGAAAATATTCATTTAAATTAAATGCTGTAACAGGCCATGTTGATCTGTATAAAATGGACAATGTATAAGTACTTAATTTTATAAGGATTAATGCTGTATTGCTTAAATTCGCTTCGTAAATAAGCCATTATATCTCGTAAATAGTAAAGGATAAAAAATAGTTATTGTGGGTTATCCCTAAGAGATAGACAGAGATAGACAAACAACAATGTTGTACAATACTCTAGCACATTTTGATCTATCTCGTAGGTTACGGTTCAGCCAGCGTTTGCAATGTATGCGCAAAAAAATGTGTTCATTTACGACATCATATTAGAAAACTCTCAAATGATCAGTGTTACTATCATCATTATCATTCAGCTGGAAGACGTCCACTACTGGACAAATTACTTCCCCCAAAGATCGCTATGGCGATCGGTCATGCGCTGCCCGCATCCAACCTGTTGCGGACCATCTTGTGGGGGGGCCTACCGAATTCAATCACGAATGTAAAATATATATACAGATTTAAATAGTGTATAATGAAAACCTAACCTTGAAACTAAGTATAAATAAAACGTTTGTGGAAGGAATCTGGAGTAGGTTTCAGTTCAGGAAATGGATATGCACAGCTGTTAAATGAAATTTGTAGTACGCTACATATGTCCAATATGCAATCAAAGAAGTGCCACTGAGATAGTGACAGAAGGTGTACAATAAGGGCTTGCCATTTTAAACAGAGAAGTGGATAAAAATTGCTGTCCTGTGATAGCAGTAATTGCAGATGATTCTTGGGAAAAACGTTCATATAAAGTTACTGAGACTGACGATGATAAGAATGTAACTAGGTCGGCTAGAATTAGAGCCTTATAAGTGATATCTTCCCTCTGTATAAGTTAATTTTATAGTTAAAAAGCTGAAGAGCTTCAACACACTACTATTGATCAGAGTGATGATGAATTGTATTCTTTAGAGACGCGCAAGCGTATTGCTGCGTAAAATTTTGGCAGTCTGTAAGCTTCGAAAAAAAACCTCAATTATTGCGGAGTTATTAAAATCATTGTTGCACTCCCAAATATGTACTATGTACGGTACTACTGTATGTTCGTAGTAAACTGGACTGGACAACGTCAAAAGCGGTTTAAAAATTAATATATAAAAATTAGAAATATGGAATAGACAATGAAATTACTGAAGAAATCACAATTGTTTTTTATCATGTTTCACCATCCTCATCATCAGCCGCAATATGAAACAATTGAAAAAGATGACGGATCTATTCGAAACATGGAAGCAAAACTAGAAAAAATTTCTACGAAAGCCTTTTATCCGAATTGATTGACGGTCGTATACCAAGAAATTTACCTGTACGGGGAAGAGTAGAAATAACGATATAATAAATTACTTAATTATTTGAAAAATAACTATATTATATTTTGTGTGTAATAATAAGCACCCCCTTTTACATATTTTATTTTAGTGTGTTCATATATCAAAATAAATATATACATTATCGGTTCATGAGTTGAACAAACACAGTCTACCTACTCAGAATCTCTACTCTATGTTCGCTGATGGAAGCAGCTGTGGTTGGTCAATTCAAGTTCAGTTTCGCCCAGCTCTGTGTCAGTGGTAAAGCGCCCTTATACTTGTGGTGGCGTGTATAATTTATACATGCTTGTCTATCTGGGTAACTTATATTGATTTATTCTGTATAAATTCATATAATATAATATTGATACACTTTTTACACAAATTATCTTGCCCCAAGTTAAGCATATATAGCCTGTGTTATGGGTTACAAGACAATGATATATTTAATACAATATACTTACTTAAACATACATATATTCATATAAACATACATAAATACATTTAAACATCCATGACTCGGAAACAAACATCTATATTCATCATATAAATGCTTGCACCTACCGGGATTCGAACCCGGGACCTCTAGCTTAGTAAGTAGGATCGCTAACCACTCGGCTAAACAGGTCGTCAATATAATCATCAGTCACACACTAGGTACATACAATACAAGTAGTAGGGATTCGCCGGTTCTGGCTCACAGTAGTAGGGATTCGCCGGTTCTGGCTCCTCGATTCTGGCTCACTTGCTCGTGATGCCTACTAAAAAAAAAAAAAAGAAGTTTGGTGTCAAACTGGGGGTTTTGATGTATTTCCGAGCGATTGCGCTGATCCGTTTTTCGATATCTCTTATAGTTTCAAAGTTAGCATTTTAAATTAAACAGATCCATAATCATTAATAATCACTGGTCATTTAGCTAATGATTGGTGAGCGACTCAATGTCTAAATTTCCATGAACGTGATACAGGTAATTTACTAATTACCTCTATCACATTCGTTACTACGATTAAAAAGACAGTTTCTGTATTTATTATTTATTTTTAAAACATGATTTAAATAAAGTATATAATAAAACATCATTGCAGATTGTATCATTTTCAAAATATTTGATGAAATCATTCAAACTCTTCTTATTAAACTTAAAGTATAGATACATTATACAGTACTCGCCACACACTGCGGTATATTCATTCTGTACTCTTGCAGTATTGTAGTTATACATTCTGCAATTCCTTTGTAAAAACATCAGCTGGAATCCCTGAGGTGGACGACCATATGAATCGAAGTATTGTCCAATACCCTGCTCATCAATGTGTATTGCAACCCAGTGAGTGCCTGGCTTATTATCACTATCTAAATTGCTGACAATATAACAGGGCGTTACAACATATATCGGCAATCGGTTTGCCGCGTAAACATTATTTTTAATACTGGGATCGATTTTGTTCAAATAATTCTGTATCTCGATTGTATTCATATTAGTTGAGAACAGGGTCTTGTCAGTTGCGAGGATTGAATAGTTATGTGGATCATAATAACATAAGCACTCAATAAATAAGGCTTTAATGTATCTTATTCATGTATTTAAAACTTATATGGTTACAATAAAACAAAATATCATTACAAGCGATTCAAATATAAATCTATGAACATTTGATGAAATTATATTTTCATCAATTTTATTATAATATAAAAGCTGATTGAAAACGAACTTTGTACCTACATACTTACGTAGTCATTAGTACAATCTGGAAATGTTGACTCCATTAAACTATCAATAATTGAACTTATCATTTAAGTGCCATTATGTTTCACCATAATAAAACAAAATATCATTTTATATACATATTTTTATTATATAAATTTATAAGGTAATCTAGTATTTAATCAACATAAAAAATACACAAGGATACAAACGATTCAAACATTAATTATTATATTCTAACTGCTGTAATCTACAGAAATATTACGATTTTTATCAATTTCAATAACATTATCGAATTCCGCATAAACAATACAGTTAATTGTTTGTGTAAGAGCTGATTCAAAACGAACTTCTAATCTTACACTACCATGTTTTATAAGATTCCAATGACTTGAAGAATTTGCTGATAAATCGGGTGTTAAGTCGAAGGCTAGCAAGCAAAACCCTTTGGCATATTGCTCTCTTGATACTCCATTGCCTTCATTTAGGAAATGTATACCTGTTCCTGAGAATAACGTATGATAGACCGTAGTAAAAATATTATTGTCAAACGATGGCTGTAAGGCTTTTGAAGGTATCTGTTGTCCATCTATGTATAAACAAAATGTATTAATATCATAATTTTCGAAATTGAATGGGTTTTTTGTGAGACTACCATTAAAGGATGCATTATTTACAAAACCGACTATACACCTTTTGGGTATTTGACCAAGGAATATGTTATCAAGGGTTTTCCCCTGAATGCCTGATGGTATAGTTAAAACTTTGACTTCTGCTCGCGTGATTGGATATTTTGCTGTGGTAGATGATAAAACTTTTTGATGTGCAAGTAGCACAGTTGGGTTGATTCGTGCTCTTCGAATAATAAGAGTTGCATCTGTAATAGACACTTTAAATTTATGGTCAGTTGATGAAGCCATGAGATTGAAATTTTCTCTAGAACGAACTAACTTTACGCACATGTCAACGCCATTAATCAAAAATTTTTCTTGGTTGAATAAATCTCCATGTAAATGTCCTATCATTTCTATTTCTTTGCTTTCACTAGCCAATTCTTGTCTTCTAATAAATCCTTTATTTTGTTCATCAGTTGCATCCATTTTTCCAGCTGTATCTTCATACCATAGACCACAAGTGAGATGAGATTCTTTTGCAGCAGGTGCATAATTCAATAGAGTTTCAATATAAGCTCGATATGCATATGTATTATTCGGTGGCGATACAAGTTTTTGATTTAAATATACATCAAGTTGACTGAAAAGTGTATGTAACCAATTATTAACTGGGGCCACAACTGTCGGTACTGTCAGTTTTGTATAATCTTGATTCAAAACTTTAGCTTTTATATGGAGTAAAGTATGGGATAAATCCACATAGTCATCACCTGCCCCAGGTACTTGAAATTCTATTGGTCCATCATCAGCAAGTGATGAAATGGGCTTATAATGAATCCATAGTCCACTTTCAATGCTAGTTTGAGTTGATGGTAATGCAAATAAATCCAATTCGGACTTAATGCATTCACAAGACTGACTATGTAAAAATGACATATTTAATCAGTAAATATATCTTTGATTTGTTTTTGATTCAATTTTAATTTCTTAATAGCTTTCGCTTTCGCAGTCAATGATGGAATGATCGCAGAACGACGTTTTCGTTTTGTTATATACCCAGATCCAAACATGTTGATATTATCTATTTTAGCATCAGCTTTTCGTTTCAAATTTGAGCTGACTTCTTTTAGACGAGTTTTTATTGAATCTTCCATGGGGCGTGCATTAACCATATCTGATAATATACCTACACCGGTACTTAATGCTTCTTTACCAATAGTTCGAACACCACTAGACAGTAGTGGTAAAATAGATCTAAACAGCCCCCCAAGAAAACTTCCGATTCCATGACCTCTTTGATACGGTGCTCCTTTATAAATAACTCCGATACCCGATCCGGCCTGGTGAGTATAATAGTGTTCATATGGACATGAAATATTATCACGTTTGCCGTACATTATAATTTTTGAAAGTGGAGTTTAATGCACACTGTTCCAAATTGGAATGGTATCTTTTGACCGGTGCTTGTTCTTATATCTATTTCAATTGTATCAAATTCTCTACGCATCACAGGTAGGTAATGGGGAGGAGAGAAAACGTGCATTTTGTACGCTCCATATATGTATTTTGAGGGATCCAATGGTATTATTCGTAAAAGGGGTGTCATAACATCTCCAACGATTTGAGGCTCCACTATGTCACAATAAACAAATAATTGAGACGGTAAACCCAAATGCAAATTAGCTGGACACTTTCCAAAATTTTTTTCAACGAGGTTCCTGTTTGGTTCGAACCCTAGTTGAAGACATAATTTAGGTGATAGAGTTACAGATTTTATGGATTCATCCGTTATCGTAGCAACTACAATCCTTGAAACCTCATCGCATTTAAATTTAATTTTTTCTCGAGTGTTATTCAGTGCCATCAAAATATGATTTATGTTATCGTAATTTGTGGCTGGAATATGTGTCTTGTAATAAACATATGACGGTTTACTTTCATCGGGTACTTTCATCAACTTTGTTATATAAATAATGTTTTCATGTTCTTGAACGGTGAACATAGTGCATGGGTACTGAAATTCTACTACTCCAACCCTCCATTCACCTTCTAGTATTGTTGGTTTTGGCAGTTTCGTAGAAAATAATGTTGTTGTATTATCAGGAAAATAATCCATAGAACTATTGCTTAGTAAAGTTAAATAAAAACTATCTTTATTCATATTTTTTTCAAAGTAGAAGCTAATATCCAGCTATTAAATTTATTTGGATAACCTCTCCACTTCACCAACAATTCTTTTCTGTTACCGGTATATCGAGAGCGTATTATTTTATCTATTTTGTATTTAGTAGTGGGGTCGAATATGATTTTTTGTAACTCTTTTTCATAAAAAGTACCAACTATCTCTTCGCCTTCTAAATCCTTTAAAGTAAATACTACAAACGGAGATCGGTGTATTATGGTAGATACGATGAATATTTCGTCACTCCAATTTGATTCATATCCTTTTTGGAAAATATGTTTATGTTTTGTTATTCTAACATAATCTCCAACGTGAATTCTTGGATTCACCATACTAATTGATGTTTTTATCTTACTTTCTCTATCATATAAATTTTGCCATACACTCATTATATTTGTATTATTAACATCACATGGACACATTTTTATACTAGAATGAAAACTATGATTATATGAATGCACTAGATCTTGTAAAACATCAATGTATTTATGAGTATTTTTGTGTGTAAAATAGCGCCACATTTTCGTTTTAAGAGTTCTCTGAAATCTTTCGACAATACTTGCTTTAATATCTGGATTATTGGTTGTATAATAATTTATGTTTTTTAATTTAAAATATTTTTGTACATATTTGGAAACAAATTCAGTTCCTTTGTCAGACTGTATATGTGTAGGTGTAGTATTAGCTTCAGCAAAAATACTTTCAAAGCATTCCTTAACTGTTTCAGAGTTTTTCTTTTTCATTGCTCGAACATACGCATATTTACTAAAGACATCAATAACACAAAGTATGTATTTGAAACCATCATTATATTCAGAATAAGATCTCATATCACTTAAATCGGCCTGCCATAACTCATTAATATTAGACAAAATATATCTGTTACGAGAAAATTTTCTTTGAACAGGTTTATGTAAAGTATATGTTTCTTGTGATTGTAACCACTTTAAGACACTATTTCTGTCCATTTTACCCTTCATTGCTTTTGACAATTTATCAATAGTGCTGTAGCCAGCAGGATGTGATGCATCATAATAAATTTTATTTATTTCTAATATGGGGTCCATTTTTCCCAGTCCGATCTTTTTTTTAGTTTCCCTGTGTACTTATTACTTGTTGGTGTAGAAAATTCCTCGTCAGGTACTGATTTAGATTCAACCTCTTTTAATTGCAAATGGTTTATAAAATCCACTCGCTTTGGGTTCCCGATATAAGTGAGTGGTACTTTTATTTCCTTTAAAGTTGTTGCGAATTTTTCCCAACCTATAGGTTCACTTTTCTGAAGAGCTCTCAAGGTATCACTCACCAAGTCCACAATATTACTCCCAGGTATTTTTTCATTATCTATAATCACGGTACCAGATTCATCCCAGCTTATTTTATTTTTATTCAAGGAAATCAAATTTAGTAAAAGTTCACCTTTTTTAGCATATGTTTTCGGTATTAGTTTCAGTATTTCAGAGCTCGTGTATATTTCCCCAATATTTTTGTTAACCTCCACTGATGTTTGAGAAGGAACTACATTTATTTTATTCACATCATGATTTATATAATCAGTATCGATTTCATTATGACCTTGATTAAAACCAATATATGAATCATTATCATTTATAAGTGGTATGTGGTATGGTTGTCGATCCTCTTTGACGAAGTTTAGATATCTTTGAAGGGTTTGCAAATATAAAATACATTTCTTTCGATCTTCTATATCACTGCTTAAGATATTTTGCATATCAGTATCTAATCGAGATCTTGGCGTATCATTTTCTTTGTGTTGTTTTAACTTCTCCAATAATGATGGTTCAATAAGTAACATTTTTTTAGCATTATCCATTTTCTTAAATAAATGAATTAATCAACTCACTTAGAATAGAACCCAATATTATCGGTAGAAATGAACCTCCTTTTTGTACAATTATATTTTTTCTAATTTTATTCGTACCTTTTCTTACCAATTTTCGAAGAATATTTTTATATTTCTTTAATTTAGATTTTTCTTTCTCGGCCAATTCAACGTTACCCCGCAGTACGTTATGAATACATTCACAAATGTAATTTATTTCTGTTTTATTACATGATTTTAATAAAGCTTTTTGATATTTTGGCTTCAGTTTATGTAGAGCAATTAACAAATCTTTATGCGTCTTTAAACGTCTATGCATCATTTATAAATGATCGAAATTTCTTGATTCTTACCATATTTAAACCCTTTTGTGGGTACATAAACAGTGCAATATCCATCGGATGGAAATATCTTTGTCTTAACGCGACACAATTCATTTGTTTCTTGTTTCAAATCAATCATTAAATAACCATGAGCTTCATTGGTAGCATCTCTGTAAGAATCTTCCAAATATTTCGGATTTTCAGGGAATACTTGACGAGATAAGTATCGAATTTGGGTTTTATCTCGAGGATTTTTGAAATATATTATATAACTTGAGTTGAGTGATATATCTCTTTGTCCTTTACCTTGATGAAACAAATTTTGAGATAAATAAAACACACTTAAGTTTCTATGATGACTTCCTTTCGTGAATATATCAACAATACGACCATCTGATTCCCTCATCAGGTCATCAATTATTACAAGTTGAGGATTTTTTCCGTCAAACATAGATAAATCAGGTAAACCTTGAAGATAATTAATGTGGTTGAGATTATATAAAGGCTGCATTTCATCAAAGCACCAGGTGATTTGGGTAAAATTTGCATCACAGATATCATTCAAAAATTTTATAAAATTATTTACGAAAACTGATTTTCCACATCCACTTGGACCAGCAACTATTGCAGTGAATGGATGATTGAAATGATGCATTATCTACTACGTCTATGTGTGTTAAGGTTTAGTATAGTAATGAAACAATCTGTTATTAAACCACCATTTATTTAAACAGAAAAATCTATAATTGAAACAATATACAGTACATCATGTTTTACTCCGCAACTTATACATCTAAATACAATAATCTCTCATTTGGTTTTTTAAAACTATAATAATTTATTCTTAAAATTTAATATAATATTTATTCTATTTTATGATGACCCCAAGCTAAGGTATCAATATTATTTGGTAAAATGTACCGTTTGGTATCATTAAATGACAGACTAGATTTATTTATTCTTTGAGTAAAAATATTATGCTTTATTGACTTAAATCTAAGCATTGAACAATATTCGTTCTTATTTTCAAATAAGCAAGTCTTATAATTTTCCATTTTCATATTCTTAGTAACACTTTTATTAACCCCCTTAGCTTTAGCTGTGAATTTTCCCTCAACATCTAATGCATACATTTTAGATCTAAGTCCTACAAATTCATTAAATATGTTACCATTGTTTTCATCTTTAAAGTAGCCTAACTTCTTTTTATTGAGTTTTGGATAGCCAAATATATTTTTTTCTGTATAGTCAGAGGTATCGAAACGCAAATGTAAATCAGGTTTTATATCTCTGTAAAAATCATCTGTAAAAATTTGATATATTAAACTATCAGTATCTGTGTACAATAATTTTAATTTGTTTTGAAACTTTTTAAACATATAGTTATAGTGAAAGTCGTACATTAGAGTTTTAGAAATATCCAATATACAAAATCCCAAATAAATCGGTTTATTATGGAACAATTTCGTCTTTCGTAATTGAACTGCAACCAAATTTTCATTAAAAATAGATAAACTATGGAATTCTGGCTTAGCAATTAAATCTTGTGCGCCTAGAATTTTACCCTGATTTTCCCAATGACTCAATAATTTTACATTTACTCTTTTTTCGATATTTTCCATTGTTTTTCCAAACACTGAGTTATTCATTAATTTATAAAAATCTTTTTCGAAATCAGATGTGGCTAGTTTACGCATGCTTGTATTTAAATCTATATAATATTGTAACCATGCGCATTGTTTGAATTTTAAAATTCTATGAATTTTTTGTAATTTTAAACCCATTGTCAGACATTGCTTTAAATTTCTGTAGTGAATCACATATTTAATTTTATTACGAAGGTTTGGAACTAATTTTATGTCTTTTGTATTACCAATACATATATTCTCGGGACATAAGGGTAGGTCAGAATGTAAATCATGCAGTTCAATAGGATATTCTAGATCTACTTCCAAAATAAAACCATATTCATAATCATCAGGGACATCAAAATTAGTTGTGACATCTACCCACTCAAAACCTCCTGTAGGAAGGAATTGAGACATGGCCCATCCGTAAAGGTTATTAGCATCAAGATAAGCTAAAAATGAGTTTGGTGTGTCTTTATCATATTCTCGCATATATTTGTTATTAGCTTTGGCATAACGATTGCTACATTGAGATACACCTCCTCGAATGCCCGATCTAATAAAAGCTATTTGTTCAAAGTCTTGAAGTAATTCTAATTTAATTTTTGTGCATTTTAACATAGCATCCCAACTTAACCCAGGTGCTGTATAATAATGAGCTGGATCTAGACCATATGTTTGCAAACATAAGGCTCGGAAATTTTCAAACACATCTGTTAAAAGTAAAACATCGGTTTTAAGATATAAATCAGAATAATCTGACATATTTTGACAATGAAAGTGTTGCCAAACATCCTTGGCATGTTCATAATCTTCATCGGAAATATGTGTGTCGGTTAATGTATTGTAAAATTTATCGCGACTAGGGAGTGCTGAAAGTTTTAAGGAATCATGTGATGACATAAATTCATATGGATAAATTCCTTTTTTTCTAAGACGTAAAAAATCATTATTATTTGGAAAATTATATTTTAATGTTTGAAATTGTTCTTCCTTCAAATTTTGAACAAGTTTGTCTAAACTACAAGGTAAAAATTTAAACGAATCAACGAATCTCAATTGAATTTTATGATTATTTAATTTTATCGTTTTTGTGAAAGAAATGTACTTTTCTTTCGTTTGTGGAATAATATCAATTTCCCCTTCAATAGAATTTAATGCATGAACAATAAAATGAGAGTCATATTGACTAAGATTGTGTAAAAAAACTGGAATGTGATAGGGGATTCTAAACTTTGTCTTACATACTTCGTGTGCAACTCCTCTAAAATTTCCTGTATGCGAGTCAAAGTATAATGCACATTCACCATTTAAATTAGATTGACATATAAAGCAGTCTTTACATTGTGAAATAATTTCATTATCATTGGAAGTCAAAGGTTTTGGACTTATGACAAAATAATTTTTTGTGCAAATCACTTCTAAATCTTTATACAACTGATTCATAAAGACATGAGTACAATGAGGACCACTATATGTTTCATATTTTGATAAACTATCATCATATGAACATTTAATATAGTACCCAAAACTATAAACTTCGTGTTTGTGAACATTAGTTGTATAAGGTTTTGATGGATCGTTAAAGCATGTCTGAATTGGATTAAGGAAAGCTTCAAAATCCGCGTATATAACAAAGGGTATTTGTAACATCTTATTAAATTTATCAAATTTTAAGACATTGTTTGAAATTGGTTGTTCAAACCAATCTTTTAAAGTTTTTTCTGTATTAGGCAATTCCACTTTAATATGACAACAATCATTCAATTGATGAGCTGATAACTTATCATTTGTTGAGAAGTGTAAAAGACAACCGTCACAGATGTAGATTGCATGTTCATGGTTTGAAATTTGACCACTTACTAAACGCGATAGGTTTTTAATGTAGCAAAAATGATTAATTGTTCCGTGCGAAATAAATAATAAATTGATATGAACAATTTTCCGTGATTTTGTTAAATACAATGGACCAACTAATTCATGTACTTTCTTTTTACAATTGTATTCAAGACCAAAAACATTTACACTTAAATTATTTAACCTTTCTACTTTCTGTATATCTGTCATTTTAACAGGAAACGTAACTCCGTCAAAATTTAATTTATTTGAATATTTACTGTAAGATGAAACTCTCTGAGAGTTCTTAGTAACTGGATATAATGCAGAAAGCAAAGCCCATTTAAAGCATAAATCATCCGAGTTTTGTACATTTATAACACTTTTTTTTAATTTGATTTCTTTAGGTAATTCAATATATGATTTTCCACGTAATGGATTGAATTTGTTTATATTCATGTCTAATGCATTTATTTTCTTAAGACTCCAACCACTATCTTTTTTCTCAAATGTGCTAATTTTAGTCATCAACATATCACATAAGGACGAAAAGAAAAAATTTAAATCCTCACCCTGCATTACAGTATAACTACATGTTTGAAATTCAAATTCATTAGAAATATTTTTTGTTTCTTGAACAAAATTAGCGTGCAGAATAAAATTAACTTTAAAAATTGTAAGCAATCGAACAGATTCCTCAAATAGTGAAATAATTTCATTTTTAATAGAATTCAAAAACATTTCTGGTGTTTCGAATGTTTGTAATTGGTTGGATTTACTCTTTATTTTATATGAGATAATTCTATTACCAAAAGCCGATTCGTGTACTGTGACATTTTTTAAAGTACTATGTAATTGCATTACGTTATTCTTATGGAGGTTACTTCTAAGATGATTTGCATAATATCTTTTCCGTATTAAGATTTGACATAAAGAACAGTTCACCATTTCATCGTTCACACTGGTGAGCCCCGATGATGTGGATGGTTCCCCTTGTCTTCCTCTCTTTGTACTTGTATCATTGTCTTCACTGCCTTGTAATACTGCACTTCTTCTCTTAAAACCTCCTCCACTTTGTAGAACAGGTTGACTACAACATAAGTGAATGATATTAGCCACATTTCATCAATAATATAATACTAAATAATTTACAAAGAAAATAACTCACTTGATCATTTTTTCAACCTCATTACATACAAAGCAGAGTTCCATATCGTTATGTTTAATTTTCCAAATGATGAGAATATAATAATATTATTTGTATAAGAGAATAAATAAACTAATAACTAAACTGAACTAATATTTATGTATTTCTTCATAGCTACCTACTTATTGTTAAAATTATATTTCTTATAATTTTCTGTTTCTAAAATTTTCTTCGTAACATTGTATAAAATCTTTTTTATGTCCTTATAACTTTCATTATTGTCGATTGTATAATATTTTAATCTATAATCAGCGTATTTCCATTGTTCTTGTGCAGGCGTGTTTTTTATTTTATTGAGATCATAGATTTCTATTTTAACCAAATGTGATGCATTTCTTCCGTCATCTGCATTAGTTGTAATGTAAATACTTCCATTCTCATGTGCTCTGGATATTGATGATGATATTTTCTTTTGTTTTGTTTTTTTCACTTCGAATAATGCATCTATATTTTCATTTGAGCTGGCCCTCTTCAAGGATTTAAGTTGAGGAACTTTTAATGAATCCTGACTATCTTCAGATAATGGATAGTAAAATGTTTTATATGTAGTTTCTTCCATTGTTGGGTTGAATGCATTCTACAACAACAATAAGACTGCTTTAGAATAGTATTATACATACATATCTTAATATAACAAATGATATTACTTTTTAATTTCAAAGTGAATAATAGATAAAACTTACCTCCATTGCAGCAAATCACTCAACAATTACACAACACACAAAATATATAATAATTTGACTGAATACGCCACTTCAATGATTATTTTTCTGAACAGTTCTAGCATTTTATACTAAAATATCGTAAAAGTAAATTTGTTTATGATTAGTACTGGTTTTTAAATATTGTGGTGAAACATAATGGCACTTAAATGATAAGTTCAATTATTGATAGTTTAATGGAGTCAACATTTCCAGATTGTACTAATGACTACGTAAGTATGTAGGTACAAAGTTCGTTTTCAATCAGCTTTTATATTATAATAAAATTGATGAAAATATAATTTCATCAAATGTTCATAGATTTATATTTGAATCGCTTGTAATGATATTTTGTTTTATTGTAACCATATAAGTTTTAAATACATGAATAAGATACATTAAAGCCTTATTTATTGAGTGCTTATGTTATTATGATCCACATAACTATTCAATCCTCGCAACTGACAAGACCCTGTTCTCAACTAATATGAATACAATCGAGATACAGAATTATTTGAACAAAATCGATCCCAGTATTAAAAATAATGTTTACGCGGCAAACCGATTGCCGATATATGTTGTAACGCCCTGTTATATTGTCAGCAATTTAGATAGTGATAATAAGCCAGGCACTCACTGGGTTGCAATACACATTGATGAGCAGGGTATTGGACAATACTTCGATTCATATGGTCGTCCACCTCAGGGATTCCAGCTGATGTTTTTACAAAGGAATTGCAGAATGTATAACTACAATACTGCAAGAGTACAGAATGAATATACCGCAGTGTGTGGCGAGTACTGTATAATGTATCTATACTTTAAGTTTAATAAGAAGAGTTTGAATGATTTCATCAAATATTTTGAAAATGATACAATCTGCAATGATGTTTTATTATATACTTTATTTAAATCATGTTTTAAAAATAAATAATAAATACAGAAACTGTCTTTTTAATCGTAGTAACGAATGTGATAGAGGTAATTAGTAAATTACCTGTATCACGTTCATGGAAATTTAGACATTGAGTCGCTCACCAATCATTAGCTAAATGACCAGTGATTATTAATGATTATGGATCTGTTTAATTTAAAATGCTAACTTTGAAACTATAAGAGATATCGAAAAACGGATCAGCGCAATCGCTCGGAAATACATCAAAACCCCCAGTTTGACACCAAACTTCTTTTTTTTTTTTTTAGTAGGCATCACGAGCAAGTGAGCCAGAATCGAGGAGCCAGAACCGGCGAATCCCTACTACTGTGAGCCAGAACCGGCGAATCCCTACTACTAATACATGTCACATTCACAAAAATTATCCTTAAATAAATTTTACTAAATCGATAAGCAAACCCATAGTATCTGGGGGATTCACTATAGTATATTATGTGCATAACTCTTAAGTTCCCTCACCTCCAGCCTTCCCCCGAAGAGTGCGATGGGGATAAATGCAGTTCAGACTGATTTTACCTACAAAATTTTGATCAAATAGAGCTCTCGTATTCCCCTGTTTTACCCTAGAATATTGAACCTACCAAAAACATTTGATACAATATTTTCAGGAAGAACGAGTCTGTGTCGGTACGTTTTCCTTTTTTCTTAAAAACCTTTTAAAATTGTTAAGTATTCGTCTGAGCAGAGGGCCTACCATCAACTTTTAATAAGCGATGCGAATCCGATGCAGTTCAGTTTAGGTACCCAAACTGAATCACTAAAATTCGTACCATGAAATGCCTTTTACTGAATGGCGTTTGGATCGCTTATGAAGAATGAACGAAAAAAAATTGCGTTTCGAAACCTAAAATGATATGATTTCAGAGGTTTTCTTCATAGAAAATACTAAAATTACATTTTAAAATTGCGCAATTGCGTCAAATTATAAGCCATTAAGCACTTTTTTATACCTATTAAATAATAGTAATATAAATAAATATAGTTCTTTGAATTATAAATTAAATGTTTGCTTATGTGTTTTCGTAAAACGCACCTCCATTGATGTTTGATTTGACAGGACCACAGAGTATATTTTTTTGTAATTCGTTCTTGCGAACAGGCTATTACTGGCCCTTACTGCCTCGTCTTTAGTATTTTCATTTTTGGTATTTATTTTCAGTATTTTGTTTTACAAAAAAGTCCAATAAAGTATTCTCATCTCATCTTTAATCAATAAAATTTTTCTTTTCTATATTTTCACTATTTTTTTAAAGTTATTAACAACACGGTTCCTTTTAGGTTGTCAATTGAATCGCAATAAAAGTTCATGGTAGGCCCGCAGGGCGGTATTAAAATGGCATTTAGGTACTACGATGTTTGAAGAGTCATATTTTATTTTGTCGTTAGTTGATTGGAAAAAGCAAAACGTACAGATATAGCTTTAGCATATCTAGATTTTTTGACAAAAAATCTTCTCTCTAGAAGCATTATCCAGGGAGAAAAAAGGGGAATACGTTTGTATGGAATACAGCTGCTAGCGTCCCCTCTTAACTGTTTTACGATTTGGCGCGCTATTGTTATTATTAAACTGACGCGGACGCCGGAAGGCACACCTAACTTCTTCTTTTGAATTGCTTCTTATGTAAGATTCTACACAAAAAACACGTTGTTAAAAACTGAGTAATCCATGAAAGTTCAAACGGATGTTGCAATAATGTCTCAAAGCAAAAAAAAAACATTATTTTTAATGAAAACTAACAAACTTCTCGCAGAAAAACGACGTTCCACGAAATTATTAATTTAAAATTTATTTGTCACAGGCACCTACTTGATTAATTATTTAATTTTACTAACCCACATTAAGTTTTATATAATTATTTTTTTATAAATAGGAATAAATTAGTGTTAAGATGAATAATTTAAAAGTGTACTTTAACAATGTAGGTACTTCAAATTGTCATTAGTTTTGCTCAATTAATAATCATTATATTTTGATCGGTCAATAACCATCAACATTTTTTTTAGATATTCGTTAAACATATTCAGTCATCATCAGTTGGTTCTAAATCATTATCAATCAATTTGGGTCGAGAGAAAGAGAGCTGGAGATTGGTGGGCCTTTACAGGGAACTGAGAATAATAGAGAAAAGAAGGGGAGGCTTTTGCCGAGCAGTAGCCTTATGCTATGAATAAAATAATAATTGCTAACAAGAACCCGATAAAACTGGCTTATACTTAATATTAATAAAACTTTATATTTTAGTAATATTACAATTCTTTTCAATTACAATCTTTATAAGTTTTTGGCCTTAATCCCACTATCCACATTAATGCGCAACGTGAACCAGAAAGGGTATAACATCCCTTCAATGGCACGTTATTTGGGTCATATGCAATAGTATGGTGATGTTTAAGTTTTAACAAATAATTAAAAAAAGACAAAAACTTCCCTATGAAATTAAAAATATTATTTTTCAATTTCATTTCTTAGACAACCCTAGCTTTGTTTATAAACAGAATGAGGTCACCTACCTATGGAGTTAAACATAAACAATAATCTATGATTAAGGAGTATGCACACCACATGAAATGTGGCTTGTGTCTATGTATTTATTCATTCATTTTTTACTTACATTTTATATTACATAACATTACACAGTTTCACATCTGTATTCCTGAAGGGTTAGAGGTGTATTTTTTCCACCCACGTTTCACTATGTTTAATTCCCACGTAATAGGGGGCGAGCATCTACATTTATAAACTATGGGGTGCTAGTGAGAAATTTCCTACGAAAAACTCAATAACTGCCCCATTCAATACCCAGGCCGGGTAGAAAACCCGGTCCGGGAATGGGGTACCTATTATAAATACGAGGATGGTCAAAGATATCCATATTTGACAAAAACATTCCGTGAAGAACAATTTCTTAATAGGAGTCTATTAAATTATCTTTATTGGATAAAACATTTTTGAATTAAAATGTCAAGCCTCATTTGCCCAGTAATAACAACAGCTACAGTGCCATTCAGACCAAACCATAATGCTTACACATTTTTCCTTCACGGCAGAAAAAGGTGCCGTTGTGGTACCCATAATCTATAATTACAAATTTGGAATTATTTTCAATGTAACTTGAAGAAAACTTCAAATAATTCTACATGAAGTACTTACGTAATAACTTATCAAAAATGTGAACTCATTTAATTTCCAACATAATAAACAAATCTTGAATTAAAAATGGTGCAGTGTGTAGGGTGCCTTTAGAATAGACATTTACATACATACAGAGCAGTAAATATCGTGTTTCAAAGCACAATTCAAAGAGTATTAACGCAGACAGGCCGATCTTTTTAACCTAACATATTTAAATAAACACAAAATGTAAAAACACAGTTACAATAACGCTAGTTTTTATCTTTTAAACGTGTTTTATTTAAATGTGTAACACTTGCGGAAATCAGAGTAAATACTAACATAACATAGTTTCATAATTGGATTAGAATTAACTATCTTTATATTACTAATAATAATACATAACTACAGTAAGTACAAATTCAGAAGTATTTTCAATGTCAGCTAAAGCAAATGCAAATACAAAATAACATTTGTCTTCATGGCAAAATGAGAATACAAATTGCTTCACAGCTGCAATAAATAGTAGGTATTTTACTATTATCTGTTATTATGTCACATCTACGTTTTTCATCTGTTTTAGGTCAAAGAGAGTTCAAAAAAACAACTGATTAGGGTTGAGGGAATCATAGTTTTTGCGAAAACTTAGAACTTTAAATATTGTATTAAAATATAATGCTAATTCATTTCTGACTTCACATAGTCATTACAGATGACCTAAGGAATGTCTGGTTCAAAGCATAGTATACCCATTTAGTTTCACGTTGTATATTCATGAACTAGAGACATTTATCTAAACATCCTATTCAATATTTTTTCTGTATGTCACCGGCATAGATTTCATACTAGGTTGCCCAGTGCCCTTTCACTTTGTTAAATTCCTTCACTATTTTCGTACCTTTTTAAATATTTTTTGAATGTATTAGTATCGTCTGTCTATATTGAGTGGTTGTTGGTCCATACGTAATACTCAGATGATCAGTGATTTTTTTTTATTTTATGAAAAAAGGGACGAGACGAGCAGGACGTTCAGCTGATGGTAAATGATACGCCCTACCCATTACAATGCAGTGCCGCTCAGGATTATTGAAAAATCCAAAAAATCTGAGCGGCACTACAATTGCGCTCGTCACCTTGAGACATAAGATGTTAACATCTTAATTAAATTAAAATTTAGTTTCACGGCAGAAATAGACGCCGTTGTGGTACCCTAATCTAGGCGGCTTCCTGTGCAAAGGTGCCTCCCACTGGCCTCCAACAACTCACAAAACTCCACCACTACCCAAGTAATCACTCGTCACCAAGTATAGGTATTCTCGCGATAAGTCGTGGCTACACTTACGTCAAACATCCATCAGTGTCCACCGCAGTACGATAGTATTCAATCCTTGAGCAAATCCGCTATTGACTGGTTTATTTACCTGCACAGAGTTCCGGGCGAAGTTTCTAGATGACCACGTGAAAGGAACAAGGTCGCAACTGTCACAATAGGAAGTAGTGTTGTGTCATTATAAACGCACTAAACTAATTACAACGTACGCATGAACTAATATGTTTTATTACATTTTAAATGCCGGTATTATAATGACTGGACATATATACAATCATATACAAAAAAAGCGGCCAAGTGCGTGTCGGACTCGACCATGAAGGGTTCCGTAGCAACAAGTAATATAATATAAAAGTTATTGTAGCTCGTTGTAACTTTGATCGATGTTTTATGAATAGTGTATTTCTAGATCTCCTTCAAACCAATTGTCGGTAGAAGTTTGCATGGAGAGAGATTTTTTTTTTTTTATGAATTTGTCAGTAATATTTCATAACACCAATAATTATTTTGTAAAATATGCTCCCTGTCAATGACATTCTATATTATGTATATAACCTACAATGAAATTGTTTCACAGCAGAACTGTCAAACCGTGCGTCAATAAATTCTCTCATAGAAAATATGTCCATACAAAAGAAATATTGAAAATAAAAATAATTATGGGTCCCAAATTGAAATAAAAACTATCCTATCTCTCAAGTTGGATCAAACTGCACTCCATAAAGAAATCCCCATTAAAATCCGATCATTAGTTTAGGAGTCCATTGAGGACATTGTGACACGAGATTTATATATATTAAGATAGTTAGGCCAATATAGTTCTCATGGCCTTAAATAATTAAAAAAATACATAAGAATTGAATACAAAGTATATAATATAGTATAAAGTTAAGGTATTATGCCATATATAAAGATATATAATATAATTTTTACCACAACAGCAATACTCCACACGAGGTACAGCTATAGGTTTTTGAAGTGAAAACTTCTTTTATCACGTTTGGCACTTTTTGGTAGAGTAAATCCTATGGGTTCGCGTCACTGACATACTCATGACTGGCGCACGCGTTAAATAAATAATTTAAAAAAATATCTAGTTACACAGACATGTCATTCCTCTGGGGTTGCAAGAGAATCATGTGACCCGTACGCTCGTTTGTCCTTCTTTTCCATAAAAAATAATAATAATTGTTTTCAAATATGAAATTTCAAATTTTAGATCTAAAAGTTTTCTTCTATCGGCAGTCTTCACAAATGTAAATTTTTTTTGTAGTAGTTTTCTAATTTGAAGTAATTTTCTATACATAGCGGTATATCGATGGTTTTAGTATCAGACTGAACTGGTCAGAACAAATCAGCTGATATGCAACCGATGCAAGATACCAACCTTCGTCTCCGTTTTCACTTTCAACCACTTGCTTTCACTGAGCGCCGTTTAGAAATAAAAAGTGTTTAATTACTGTTGTAACATTAATATGTTTCAGTTCGTTGAATTTTTAAACTACCGTCATTACGATTAATATTTTACCAGTGCAAATAGGAGGCAGGGGTTTTCTAGCAGGGGAGGCACTGTAGATGTTACTACGGCAGAGGCACAGGAAGCTGGATAGATTATGGGTACCACAATGGCGTCTGTTTCTGCCGTGAAGCAGTAATGTATAAACTTTACTGTGTTTCGGTCTGAAGGGCGTCGTAGCTAGTAAAATTACTGGGCAAATGAGGCTTAACATCATATGTCTCAAGGTGACGAGTGCATATGTAGTGCCGCTCAGAATTTTTGGATTTTTCAAGAATCCTGAGCGGGACAGCATTGTAATTGGTAGGGCGTATCAATAACCATCAGTTGAACGTCCTACTTGTCTCATCCCTTATTTTCATTTAAAAAAACTACTCGTAGTTGAGCTTTGGAATATGCAATCTGGAGATAGCGTATCTTAGGTATTTAGTATCTAGCGTAAGGAATAATATTGGACAAAGATCTTCAATGGAATTGTCAAAGCATCACTCCTAAAAAAAGTGATCTTATTTATTTATTAAATAAATATAAACCTTATATCTGTGCTCTTCAAGAGACATGGTTGAAACCAGGATCTTTATTTAAGATTCGTGGTTATTCATGTCTCAGAGAAGATCGTGTGGATGGGCATGGCGGAGTAGCCATGCTTGTGAAACACCCTCTTTCCTTTTCTCTCTTCTCTATTCCTTCTCACAGTAATGATTTTTCTATTATTGCTGCTCTAGTTGAAAATATCTGTTATGTATCTATTTATATACCTCATCCTTCTTCTGCAATCTTAAATGAAATTAAAGATATTATTTCCATTCTTCCGAAGCCTTTTATGATCCTTGGTGATTTTAACTGTCGCCATGAATCCTGGGGTTACTTATCTTCTAATAGTTATTGTAACACATTAATAGATATATTTGATTCAGTGAATTTGTGTATATTAAATGATGGTCGTCCTACACGACGTTCTCATCCTGACGAGGGCCCAAGTGCTCCAGATTTAACAGTCACTACACCTAATCTTGCTTCTTCTTTGTCCTGGGATCCATTACGATCTACTTTTGGTAGTGATCACTTCCCACTATTATTATCATTTCCAACCTGCAATAATAACAATAAAGTATTACATAAAACATATTCTCCTCGTTTAAAATATAAGCTTAATGATGTTGATTGGGATTTATATAAAGATCTAATAAAAAACAAAATTATTACACTTCCAAAAATTAATCCAGGTACAGAATCTCAGTGTGCAGATTCTTTAGCAAGAATCTTTATTGAGGTTGCCAATGAGATATTTCCAAGTAAAAATAGCTCTTTGGGTTTTATTCCTTCTCCTCCTTGGTGGGATAACGAATGTACTGTGGCAGTAAAGAGAAGAAAATATGCTGAAATTACATACTGTCAATGTTCCACTGATGAGAATTTTGAAATTCTTACAAAGAGTATGTCAGAAACTTCAAAATTTCTAAAGAAAAAGAAATTTGATGGCTGGAAAAATTTCTGCTATTCAATATCACCTGATGTCAAACCATCTCTTGTATGGCAAAATATAAGAAGGTTTAGATCTGCATACAAAGATTCATCCCCAAAATCAATCCCTTTTCATTTAGTTAATAGCTTTTTAGATAAATTGGCTCCACCTTTCGTTCCTGAAGACTTAATAATTGGTTACCCTGTAATAAATATAAATAATGATAACTGTTTTGGTTTAAACAGTATATTTTCTCTCACTGAACTAAAAGGTGTATTGTCTCATGTTAAGGATTCTGCTCCTGGACTGGACGGTATTCCGTATTCCTTTATCTCTCATTTAGATGATGATGCTTTATTTTATTATTTATCCCTTATAAATTCCATAGTGACATCTGGTAACATCCCCTCCACGTGGAAACGTCAAGAAATAATTCCCGTACTGAAACCTAATAGGTGTTCTTCAGACCATTCTGCCTATCGCCCAATCGCACTTTCTTCTGTTTTGATGAAAATTACAGAACATCTTATAAAAAATCGTTTAGAATGGTTTGTTGAGCATAACGGTCTATTATGTGAATCCCAATTCGGTTTCAGACGTGGGAAAAGTACTATTGGTAGCTTAAGTACATTCATTAGGGCGGGGGTATCGTCAATGAATTTCTCTCACGGACCTTGGTTGACGCAACCCCTACTCCCAGCATCTGTCCGATGCTGGGTTTGGCGAATGGTTTAGAGGAATATCAATACAGCGACCCTCTAAGCAAGGCCAGTGGACTATCCTTCTCGAGGTTGCCGCCCGTTTATTGGCCAAGTGCCTCCATAGAGTCATCAAATAATTTACACTAAGGTAATTGGCAGAACAGAAACCTCTGGCCGCCCTCCCCCAACCTACCCACACAATCCTTTCCTCCTTCACCTCACCTCGCGTGATCGAGAGGTCGAGGGCTCACTAACATCAGTGAGTAAGGAAATGCGATCACCCACGTGTTTGTGCCGTGCGTGGATACCCGTAAGGAGGGAGTAAGGAATCCTGGTGGTTGAGCGGATAGCGGTCGGTCAGTTACCTGCTTGAAGCAACACGCCTCTTTGGCCCTGATCTTCCTCTTAAACGGGCGGTCGGGGACTAGCCATTCTCGATCAATCGGCTGTGGCTTCCCGTCAGAGGGCTGCCGGCGAGTGACCCAAATCCATGTGGGTGCCTATGGCCCGGTCGCGGATGTTGAGGTGAGCGCGGGAGGCTCTCTTCCTCACGTATGCGGCTTCTACATTACTCGGCCGTCAGTCATCAGGTATTCACGGTGAGGGTTACTATATCCTCGCAGTAGTCCTGGCGGACATGTACATCAAGGTGCATGACGTCCCCTACTGAGGCTCCAAGGCGGGTGGGGCACTGACGAGGATGAATCTTAATAAATCTCTACCCATGGACCAAAAGAGAA
This sequence comes from Leptidea sinapis, assembly GCF_905404315.1. Lineage (NCBI taxonomy): Eukaryota > Metazoa > Arthropoda > Insecta > Lepidoptera > Pieridae > Leptidea > Leptidea sinapis. Next base: position 13,604,120 of record NC_066265.1, on the reverse strand, counting down.
ACGTCGACCATAACAAACGAGCTGCTCCCTCGGGAGCGCTTAGCCAATCCGTCCAGACCACGGCTGCTCCCACAGCGCCGAAAGAGTCTTCCTCGCTGGATCTTTCCACCCTAAAGGAAGCCATACCGGCAACTACCTTCACGGACGATGCCTGGACGCTACCCATCAGGAAGGGAGATGCCAAGCCTACATACAAGGCACCTAGCAGGACCGCACGAAACCGCGCGCGAGCCGAGGCTAGGAAAGCAAGAATAAAAGCCGCTAAAAGCAACCCCCCCAAACCCAAAGAGGTTCAGGTAGACAGCGCTACTGGAGATAGAGGCGAGCCCGCAGGCCAGCCGACTATCGAACCAGTAGCAAGCGGTAGTAAGCCCCAAAAAAGGCCACGAGGGAAACGCGCTGGCCGAAACGTTCAGGAGAGGGCGGAAGCTCGTGCTGCTTCCGGGCAAGGTCCACACCTACCCAAGGGCAGCAAAAGAGCTCGCCCGGATGACACTCTGTCACCCCGCGAGGACGTTAAACGTACGCGAACGAACCCGCGGCCCACTCCCAAAAAGGGCTCCGTAAATTACGCCGACATGTGTAAATCTAACGATTTACTAGTCGCGATCATGCATGAGCCCTTCAGGGACATAAAAGCCGAGCAAGCCCAGGCGATACAGTCGGCAATAGAGGGTGCGATAGACGCAGAAGTCTGCGCCGCCACCTCTTCCACTGATCCCTTCAGGCTGCCCAGCTTCAGAGGCAGAGCCAACCATGGTGAGGGTACTCTCAAGCTTTGGTGCGAGGACACTTACACCGTGGAATGGCTTAAGAAGACTGTCTCCAAGATGACCTCACCACTTCCACACACCAGACTCGTGGTCAAACGCCAAGCCGACATCCCTAGGAAAGTCAAGGCGACCATGATCATCCCGAGGTTTTCCAAGGACGAAAATCTTAGCATGCTGCAGACCAGATTCGCCGGGCAGAATCCGTGGTACAACGTCCGCACTTGGAGCTTGTACCACATCCCAGAACCGGACGAAAGTGGTAGGGTGCGCATAGTCCTTGGGATACCTGAGGCAGATGTAGCTGAGCTCAAGAAGCGAGATCGCAGGGTCTCGTACAAATGCGGCTCAGTGTACGTAAATTTCCCCGAAGAGGAGGGTAAAGGCAGCGAAGCACCGAAACCAAACCCGGACGTGGCAGCGCAGCCGAAAATACCAACCTCGACCGCTCCTGAGGCGGCGCCCGACAACCGCATGGATGTCGTGCCGGAAGGAGGGCAGCAGCCCTCAGGTGCAGCCCCTGATGCTACACATCAGAAGAGGACCGATGGTGTCTCTATGACCGCCACTTGTAAAGAGGTTCGGACTCCCATAGAGACCAAATCGCGCTCCATAGACTGGTGGCAGCAAGGGGCCGGGGAAGTGGATCAGACAAAGGAGTTGGAGGACAGTCTACTGCACAGCGATGGCAGCCCAGACCGATCCACCTCAACTCCTTAAAGTCATACAAATCAACCTCCAGCACAGCTACACCGCGACGGCTAACCTGCGACGTTTGCTGGAGGGAAACACCGAGACCATAGCCCTAATCCAGGAGCCGTGGATTAGGAAAGGCAATATATGTGGTCTCAACAACATCGGAGGCAAACTTTTTACTGCTACCGAAGGTAAACCACGTTCATGTATTTATACTCCACGACATGTAACGACCACCATCATAAATGAGCTATGTTCCAGAGATCTAACCGCTGTGAAGCTCCAGGCAGATGACCGCCTAGGCCTATCAGACGTGGTCGTAGCGTCGGTCTATTTGCCGGGGGAAGAGGAGGTACCAACACTGGAGCTCACCGCGCTAGTCAGCTACTGCGAGACAGAGAGGCTGGAACTAATCATCTCCGCTGACTCCAACGCACATCACACCATCTGGGGCAGCCAAAAGACCAATAAAAGAGGTGAGGACTTACTTACGTACCTTTTCTCAACTAACCTTAATATACTTAACAGGGGCTCCGAGCCTACCTACGTTACGGCGCGAGCCCAAACTATAATCGACCTAACACTGGCAACCGACCATGTCTCTTCTCTCGTCAATGACTGGCACGTGTCAGACGAACCTTCATGCTCGGATCACAGATGGATTAGGTTCAACCTTCGCTTAAACACCAAACCTGCCCTGCCAAGGCGGAACCCGCGCAAAACGGACCGCACCAAATACGACAGATTGGTGAGAAATGAGCTTATGGCCATTTCCCTACCAGACGATTATAACGGTACCGCAGGTATAGAAACTCATGTAACTAACATAACTCAAACACTTATCAACAGCTATGAACAGACGTGTCCTCTTACTTCGACAAAGCCCAACTCAATCGACAAAAGTGTGTGGTGGGGTCCAGAGTTAGACAGGCTGCGCTGCAAAGTAAGGAAGCTGTTCAACAGAGCCAAAAATACTCGGGCACCAGACGACTGGGATGCATATAAACAGGCCCAATATCGTTTCAAGAGGCGCATCCGCGAAAGGAAGAGAGAAAGCTGGAGACGCTTCTGTACTAACATTGAATCCACAAACCAAGCGGCTAAAGTAAAAAACATCCTTTCACGCGACCCAGAGCGTAATCTGGGTTGCTTGAAAAAATCTGACGGCACATACACCAAATCCGACCCCGAGACCTGCGAACTACTCCTGCAAACTCACTTCCCTGGATGCCGCATCACAAACAACCAGACGTGGGAGGAAGTGGCATCGCAGAGCAACACACCGGATCAAACGGATTGGACCACAGCTCACAGGGTGGTAGACAAAGACAAGGTAATGTGGGCAATTAACAGCTTTCTTCCATTTAAATCAGGAGGCCTGGACGGGATCTTCCCAGGACTGCTACAATGGAGCGGTATGGGGCCGCTAGTAGCGCATTTAACTGCAATCTATAGGGCATGCCTGGCCTACAAATACATACCGCTCCAGTGGAGGGAGGTAAAAGTGGTATTTATCCCTAAGCCCGGCAAAAGTGATTACACAAATCCCAAATCGTACAGGCCAATCAGTCTCACATCATTTTTGTTGAAGACTCTAGAGAGACTCTGCGATAGGGATATTAGGGAAAATGCCCTCATACAAAAACCGCTACATGACAACCAACACGCCTATACTCAGGGCAGATCAACCGAATCCGCACTCTATTGCGTAACATCTCTCGCATTGAAAGGATTATCACGTAAACAATCAACCTTAGGTGCTTTTATTGATATCGAAGGCGCCTTCGACAAAACCCCTTTCACTAGCATAGGCCGAGCGCTAGCCGCTCATGATGTAGATCCTACAATTGCCGGGTGGATAGACAGCATGTTGAGGCATAGGGCGATACGATTTACTGTGAACACCAGTACTAGATGTGTGGTGGCAACGGGCTGCCCACAAGGAGGGGTACTCTCGCCGCTACTCTGGAACCTTGTGGTAGATGAGCTCATCACAAGGCTAAACAAAAAGAAACTGTACACAGTGGGCTATGCTGACGACCTCGCCATTCTAATAACAGGACCAGTCGAGAACGTCTTATGTAGCCTCATGAGATCTGCTTTTAAGATTTTGGAAGAATGGTGCGCGCAACACAAACTCACAGCTAATCCGTCAAAGACGGAACTAATACTATTCACTAACAAACGCAGCCTTGGTAATCTAACATTACCAAAGCTGTTCAACACCGAACTAAGCCTTACTAAAGAAGTTAAATACCTGGGGGTTATACTGGATAGTAAGTTGCTTTGGAACAAACACCTTGAAAACAAGCTGGAAAAAGCATGCATCATCTTTTGGCAGTGCAGAAGACTCATAGGCAGAACCTGGGGTCTTGCTCCAAAGATAAGCAGATGGCTCTATACAGCAGTCATCAGACCAATTATCTCCTACGGAGCAATAGCGTGGTGGCCCAGGACAGAGCTTGTGACAGTGCAAACCAAGCTGCAGCGTTTCCAGCGGCTGGCCTGCACAGCCATAACAGGATGCATGCGCACCACGCCTTCCTCGGCCCTTGAAACTATTCTAGGGCTAACACCACTCGACATACACTTTCAACAAGAAGCGACAATGGCGACTCTACGTCTAAAGCTGTTGGGTGTATGGAAGAATGAAGACGGCCTAACAGATAAGCTCTGGAATAGGGTAACAAAGGATTATCCACTCTGTGAGGCACCATGTGATAAGATAACTAAAACAAATACCTTCCATAAAAACTATCACATACAGCTATATGAGAAAGATGCTGACCAGTCAGGTGTAAACGAACTAAGAATTTACACAGACGGCTCGAAAATGGCTACTGGAACTGGTGCCGGCATATTCTCACAGGAACTAAACATACACATTTCCATACCCTTGGGCACACACAGCTCCATCTTCCAATGTGAGTGCGTAGCCATCAAGGAAGCCGCCAGCGCTATATTAAGAAGAAAGGTACATGGCCACAACATCAGATTTCTTTCTGACAGTATGGCGGTACTAACAGCGCTGAAGGGTACCACACACAACTCAGCACTAATACACGAATGTCACCAAACCCTGGAGCAAGTTGCCTCTTATAACCAGGTAACTCTGCAATGGATCAAGGGACATAGTGGTTCGTTGGGTAATGATGCAGCGGATGAGCTTGCAAGGCGGGCATCGGCAAATACAGTGTCTGGTCCATTGCCACTTCTGCCACTGCCCTTCAGCCAAATGCGCTCATGGATACGCTCTCTCACCAACGACCTACACAACACCCGATGGATGAATGTCTCAAGCTGTAGACAGTCGAAGGTGGCGATACCTGCACTATCGCCCAAACTGACACGTAGACTTATGAGCCTCAACAGACATGACATCCGTATAATGGTGGGCACCCTAACGGGTCACACATCACTAAACAAACACCTTTTCACAATCGGCGTAACGGACAGCCCTAAGTGCAGAGGTTGTCTGACCGAAGACGAAACGGTCGCTCACGTAATCCTGGAATGCGCGGGGGTGGCCAACCAACGGGCAAAAACCTTAACCAATACAAGGTCGCTCCAAGAAGTCTGTGAACACCCCAGGAATGTTCTGAACTTCTGGAAGGAGCTGGGCTGGTTGGAGTAACCGGCCATTACTGCACGCAAAATGGACCCATGCTAGTGGTTTAATTGCGGAAACAGGAGCCCTATACCTATACCTATACCTAAGTACATTCATTTCTGATATTCAATTATCATTTTCAAATAATAAATCAGTAATAGCTGCGTTCTTAGATATAAATTGTGCCTATGATAATGTCGTAATAAGTATTTTAAAGAGTAAGCTTTTACAACTTAATATACCTCTGCTATTAACAAATTTTATCATAAACATGCTTTCCGAAAGATACATAATCCTGAAACTAGATGACAGGAAGTCAATTACTCGACTTGTTTCAAAGGGCCTCCCCCAGGGATCAGTACTTAGCCCAATATTGTATAATATTTATACACACGATTTAAAATCATCACTTAATAGTGTAAATGTTCTTCAGTATGCTGATGATCTATTAATTTACTGTCGTGATATTTCTATTGAAAAAGCTAGTTCTTCTATAACACAACCGCTGATAAATTTAAAAACTTGGTTGGACTTTAATGGCCTTGATCTATCACCTGAAAAAAGTACAATAGTTTTATTCACGAGATCAAGAACTCCTCCTCCTATTTCTATATTTTATGAGGGTTATCAGATTCCAGTTAAAGATAATGTTAAGTTTTTGGGAATTGTCTTAGATTCGAAACTAACTGGTATCCCACATTGTGATTACCTAAATGCTAAATGTGAGCGTACTCTTAATATTTTAAGATGTCTGTCAGGTGTTTGGTGGGGTGCGCACCCTTTTTGCATGAAATTGTTATATAATGCTCTTATAAGAAGTATATTAGATTATGGTACATTCTTGCTGGAGCCTGGTAGTGTTAAGACTTTTAAAAAACTAGATCTCATACAGGCCAAAGCTTTACGAGTAGTTTCTGGTGCTATGCGGTCAAGTCCTATCAATGCTCTTCAAGTAGAATGTGGTGATCCTCCACTACATCTACGTCGTCAATATTTAGCAGACAAATTTATATTCCGATCTTTTCATTTTCTTAACCACTCTCTTTATAACAAACTTCAGAAACTTTCTCATCATATAGATTCATCTGCATATTGGTCAAATAAAAAACCACCTTGTCTAATCAATAGTTTTAAGAAATTTATCAACATAAAAGCTCCTATTCATCGATCCATTAATTATCCTCTTTTCAGTACTAGCTTTGAAGCATTAATGTTGCTTCCAGAAATTAATTTTAACTCAGATTTCAATAAGCACGATATTAGTACAAATTTTTCGTTTAATCTTCTTAAAAATACTGTTTGGGTTGATTACCATCATATTTACACAGACGCGTCTAAACATTCCTCCTCGGATCCCGTTGGTGTAGGTGTCTATCACGCTCAATTTAAAATATCACAGAAAATTAAACTACCTCCGGAAACATCGGTGTTTACTGGGGAATGTTATGGTATTTTTAAGGCTATTGAATATATTATTCTATTTAAACTTCCAAAAACAATAATTTTCTCTGATTCAAAAAGTGCCTTACAGTCTCTCAATAGGTTCCCATTTAAATCAAAAAACATTTCTTCTGTTGTCATAGAATTAAGAAATCTATTAAATAAATGCAATCACTTTGGTCTTTCTGTGTTGTTTGTATGGATCCCCAGCCATAGCGACATTCCTGGTAATATAAAAGCAGACCAACTAGCTAATGAAGCCGTGGTCGATGGCGACACTTTCCCTTATAAAGTTTTTTGCCAGGATCTAGGTGCTGTTCCTATAGTTCACCTTCAGGATTGTTGGAATAGACTTTGGACTGAAACTGGTCAATCAAAAGGCAGGAAATATTTTAACCTTCAGCCACTTATTTCATTTAAACCATGGTTTTTCCGTGCCAAATGCAATAAGTTAGTACCTATGTTCTTCTATCATAAGAATGCGTTTGGGTCATGTTTGCACTCCTGTTCATCTTAACAGATTAGGCATTGTATCTACTGACATGTGTGAATGTGAATCCGATAAATGTGATCTAGATCACATTTTCTTTTCATGTTCTCTATACGACCGCTCCTCATTCCTGAATGATCTAATATCTCTTAATGTTCCTTTTCCTACCTGTATATCCTGTCTAATTATGTATCCATGTAAATTTTATAAAATATTGTCATCTTTCATTCTTCAGAATCATATCAAAGTTTAAATATTTGTAATGTTGTGTAAGTAGCAAGTATATATGTATATTTATGAAATTTTTAATATCCGTTTCAATCCTCTTTCTACTTATCTGATCTTTTCCCGTGTTCCGTATCCTTTTTTAACTTAGTTTCCCAATATTTTAATTTACGTTATTGGCAAAAAGTAAACGCTATTGCCAAAAGACGAAAAAAAAAAAAAAAAAAAAAACTTCACCCTGTTTTTAATTTTGTGTTACAATGACACGCGCGCATCTTAAAATTACAATCTCATCATTTTTGTAACTTCAACAATTTGAAAACCAATTTCAAAATTACGAATCCAAAATGGATTGAATAATTATTTTCACAGCACAATAATAATAGGCTAACAAAATACAAATATGAGGTATTTGTAAGGTTAATTATTGGTATTGGTAAGTAATACTAAGAAACACGAAATTCAAGGAATTATTCTACGACTGAATAGTTGCGAAAGTGTCTTAATAAAGCTGTTAATTTGATATATAATTATAATTTATAATAACAGCCGGCGGCCATTGACTTTAAGCATTCATTACGGTGCAAATATTTTACAATGCCTTAGAGTAATAATTGTAGATCAATCTACAGATACGTTACATTGTGGTTGTAGAGAGAGAATTAATTTCGAATTGCAAATCCAAGTGCATAGTGTTTATTTTATATGTTCACTTGATGTATTCGTATCGAAACGTTTCCTTCTACCCATAATAAATAAATATTTGGACGATCGCGCCTTATAAGGATTTTTAAGAATGTACAAAAGTTGAACAAAATAAAAACTAATAGGACATCTGGATTCGAATCGGGGTCTACTGCTTCCTGGATCAATCAATGAGCTATTATAGTCTTGTATATAGTGGCGAAATTTACCTTTGTACATATTCTAATGTTATTGTGGCTGTTTCTGATTTAAACACGGATAAAACTACATTTTTTAAAATTGAAACCTAGCTAGATCGATTTCTCGCCCCAAAACTACCTGTATACTAAATTTCATTAAAATCGTTGGAGCTGTTTCCGAGATTGAGAATATATAAATATAATCTGTCAATCAAATCAATCAAATCTTGCGTCCAGCTCGTAAACGAGCGCTACCCGTCAATCCTGTCATAGGAAACTCTATTTTATTGGTAGTCGTTAAAATGTTGATTTTACATTGTTAACATAATACCTTAATTACTGATATTAACTTACTTCTGCCACTAGAACTTCTGCCTATACTTACACTGAGAAAAAAAAAACAAAAAAAAAATTGTAGTGTGTGCAGGTTTATACTCATGACTTGAGTTTTTTAAAGATTTGTTCGCTTATGTTACGTTTCTCAAACTAGTCGATTTAAAAACTTGGCTTCGACCCGTCATAATATTTCTATTAGCCATGACTTAAAAAGACCACGGCACAACTTCTTTATCAAGAAGCTACCTAGAAGACCTAGCTCAATGGGCTTGAACCTTTTGCCTGTCCCATTCATATACAGAGACAGAAGAAATAAATACTAAACGATTTTTTTAAATGCAGAAGCTGAAAATAACGATAAAAAGGGTAACCAGCCTAGCTAAACTTAACAAAAAAGGGATTCACTAGATTGTATGAAACGGAGATAGCCGAAATCCACGTTATAAGCAACCGTTCGCTTTCAAACTAAACCGGATTCGTCGCCAATCGCGTTACTGTAATCACTACTATTTCAAACTTATGTGAAATAACTGTACGTTTCATACTAAACTAAATTAAAATTTTTACTTAGACAGACCCGCCTCTTATTACGTAGTATAATTACATCCTCTTTGATTGATAGATTGACAGATGGCGGCTATAATCTTGTGAAAACGGAGATAGCCGAAATTTTATCGTTATAAGCAAATGTTCGCTTTCTTTAGCTGGAATATACTTTGTCCCGACTCGCCATACTGTAATTACAACTATTTCAAACTTATGTCAAATCACTGTACGTTTTATACTATATCAAAATACTAAATTTCAACATCTAACAATTAGGTTTCTTGTACTTTTATCTCATAGCTCAAATTCAAAGCTATAATATGTATAAAAATGCAAACTCTGAAATTCTATAGGTATTATTTTCAGACATTTCATCAGTTATTTCAAATAACGAACATGCAATTTTCAATTTTATTTGATCACTATAACTTTTACTCAAACTTAAAACTATTACAATGCGTTCGTTAGTGAGATTAGAATTTACCAACACAAAAATTCTTTAATAACACATAATATTATAGAATGTGGATAAATAATGATTCAGTGGTGAGTTACAACAAATTAGTTATACAACTGTACCCTACACCAAATATCTATTATATAAAGTTAGATTAAGGATTGGTCTCAGCTGCGCTCCAACTAGATACCACACTACCTAAGAACAATAGCTTTTAAGGCACTTTAGTCCGAAAAAGTAACATTTTTGAAAATCTACTTAAAATACTTCTACTTATACTACGGTTCCAATTTTTTGACATGTTTATCTTCATGTCTTTATCTAAATTATTGCAGTTTCGAAAACACGATTACGAATAAAAATCTCGATAGTTTTATTTTTTGAAAAATAGGCCCTTTTATATGAATTGTTTTATACCTATTATCATAAAACTGTGATGGCTATAAACACAAATTATTTTATTCAAATTCAAATATTTTTATTCAAAATAGGATGTGACTTACTGAAAGACGCATTCCAAAATGAATGCCTCAGACCTGAGAAGATTGGGCGCAACAAACTCAGCGGGCTTTTTTTTTTCATCGAATAAATATGTTTACAAAGTAATATTGTACAATTAAACTTATTATTTAATAGCCTGAGGGCGGTCACTCCATTCCCAATCTGTGGTATCATTAAGAAAGTCATTTATGTTAGAGTAACCTTTACCACACAAACGTTTTTTAACAATTCTTTTGAATAACGTAATACTTTTGTTTTAAACATTTTCTGGGATCTTGTTGTAAAAGCATATACACCGCCCCACAAAAGACCTACTAACTCGACTTAGCCGAGTAGTAGTTTATGTCTGTTCCTGGTGTTAACATTATGGTTATGATAGTTTCTGGCAAATTCACTGATGTGCCTATGAACACACATTACATTTTCAAGAATATATTGTGAAGCACCAGTCAAGATGTGAATTTCTTTGAATTTTCCTCTCAAATTCAAATTAAAATTTGGAATCTAGAGTTATGCCAACAAATATAGCAGATTCCACCGGTTCTATCACCTATCCGTTTAACAAAACATTTGCATTTACATTTTTGACATTTGGTACGGTAAATTTAATGTATTTAGTTTTCTTGCTATTTAACAATAGGTTATTAGCGCTAAACCAGTACACGATGTCAGATAAAATATCGTTCACTTCGTCATACATAGCTTGGTTTCTCATCACTTTGAAAATCAGTGAAGTGTCATCCGCAAAAAATACTACCTTATGTTTTTACTCTATAAGATTAGGAAGATCATTTATACAGATAAGGAAGAGGAACGGTCCAAGAATAGACCCTTGTGGTACCCCCATACTGAGAGGAGTCCCAGGAGATCTCCTGCCATTCACGTCGACCCTATGAATTCTATTGTTTAGATATGAAGTCAGAGGATCGAGCGCAGTTCCTTTTATGCCATAGTGGTATAGTTTCCTGACCAGCGTTGAATGTTGAACACAATCAAAAGCCTTAGATAAATCACAGAAGATGCCAAGTGCATTCTGCGATTCCTCCCAGGCATCAAAAATATTCTTGATCAGCTCAACACCTGCATCCGTTGTTGAACGTCCCCTAGGAACGCCAAATTGTTTCAAATGAAGTAACATATGAGAGTTAAAGTAAGTAAGCATTTGGCTTAAAATTATTTTTTCAAAAATTTTACTAAGGGTCGGCAAAACCAACACAGGGCGATAGTTGTTCGGGTCAGAAGAGCTCAATGATTCTTTAGGACCTAGGTTATAAATAGCGCGAATAGCCCTCTTCTCCCACAAATATTGTATTAATATTGGCAGCGTTGCCCCATAGCAATATACCATAGGATATTCGATAGTTTATTAGTATTTATAAATTTTCCTCACGGATTTTATCAATTCGCTTTGTGAATTATACTAGCTGACCCGGCAAACGTTGTTTTGCCATATAAAGTATAATTCACGCGATAGTTTTTTAAGTAATAAAATATTGCCTATATTATAGCCTGTACATCATTTTGTTCTATTGTCAATAGTTTTTGCAGCGCACGCAAAAATAGGTTTTCGATTTTACACCTTGTGTTACAAAATAGCAATTTTATTACGGATCCCTAATTTTGAAAAAAAACATAGCCTATAGCCTTCCTCGATAAATGGACTACCCAACACTGAAAGAATCATTCAAATCGGGCCAGTAGTACCAGAGATTAGCGCGTTCAAACAAACAACCAAACAAACACTGCAGCTTTATAATATTAGTATAGATTAGTATAGATAAATTTTTTTCGTAATGAACCAAACGCGACGCCTTGGTTGCATGCTCGCTCAAGCCAGCAGTACGCCCGTGACCACTGTCAAGTACGGTACTGTGTTCGTTTTTCTCGGGCTCACATTACGTAAGATTCTAGCAAACGAGTACAAATCGGGAATCATAGTAAAAAAAATGATGATGATGCGACAACGTATTTGTTAAAATATATTATAGGTAAATGGAAGTCGGAGAGTACTAAAATAAAATGTACGTAATATTATTTTGAATATTATGCCACGCGGGATTTTTGTATGTATGTAGGGAAGTTAGAAATCCATGATGGTCACCCCATAAAATTATGATTTCATCAATATGGATATCATAGCCAAGGTTTTCGAGGGTGCCGAGATCGAATTTGGGATCATTTTTTAAATCCAAGATGGCCGCCTCACAAAATTATGATTTTAACAATATGGATATCGTGTCCGAGGTTCTCGAGGGTGTAGAGAACGAATTTGGGATAATTTTTAAAATCCATTGAACAAAAACCTCCTCCTACTCTTGAACAAAAACGTCTCAAATTTCCGTGACAAAGAAAAATGCATAAAAATATCACAGCATTTCGTACTCTTGCGCAACTATAAGTTTCATAAAATATTACGCGGTCCTTCCGGGGTGGGGTCGTTGACCCGCATCGCTCGGCTCGTGTCTCAGCCATGTTCGCGTCGAACGTATATCTAACGCTATAGATATATTCGTTCGATCGCTTTTAAAACCGACTTCAAAATAGGAGGAGGTTCTCTCGTCGGTATGTTTTTTTTTAAGTTTGTTACCTCAAAACTTTCGACTGGGTGAAACGATTTTGATAATTCTTTTTTTATTTGAAAGCTGGTGCTTCCCGTGTGGTTCCATTGTATTTTGGTCCAGATCTGACAATGGCATCCATGAGAAAACCATAAAAGTCTTAAATTTGCTATACATAGGTATAGCGAAGTGGATGATAAATTTTCGAATAACTCAATATCGCGGCAACCGATTTCGATGATTCTTTTTTTATTGGAAAGGATATACTTCAAAGATAGTTTGGTGAGAGTTTGGTTAGGTTTTGATTACGGAATCCATGACGAAGTAACGGAACTCTTCAATTCTTTGTAGCAAATTAACGATACTCGGCCGAATCTTTAGTTAATAAGATTTAATTAATTAATAAGATCGTATTAAAAATACGCAATTATTTTTATACTTTTTAGTGCACATTATATCTATTGTTTTAGAATAGTGTTTTTGAAGTCGGTTGTTTTTTGTTAAAAAATTTTTTGCCTAAAGTGTTGGGAAAACCTCGCCTTAAAGTGAAGCTTTTATTAGATCGTCTCAGACTTTTTCGTCTGTGTGTTGCATGTCGCGTGACGGACGGGTGGCACCTATAGTTCGCAGCAGCTGACCGTGTAATGTATAAACACTCATTTGTGCCAGCGCTCCACGCTATTTTGTTTGTTTTTGTCAGTGTTTAATGTAAATGTTGTTAGTATTTCCCATAATCATTCCAATTTTCCAAGTATAAAATTAAGATTGATAAAGCGATTTTTAGTTAAATGTCTATAATGTGAAAAAATGTTTCACTTTTAGAATCCTTTTTTTTTATTACGCCAAGTATATGCTTGTGTGCGTGACATCTTGACATTCAATGACATCTTTCAAATTTAGTTACATAAGACTTCGTGTTATTTTACATTGAAATTAATAATATATAAAATACTAACTGATGATAATATGTGATCCCAGTGTCTTTCTTATTTCTTGTAGTATTATTTTAACAAAGTATTATAGCACAACCCGGCATTTAAGTTTAATTATTAGCAAAGTTTAACATAGCATGTGGCACGTCAACGTCACACATTGCTCGAGACTGGCTCGAGTACGCTCACTTGGGCGTAGTATTTGTTGCCGCCCTTTGCGACTACGCCTGCGGTAACTAGTTGGTGCGCAGCGGAGACCAATCCTTAATCTAAGCATATATATTTAGATCACCTTTACTCAATAATGAACTACAGAAAGAGTACGTATTTCATTAATTTGAATTGGCTTCTTTCCTATTCTTCTTTCTTACCGGTGTACCTTCTTATATTTTGTTACGTTTTACATTTATTTTTCCGTAATTTATTGACTTAAAAAAAATATCATTGAATTATAATGACGGCTCATTTAGTAAAATCTAGTTGTATCTACGCATAGTTTTCAAATACAAAATATGAATATAAATGCTAATTCTCTTTAACTACTTTGATATTCATATGTATGTAATATAAAAGTTTGTCTAAGAATATGTATGACAAAAATTACATGTTTTATTGTTTCAAATATTAATTAAATAAGTACTAAGAGATTATTTGACCATGTTTTTTTCGATTTTTCAACTGAAAGCTTTTTTAGGTTAAACACTTTATTTTGAATTAGACGGACCCGTCGCAACTGTCTGTGTAACGTTCGTTTTTATTGGTACCAGGCGAACATAATTGAGGTTAGTTAGTTAGCAACTAAAAGACGTCCACTGCTGGACATAAGCCGCTCCCAAAGATGACAATCGGTCCTGCGCTGCCCTCATCCAACTTATTCCGGCGATCTTGACCAGATCAATGGTCCACCTTGGGGGCGAACCATGACTTCGTCTTCCAGTACGTGGTCACCAATCAATTAATTTACGGTCCCAAATGCTATCTGTCCTTCGAGCTATGTGCCCTGCCCACTGCCACTTCAGTATTATCTGGGCTATGGTCGGGCGCCCGCGTTCCTGAGATGAGAACTGTCATAATTAGTAATCGTTTCCAACAAATACAATGATTTATAAACTATAACAGGTTGACCTGGCACCACAAGCAACACCCGTTCACGAGTTGACGCATGGATCAGCCATCGTTCCCTTCGCACATATTTGAGAGAAGGATAATATATACTAATTTAGTGAGCATACGGATGAAAGTTACAAAATTAATGCTCACAACGAAAGTTAACAGAAAGATTATATAAAAGAATATATTCATGTTACATTTAAAAGATTAACAATCTTAATATGAAGAATTATTATTAGGTGGACCAGAAGCATCTTTTCTTTCATACTTCTTTATATCTTATATCTTTAAACAAGCAATTCTTGTATATATATATAATCTGAATCTCGGAAACGGCTCCAACGATTTTCATAAAATTTTGTACACAGGGGATTTCAGGGGCGATAAATCGATCTATCTAGGTTTCAATTTAAAAAATGAAGTTCTATCCATGCTTTAATGAGAAACAGCTACGATAACATTAGAATACAAAGGTAAATTTCGCCACTATATACAAGACTGTAATAGCCACAGAACAGTTTAAAGAGATCTGTTCTGTGCTAGCTTAGATGGGACATTGGGTGATCCGGAAAGCTGAAGACCCCGGTTCGAATCCGGATGTCATATTAGTTGTTTTTAAATTCAAGTTTTGTACATTCCTAAAAATCCGAGCAAGGCTTCGGTCGTCCGGATATTATTATTTAATTGTGTAGCAGGCTTTTTGAATAAGACGATTCCGTTAGTTGTAATACAATTATTAATATTAGTATTATTAGAAATGAAATTAAATGATTTATTTCTATGAATCGTGGTAACATAGTTCTTAACAATTGATAGGTGTACAGCACATTCGCCAATATATCGGCATACAAATATTTGATTGTAAATATTGGAATTTTCCTATTTATACCAATGTGGTTATGGATATCCATATCCGTAACCAAAACTCTCGGATATCCGAAATAAAAAAATATCCGTAAACGTAACCGAATCCGAAATAAAAGTTTTGGATAGTTACGGATAGGGCGGAGCCTAACTAAATCGTACGAATTAACTGTGCACTCCGCTGGAATGCGACACCTCTCCCGCTACCTAATGACGTCACAGCGCGAGGTGCACAGCTAATTCGTACGGGTTATACTTTATAGTAAATATAACACGTCGTGACAAGTTTTTGTTTTTGCCCGGCCGACAGATTACCGCGCGCCCGTTTAGTCGTAACCTTAGAGTCTAAAATCTAGAGTTTAAAGGTTATTGTGGGATTACGTTACGTATGATGTAATTCATTTTACGATTACTTATTATAGGTCTTTTTTATTGTAAATTAGTAAATAAATTGTCAGTGGAAAATCCGTCCTAAATCTAGTTTAATTTGGTCATTTTCGGATGAAGTGAATGTAAATTTTGCAAAATTTAAACTGTGTGGGAAACAATTTTCACGCAAAGAAGGTTCAAGGAGGACTTCACTCAAACTTCACCTTAAATCTCAACACAGTGATAAGTATGAAGAATTGTTGTTGCTAGAAAAAGATAACCCACACAAACTGACAAATCCCCAACAGCTGTCCTTTACAGGAGTGTAAAAAACAGTTCTCAATGATGTTGATTCATATACAATATAACAAATTACGAACGTTAAGTTTGATTTTGCATTTAATTAGTTACCTAAATATTATATAGGTATATAGTATATGACACTTCAAAACGAGTAGCTGTAAGAAAGAATTACTTGTATGACAGATTGCGAAACCTACAAGGTACAATTAAAGTCGAATATAATAACCGAAACTATCGGATAATCCGAAATAATTTAATATCCATAACCGTAACCGAAACCGATATTATATTTTACCAATATCCATATCCGGATCCTAAATTATATGTATATCCATAACAACACTGATTTACACATTACATAGCTATAATTCAATAATATAATATAAAATAAACATTAGCTTGTAGGTACCTCTAAAAAATAACATTTGATTACTATTATTTTTGGCTAAAGAATTCTTTTAAAGTACTGAAGCATTTATCTATTAGCCATAATTTAAATTTTTTATGCATTATTGTTTTAGGCATCTCTCTTATATTCTTTGGAAGGTGGTTAAAGACCCCAATACACATAACATTTGCGTTATTTTGATGAAGCGCTGTTCTACAGTATGGCATCAAAAGGCGAATTGGATCTATTATTTATTATATAGGTCTATTGAAGTCTTACATGTCCAGCCGCAGTTATATTTATAACAACTCACGACCTTACTCGGAATTCGGAGAGCCTATTAAATAACAATATAGTTCACAAACTGTAAAATTAAGCGCTTAATGCTATTTATTGCGCGAGCGTTATCTTGAGCAAGTATTGGCGAAACAAGAAATATTGTGCCAATACACAAGACAGGTACCAACTACTAACAAAATTGATATTTTGAGTAATAATAATAAATGAGAAGTTCTATTAACTAAATTAAAAAGGTAAAATATAATTTGTATTGGAAATGTCTCTAACGACTAACACGAAGATTTTGGTGGGAAGTAAACTAACTTGTTCTCATTCACAGACACCTCGACACTGGCTCGAGAAATGATAAAAACGCTTATATATACCTACTGTGACAAAGAGTTCTTATTCGCATATAAAAACTCATTGTACGGTTGACCGTAACGTTGGAATATCAATTAATTTAAAATTTAAAACTTTAATGACGTGGATAGAAAACAATCGAGAGGGTAATAGATCACGAAGTGCAAAGAGGATGTAAATACTACGTAATAAGAGGCGAGACTGCCTAAGCAAAAATTGAAATTTTGTTTAGTATGAAATGTGCAATGATTTGACATTATTTTCAAATAGTAGTAATAACAGTATCGCGATTGGCCACGAAGTATTATTAAGTTTGAAAGCGAACAGTTGCTATCGAACATCTCCTATTTTTACAAGATTATAGCCGTCATCTGTCAAAGACTGCGCGTTCCATTCAATCGAGTGAGTCGCTTTTCTCTAAGAGAGTTTCACTAGGCTGACGAAGTGAAGTAAGAACGGTCTGACTTCGGCCTGGTATTTAATATAAAATAAAATCTTAGATCATTTATACGTTTAGATACACTGTGACAGCTGTGAAAACGGCGAAAAAAAATTTAGTTTGACAGGTAACCTCTATTTTTAACAATTCACGTACATCAACATAAGTGACATACAAATGCGGGTGTAAAACGCACTCTAAATTAATAAACCTGACCTGTTGTCATCGGTTGTCTAGCAGCAAGAGGCCTCTATCTAGACGCATAAATTATGTGAGAGTAAAATATTGTAAGTATAAGAATATTATTTAGAATCAATTAAATAAAAGGCTACCAGAGAAGCAAACTGTTCTAGGCCCGGTAACCGCCAAAGCGGAGAGGAGAGGAGACGAGAGTAGATTAGTCAGGTTATTTCCACCAAAGCGGAGAGGAGATGTGAGCTGTGCTTATAACAACGCTTTCGGGTGTGGATAGGCGCGCGCGAGCGCGGGCCGCTAGGCGCCGGCGCCGCTTCATAGGCCAACGAGACATCTCCTCTCCGCTTGATCCATTTCCACCGAAGCTAAGCGGAGAGGAGATATGGAAATAAAGAAATCAGATTGGTTATCAAAATACATTTCCTCTCCTCTCCGCTTGATCTTGATCCATTTCCACCGAAGCTAAGCGGAGAGGAGATGTGGAAATAAAGAAATCAGATTGGTTATCAAAATACATTTCCTCTCCTCTCCGCTTGATCTTGATCCATTTCCACCGAAGCTAAGCGGAGAGGAGATGTGGAAATAAAGAAATCAGATTGGTTATCAAAATACATCTCCTCTCCTCTCCGCTTGATCTTGATCCATTTCCACCGAAGCTTAGCGGAGAGGAGACGTGGAAATAACGAAATCGGATTGGTTATTAGAATAAATCTCCTTTTCTCTCCGCTTGGTTCATTTCCACCGAAACTAAGCGTTGAAGAGATGTGGAAATAAAGAAATCAGATTGGTTATCAAAATACATCTCCTCTCCTCTACGCTTTGATGGATACCGGGCCTTTCTCTACCACGATCCCACGTGTGAAGGATGGGCTCACACGTCACAATACGTTGCTATTTAAGGTTGCAACACTAAGAATACTAAGAGACTTATTTCGGAATAGTGTACAAAATAATGGCAATACCAATTAGTGGTGAATCTCCTATTGAAAAATGTATTTATATATTTTAATATATAAAATCCTTAGACAATTTATACGTCTAGATAGAGTCTCTTGCTGTTAGACAACCAATAAAAACAGGCCAGGAATGATATTTTAGTGTGCGTGACAAGCAACGTCTTACACTCGCGATTTGTATGACACTTTGTGTTAGTATGCGTGAATTGCTCTTAATAAGGTTAGTTCGAAGCACAATTTTTTCGACGATTTCACAGCTGCCATATACTATTTAAACGTATAAAAGATCTAAGATAAATAATAATAATACTTTATTTCAGACCCTTGATCCATAGTACAGACACAGCATAAAATATATAATTAAAATAAAGTCAAAAGTATAAATTACAAATAAAAATTAGGTTGCAATATCCACCCAGCGTCGATACATTGCTGAAAGCATCAGCCTGTCAGACAGACTTCTGATAATGCCGTTATTACACGTCTCAACCCTGGACATGAACGATGCAATTCTTTTACGCTGAATAGAAAAAAATAAATAAACCCTAGCCTCCGCATACATTTCTGAAGCGCTACAGCAACGTTTCAGGCCCATGAGGAATCTAAAAATGTTATTGTAGGCGACTCGTATGCCATACGACTTCTTAGAATAATTAGTCCAAAGCTGACACGTGTAAAACGACTGGCAGAATGAATTAAAGAGAATAAAGACTTAGGTACGCCATATTTATGTCATGTTTGACCGGCGATTGTGTAGGCACGCGCACGCAACATCACGTGAATTCCCTTTGATGCGTGCCCGGAAAACCGACAAGTGACCGATCACCGCGATCTCTATGACGATAAGAGACGATGAATGGCGACTAGAAGAGAATAAGCCTGTACCTGTAATCACCGATTGTGAAGATTTGGCATAACGTAGATATAGCGAAAATGAAAACAGATCTATTGTTACTGTAACCGATCTTGACAAGTCGTAAACAGTAAGCCACACTTGGAATCAGCTCCTTAGTATTTTATAATAATAAAACACAGAGATTGACAAAATTGGTTATGCATTATTGTGCTGTCAGTCCTACCATCTTGTTACAGTGATTAATTGTTATTTAATTAGTTTTGTTTATTATTTCTTATTACGTTTTACTAGATGGACTGTGATTTTGGAGACGTTTAAAATTTGATTTAGTCATAACCAACGTTCCAATTTATAAAGGTTGTGAAGTTCTGTTATAGGGCCTAATGCCGTTACTAAAAATACGCCTAAAGCCTATTTTGGAACGCAGTAGCGATTCGCCAGTGGGTGGCTCCTTTGCACAGGATACCGGCTAGATTATGGGTACCACAACACACGGCGCCTATTGCACTTGCTGTGAAGCAGTAATGTGTAAGTATTACTGTGTCGCTCTAAAGGTCGCCGTAGCTAGTGAAATTAATGAGCAAATGAGACTTATGTCTCAACATGACGAGAGCAGTTGTAGTGCCGCTCAGAAGTTTTGGGTTTTTAAGAATCCTAAGCGGCACTGCATTATAATGAGCAGAGTGTATCAATTACCATCAGCTGAACGTCCTGCTCGTCTCGTCTGTTATTGTCATTAAAAAAAAGGGATTCAGCCAGGCCCTGTTTCGAATCCAAGCCGAAGTGGGTCCGAACAGTTAATATAACAACAATTAGTAAACAGTGGCGTTTACATTTGACTAGTGTTTAAGCTGGCAACACGGAATTACGGTGGTGTTTACGTGGAATAATTTTGTACTTGTTGTTACCAGACACGATAATATTTACTTGTACTGCCTGTGGTCGAAATCCTTATTATGTGTCAACTTGATTAATAGAATGGGCCTTTTAGTAAAAAGACACTCACGTCTCAAGGTGACGAGCCCAGTTGCCAGTTGCCCAGTTCCGCTCAGAATTTTTGCGTTTTTCAATAATCTTGAGTGGCATTGCATTGTAATAGGCAGGGCGTACCATCAGCTAAACGTCCTGCTCGTCTCGTCCCTTAATTTCATAAAAAAAAGGCAACCAAACGAGTTACCTGTACGTAAATGATCACTATTGCGTCTGCGACACGAAAACTTCATGTTTTTCCCGGCTATGTCGGAAGAAAAAGAAGAGGAAGAACGATTTTAGAATGTTTTAATATATTTAGTGCACTTCAGAATAAAATAATAATTTTTAAAAAACTGTTTATAAAAATTAGGTCATCCCTCCAATGACAACCCTACAAAAATAGGTAACAATTAAGCCCGCTCTTAAGAATCTTTGCCTCTGTACCGTTTAGTTACTCATGTGTCACCAGCAAGTCAACAATTGTGACGTCATTAGTAGTGACGTTTCGTTTTTTAAAAACAATACAGAAGTTCTTATTTCTTAAAAGTGGAGTAATGCTTCATACTGTAGATGTAACTAGTAAAATAACTTTGGTACATGAGTTCAAACTAAGTTAAAGAGCAGCATACCAGAGATATACTCATATTTTGTGAAGAAATTTGTAAGTAAGAAATAAAAATGGCAAAATTATTTAGAGCCAAATGGTATTATACGCCACGATGGCAATCGTCCTGACGGCATGACTCTGGTGGCTTGGGCACGGGGAAGTGCGCTGTCTGGCTCCTTCTCATGTCCAAGTAACGTCAGTTGGTGCTGAGGCTGCTGCTTCGACTGCTGAAGACAGCAAGCGTCGCAAATAAAAGTGTTGAGACACTTGGCCCGTGGGGCCCAAAGGCGCGCAGACTGTACAAAATACTATCTTCTCGCCTCAATACTGGAAACCCAAGCGCTGGCAGCTATTTCGGTCAACGGCTGAGTCTAGCTATCCAACGTGAAAATGCTGCCAGTATTCTTGGTACGCTTCCCTGTAGTGATAGTTTTAATTTTATGTAATCATAGTATCTATATATATATATATATATATATATATATATATAAATGATAATGTATGTTTGTATGTTCCCTAATAACTCTTAAACTATTCGACCGATCTCAATGAAATCTTTTGTAATAGATTCGTTGAAGCTCAAGGAAGGTTTACATATATAATGTATATGGCAACACAATGTTTGCCAGGTCAGCTAGTTGTAAATATAGTTATAAGATTTGTTTTGTTTGAATAAATAAATAAATAAAAAGGATATAGTATGTCTCTTTTGCATAGTTAACTAGATTATGTTACCGTTTTTACTTCACTTTAACTTACAAAAAAAAATGCATTTCTAATTAACTTAGATGTATTAAACCTAGATAGGTCGAAAGCCCGTTTGTCTTACATTCCAAATCAGTAATATTTTTTTTTGCGCCCAAACATGGGAAAGGGCTACCCTCCGGGATAACGACGGGAGGGAGGTGGTGAATGCTCATGCATACCAACGCAGCCTAAGTCTGCGTTGGTTATGTGGGACTCACGTGATAACCTAGGTGCCTATCCACTAAACACCACCAGCAGTTGGCTTTGGGCAGGTGCCCTCTAAGCCTACATCGAAGGCGACCTTCTCTTGGGGAGAGAGAGGCGCAAGCGGCACTCCCTATGGAGTTTCCGCTGGGATAATCAGTAATAATAAGAAATGTCCACCATCGGCTTACTGCCCTCTCGATTACCACAGCAGAACAACTATCCGACGCATTATATCATGCATTATAAGTAATATTTTTTAGAACTGCTAGTTATAGTAATCTAGAGAAAAACCAGTGAACTTTCGGCATTCAAAGGCAGGCCTTTACTCTAGAAACCTTCGCTACACCTCTGTATTCAGAACCTAAGACCCTTACGATTGGTCTCCGCTGCGCTCCACCTAGATACCGCAGGCGCAGACGTAGTCGCAAAGTGCGGCAACAAATTCTACGCCCAAGTGGGTGTACTTGAGCCAGTCTCGAACATTGAGTGACGTTGACATGCCACATGTTCTGTTAATCATTGCTAATAATTAATTGCCGGGTTGCGTACTAAAACTTTGTAAAAATAATGCTAAATACCAAAGAATATATATGGTAATTTTAAGGTTTGTTGTACGATATTTTACGTTTTCTTGTTCAGTTTCTTGCACCCGTTCTGGTCGGGTCTATTTTGAATAGGTGGTAGTTTTTGACGTTCAATAAGTGATTTTGAATCCTATTTTGAATAAAAATATTTGAATTTGAATAGTACAACTACCTACTTACACTGTTCTACTCTCTGGATGTATATTCTACTATTATTTAATTTTTATTATGATTTAAATTTATAATTGCCAGTGCCTCAGGCGGATGATGCTAAATATCTAGGGAACCTGGATAGACGACTTACGTGGCAGAAACATATCTGGACAAACGCAAACAGTTAGATACCAAAGTCGGCAATCTATACAGGCTGCTAGGTCAAAAATCCAAACTCACATATGAAGGCAAAATGTTTACAAAGCTATTCTCAAACCTATTTGGACATATGGGAATGAGCTCTGGGTATCAGCAACCACCAGTAACATAGAGATACTGTAGGGGTTCCAAAGCAAAACAATCAGAAACATGATTAATATCCCTTGGCATGTAAGCAACAATATGATGTACGCAGACATAAAACTGGAGACTAATAAGCAAGAAATAGAAAAATTCAGTAGCTACCTTTATACGAGTAGATTTTACAGTCACAGAAACAAACTTGCTGTTCAACTTCAGGATCCTGGGAACCTTAAATAAACTAGGCTGAAGCGCCACAGTATTCAGGTACTGGCAGCAAGATTCGTGGACAAGGATTGAGAGACTTCTCCAATGGAAAAACCTCTCTAAATACAGCTAGATTATGGGTACCACAACGGCGCCTATTTCGGCCGTGAAGCAGTAATGTGTAAATAACTGGTTTGCGGTCTGAAGGGCGCTGTAGGTAGTGAACCTACTGGGCAAATCAGACTTAACATCTTATGTCTCAAGGTGACGAGCGCAACTGTAGTCCTGCTCAGAATTTTTGGGATTTTCAAGAATCCTGAACGGCATTGCATTGTAATGGGTAGTGCGCATCAATTACCATCAGCGGAACGTCCTGCTCGCTTCGTCCCTTATTATCATAAAATAAATAAAAAATAGATTAGTGGACGAGGATTGAGAGACTTCTCACTTGAAAAGCCTCTCTAAATACTACACCAAAATACAATCATATTCAGTCAGATTATTGGATCATTGGTGAAAGACAGATTGCCGAGACGCAGAATACAGTGGGAGCTTCATTTGCACAGGAAGCCGGCTAGATTATGGGTACCAAACCGGCGCCCATTTCGGCCGTGACGTAGTAATATATAAACATTACTGTGTTTCGGTCTTAAGGGCGCCGTAGCTTGTGAAATTACTGGGCAAATGAGACTTAATATCTTACGTCTCAAGGTGATGAGTGCAATTGTCCGCTCAGAATTTTTAGGTTATTCAAGAATCCTGAGCGGCATTGCATTGTTATGGGTAGGACGTATCAATTACCATCAGCTGAACGTGCTGCTCGTCTTGTCCCTTACTTTCATTAAAAAAAACAGAAGAAAAAAAATTTTAATGTTAAAATTATTATTAAAATGTGTAGGTACTCGTCTCTCAACTTCCAATCAATCGTACAATAATTTTGTATAATCATTTATTTAACTACAAGGCTAAATCTAATGTTTTGACATTTGACATGTTCAGTTTTATCAAACATGCATCTTTAGTTTACTAACACGGCCTAATGTGAAACCAAGGTGAGCTTATAATAAAAAATATTCGTCAAAGCATATTATTATTATCTGTGTTTAAGATTGACTTATTGCGTTGGAAGTTTTAATTGATACTCATTAATTTTACATTGCTTTTTAGTATAGTTTCGACGTGACATGACGGGGACATTTGTGAAATGTCGTTGTTCACTACTTTTATCAATTAGCTGAACCGACAGACATTGTTCATTCTGTACATAATAAATAAAATACTGTTTTTTATGAATTTATCAATAATATTTCATAACATCAAGAATTATTTCGTAAAAAAATATGCTCCCTGTTGTTATAATGAAATTGTTTCGCAGCAGAACTATCAAACCGTGCGTCAATAAATTCACTCGGAGAAAATATATCCATACAAAACAAATATTGAAAATAAATATAATAATTATGTCCTATACATATGGACAAATCATTCGCAGTCTGACAGTGGAACGGCAAAAGTGAGCTTAAAGACAATGTAAGCACACTTTTCTCCTTATTCGTGTGTCAATTGTGTGTCAATCAACAAGCCTAAGTGTGCTATAAAAAGACTAAAAAAGATGGTGGAAACACTTATCATCGGTAAGGTTATTTTATTTATACAAGATGATATGCAAAAAGCGTATGTAATTTATTAAAATGAATATTTTTTCATTTAATATGGTACAATTATTTACAATTCCCAGAAAAGATCCGCTTGTCAGAATGGGACAGATGAAAGGACACAGTCAGAAATGAAAACAATAGAGTCGCTTCGTCTTTTTAACCGACTTCAAAAAGGGAGGTGTGTCTCAATTCATCGATATGTTTCTTACCTCAGAACTTTCAACTGATAATTGCAACCATGAGAAAACCATAAAAGTCTTAAATTTGCTACAAGAATGTACGCGACAAATTTAAGAATTACTCAATATTGCGCCAACCGATATCAATGAGGTGAGAGTTTGGTTAGGTTCTGATTATGGGATCCATGACAAAGTAACGGAACTGTTCCATTCTTAGGAGGAAATTAACGATTCTAAGCCGAATTTTTTATATGCTGTCCGGATATTTGAGTCACCTAAGGTCACGCCGTTATGGTCAAATAATTGTCGTAGTCAAATATCGATGGAAACAATGAAATCTGTGGCAGAATTTCTAATTGTCCGTAATAAAATTGCAAATGCGCTTACATTCATTGCTGTATTGCAAAAGTTAATAGTTCTACACAAATTTAGACAAATTATTAGTTAGTGTAGTTAAGATTCACTAAAAATCTAAAAATAAAAAATAAAATTAACAAAAAACTTACAACTTCAAAAACACTATTCCATAACAATAGATATAATATGAGCTAAAAAGTATAAAAATAATTGCGTATATTTATACAATCTAATTAATAAATCTAATTCTAGTAACGATTATTGTTATTTCTGTAGTCGGTGTCAGCCAAGGTAGGTTTGTAACTTAACATTTGTAACATACAGTAACATATAGGTGATATAGAGTCGCACACATGACGTGCGAGAGACGAGAGCGGGGCCTTAGGTGACTCAAATCACTCAACGCGGGGCATTCATAAATATCAATAATCGATACTGGAATTAGATTTGTTAGTTAGATTGTATAAAAATACGTAATTATTTTTATACTTTTTAGTACATTATTACAATATTATAGTGTTTTTGAATTCGGTTGTTTTTTTGTTAAATTTTTTTTTAAAGGCCTAGTTAGCAATGATTAACAATATTGTATTTTGTGTAAAGTGAACAGCTTACGAGAACGTGAACAATTACATACTAGTGCTTTTTACACGTTATCACGGAAGTATCGTTACGTTGTGATATTTGATACGTATTTACAAAATATGATAACGCTAATATTCATCAGCTTTCCTGTACATGAGATAGTGGTAGCAAGAGAGAGATGAGAAGAAATTAATAAACCAAATAAGCATATTTATATTTCATCACTAAAGGATTTAAGTTGTTTGGATTTAACCACATTTACAATTTGACAAAAGCTGACATACAAATATATTTTTATATCCGCTTAGTGTAAGCATATACATAAAAGATATCCGAATCTAAAAGACAAATTTTATTTAATTCAATGAACTTAACGTTTAAATAACCAGTTTAACTAATTATTATATGTAAATTAAAATATTATATTTGAGTATTAGTTTCTCTCATTAAACGTTATCTTAACTTATTAAATCCAAACGTAATAAGAACGTAAAGAAGTAACAAATAAAAACACAGGCCAATAAATAATATGAGTGTGATTTTTGATTAAAAACGTAAAAAACCCTCGACTGAACAGATCTTGATCGGCAAATAGGGACAGACTGACGAAAGTAAAACTTATAGCAACCCTCTTTTTCGTCTGGTTTTAAAAAAATACCTAACTCCTACTCCACGGATGTCACTGTCCAAATCTGGTTCTTAATTCAAAATACGCAGCTGAAACTGAAATTGTGCTTACATTGCTGCTTATTGCCCAATAATATCTTAAAATACTGGAGTAAACGCAGAAATGTATAGACACAGCAGTCGAAGGTTATTACGGTGTCATTTGTGGCATATGCCATATTTCGACTTTGATTTTGTATGAGGTGCATTGTCTTTATATATAGAACTTCATTGTTCGGAATTAAAAACTATCCTATATCTCAAGTTGGACTAAACTCCATGTAGTAATTCCCATTAAAATCCGTTCATTAGTTTACGATTTCACCGGAAGCAAACATCAAGACACTGGATTTATATATTAGCTATATAATATTTATTGACGTTATGTAATATTTTCTTGTTTGTTTTTGTAATAAGAGTTGAAGTGTCATTAAATATAGAGAAAAATAATTTGAACTTGTAATAATAAATTATAAATTTAAATTCTAGACGGTAGATTTTAGATACAAAAAAAAAGCGGCCAAGTGCGAGTCGGACTCGCCCATCAAGGGTTCCGTAGCAGCAAGTAACATAATATAAAAGTTATTTAATAATAATAATATTTGAGTTGATTGAATGAAAGGTAAATTGCTGTTTACGATTTATGTCGTATTAAAAACACTACTTACTAGATCTCGTTAGTCTCGACCGGTTTACTCAGTGGAAAGAGCAATTGCACGGAACGCGAGAGGTCGCTGGTTCAAGTCCTGCATCGTTCACGAATATTGTTTTCATATTTAATTTATGTTGCTATGTAGTGTAAAAAGGCGCCTGCAGTCTATTCACACACTAAGTAAGTACCCAATAAGTACGAATAGATCGTGGTGTGTGTAAACTGAATAATCATTGTGTTATGAACCCAACGCAGCTACGAACTGAGTAGAATTTAAAATTAATATTATCACCTAAAGTAGCTATTTCTTCAAAGGTAAAACTAAACTAGACTTCTGAGACGATTATTTATCGTGTGAAATATTAATAAATGTAAGTTTTTTTCTTAGAAAGTAACATCAAGCTGTACCGACGTGATAACGAAGAACAATATTTGTTTTAAAATAACTCCATTGTCTTGAATTAGTACATTTCCGTTTGCAACAGCAACACTAATTAAGATATAGATGTTGATAAAACTATGTTGTATTAATTTATAATTACACTCAGCTAGGCTCTGGGGTATTTTGCAAGTCATTAATGTTTCTTAAGGCATGTGTACAGATTCAAAATCAAATGATCCTCATAAAGACTTTTAAGACATTTAGTTTGTAATATTTTCACACAAATACGAATGGACCGATTTCAAAAATACTTTCACCATTAGAAAGCTGCATCTTCACTGAGAGACATATTACAATTTCAAAGAAATAGGTAGATGAAGCCACAATCTATAACGAGGCGGTACTCGAACGGTTGGCTCAGTTGGTTAGAGCACCGGCACGGAACGCCGGAGTTCGAGGGTTCGAATCCCGCATCGTTCATAAAAGTTTGTTTTGCAAATTTTATTTGTGTATTAATCCTAGAAGTGAGGGTTATCACTTTAAAAACATAACATATTGTTTAAATAGGTATCCCTAATAAAAATGCAATAATATAAGCCAAGGTGTGAAACAATTAGTCATAATTAAGCTGATATCGCGTACACTGCGGTAATTATTGACTATAGAACAAAATAATGTCCTACAATATTATAGAACGTATCAATATCTACAAAAAAGTCCGCGATACCATATGTCCAACTGCTGTAGTTATGTCACTATAACTACTTTTTTTGATTTTAAAAGATGATAAAAAGGGCTTCAAAAATCAAACCATATTATTCATACCGCTGTATTAATTCTTATCCCATTAATTTATTAAAGACCGTTTTAATACCTGAAAAATACTTTTTAAATTTATAAACTCGAACATTACATTCAAACGATATGTCGAATTTTAAAATGTCAATGTATAGAAATTAATGCTATAATAAAATAATAACTAAGTAAGTGAAATAAAATTTATGTTAACACAAACAGATCTATCGTCAGACTTAGTAGACTTTCCGCTACCACAAGATCGGTATCTACGCGAGAAAAACCGTGGGGCATTACTAGTGTCAAATAAAACACTATCACCGCTTTGGGAACGAATTGCAATGTAAGAGAGGAATAATGTAACCAAAGCACTGCATGTATTTTGGCGATCTTTTTAAACACTAGATTACTACTCTGTCATTGCTACAAATTCTTATGCAATCAGCTGTTAAGTAGTTCACGGCACAGCTTCTTTAAGGTGAAACCTTTGTAACCTGTAACAGGGGTACAAACTAGGGTACGGGTCACCTGATGTTAAGTGGCCAGTGTCGCCCTCATTCTTCTATAACACCAGAGGATGAATCACAAGAGTGGGAATGCTCTTTAACTAATCGTGAAATTATTAGTTTTACCCCGTTTTTCGAAAATCAATAAATTCTTCGAAAGTAAACATTTCAAAAACAAAAGTTCCTTTAACTTTTGAACGGCTCGACCTATTTAATCGCAGTTGGCGCCATTCGAAAAGGCTTGACCAAACTTAGATTTTGAATACAAATCGAACCGGTAGATTTTGAGAAATCTCAAAACAACTAGGAAAAAGACATTTCTATTATGTATTTTTTTGGAATCATTCTTAAACGTATTTACCTATAGACTGAAAACTGTGTGAAAACTGGCTTATTCAATCAAAAGTAATTGCGGCTTAAAAATTAATAAAATAGTCTTTTATTTAACTTTTATCAGACGTTTGAGCTCGAAGAGATGAATTTATGAGTACTTATATATTACCTTTGTAGTCAACCGTTTTCCTATTTTTTAAAACTAATCGATTCGTCATGTCTAGGAAACATCGCGCACGATAGCTTATTTAAGGCGAGGTATTAACCAACACTTTAGGCAAAAAGCGCTCGAACTTTAGATAGGTACACATCGACGCGGGCATGGCTTAGACACGAACCGAGCGATGCGGGTCAACGACCCCCACCCCGGTAGGACTGCGTAATATTTTTTAAAACTTACAGTTGCGCAAGAGTACGGAAAATGCTTTATAAAATATTAAAACGCGTGTACTTGTACATTTGTTTCGTTCAAGTTCGTAAGTTTCCAGATTTCGTTTCAGGGGGACTGTAGAGAAAATGAGTCAAGATAGTATTTGTCATAGGTAGATGTCAGAAGTTTAGGGCCATTTATTGCCTCGAAGTGGTATTTGCTGTAGACAGATGATTTTTGCCAAAATTTACTGACAGTGTCCACTTCTTTTGAAAAAAAGAGGGCACTGGATCCAATCAGATTAACGTCAACAAAGATATAGATGTCCCCAAATTTAACGTGACGTCAAGGAAATATCGCGCACTCGCTTGCACCTGAGTTACTAAATAAGTGACGCTTAAAACTAATATAGATTATATTCTATCGAAATATGAGCTGTAACTCGCGACTTCGTCCGTATTTACCAGTGTAGTTGGTGTCACAATGCTGCCACATGCATATATACAAAATAATCATAATGTGTTTAAGCAAAATAATATTATCAGGTCCCGCAACTTCGTCGGCGTAGAAAAAGGGTTTTTAAAAATAATAATGTAGTTTGGAATTGAAGATAATCTCATGTATAGGACATGTCCAGTTCTGGTTCCCGTTTTCGCTCCCGTTCCCAACATATATGAATCTTATTTCGTGAAAGATTACTAATGCCAAGTAAACCTGCAATTGGTACCTATAGCTTAAGCTCATCGACGTGAATTTCAATTTTTTACAAATCCCGCGGGAACCATGGGCTTTTCTGGGATAAAATGTAGCCTTTCCCAAGCTCTAGTCTATCGCTGTACCAAATTTCATCAAAATCGGTTCAGTAGCTTCGGCATAAAAGCGTAACAAACAAACTTATATTCACATTTATAATATAAGTACGAATTATCTCATTGTTGTGGCAGCGTTCATAAGAAACGTTTTCGTCAGACCGTTTTTGCTCCGACTTACTTTGCAAATTTTAAATTTTCATTTTTCGGGTTTATATAAAGCCTAGGTATCATAAATTTTGTGACTTTCTATTGGTAACAGAATTTTTAATGTCGTTTCTGTAGATCCAGAGATTATCCACTACAATTAATTAAAACATCTAAATTGTATTTTTTGTGATTGACGTTGACGAGCAATCTTTTGATTTTATGTCAATAAAATATTTTTGACTTTGACTTTGACAATCGCACAAACTTTACCTCTTAATATTAGAAGGTGTTTATATATAGAATAAAAGTATTAACAAGATAAAATATTGTAACAAAAAAAATATATTCGCCTGTAAGCTCTATCAGTATTCTGTCCTGATGTTTATTTAAAATGAACTTTGGATCCATTACTGAGCAAAATATCGTATCGAGTGAACGCGGAACCAAATTGAGTATTAGCTTTAAATTTTAATGTTAGCAAAACATGGAACTAGGTGTACCACACAATAAATAAATAATATTGGTATAGCTACTTGCAATTGTAGCACAATAAGATACAAATTGGACAAAAAATTCTATTTAACAAAGCCATATACAGTTTTGTTGAAAATATTTTTGTCCCCAATAAATATTAATAAATACGATACAATTAGTGATTCTATTCAAAATAATTGTACCTACTAAAGATTTATTACTTAATCCATTAGGTCTGTTTTATGTCAATTATTTTTTTATGACTTTCTAACGTGTATTAAGCATAAATATTCATTCTGGATGGGTCTTTACTGATTAAAGTAAGTATTCGTTTTATAGAAGCAGTAGTATCTAGTATATTAAAAAAGCCATTAAAAAGAATTCAAAAGGAATCAATTTTGAGAAACTAAATGCCTTTTATGCCTTTGAATGGTTTAGTCCCAAACACCCTATCAAAGAATAAACCTAATTAACAGATATTTTATTAGAGACTTATATATTTTTATAGGGTCATGCTGATAATATTAATATAGTTTTTGCGTTGAAGTATAAAGCTGTTCATGCTTTAAACAAATAAAAAAACATTGTATAATATGTAGATATTTACATAAATTATTATTATTATTTTTGGTATTAATTTATAAAGTCCATTAAGAAATTACTTATATTACAGAAAAGTTCGAATTATTAATATTACATATAATGAGTAGGTTAATGGGTCTCGGATCACTGAAGGCAGTTTATTTAGTTTGAATCTTTATAGCGAAAAAACATATGTGCTACCAGATCATATAATAATAAAATAAGGGCTTATAAGAAGAATTTGGAAGAAAGTCACTGTAAAATATTAATACAGCCTATGTAAATTAATTCAACAAAAACTCGACTGTAACAACTTACCGAATGAATTAATCAATTATATTAAATTAAAAAACAATACAATAGTAATTAAAATAAATATATACTTGACACGAGTATAAAAAAGCATTAAACTTGCAGTAACAATCCGGTTGGTGTTATAATTTCAGTGTTAAAGTAATTATGTACCGAACGTGTCGCAACTACTCAATTATTTAAAGCCAATTTTGATAATTATAAGTAGAAATGCGGTTACTCGGTGTAAAGGTTGAATTTTGTAAACTATTATTAGTACAATTCCTTATTTAACATTAATTTATTAGTTTAGAATAAAGACGGACAGTTATTAGGTAATGTCAAATACATTTTACTATTTATCACCAATTTAGAAAAGGTTGAGATCAGTGACGGATTAACCCTTAATCAAATTAAGCAATTGCCTAGGGCATCACGTCTGAGGGGGCACCAGAAGAAGCACAAAAAATTCGTCCTTAGGGCATCACGTATCACTCTCACGTCACCAAAAACCACACCAAAAAAAGTTTCTAGGTCTACTTTGAAAATTCGCGCGTTTTTAATATTGTCGCACCTACTCCACTTTTACGAAAAACTAATGTTTTTAGGCGGTAAAGGATTAACGACCGATTCTAGTTTACATACGGACAGGGGGCCCACAGGCATGGATTATTTAGGGCATCAAGTAGTCGTAATCCGTCAGTGGTTGAGATTAATGATGGCCCGCATACCCGGGGTCTTAGAGATGTGTTGCAGAATTTGAAGCCAAATTTGAAGATGCCTGAGTGGTGTTGGTTCGGGAATAGGCAGCTAGGAGACGGCTCTTCAAGGTGGCGTTGCGAAGCATGAATTTTCCTGAACATCGAGCGTAAAACCTCGTAATTCGACATGATGTGCGGTGGTGAAATTTTGCCCCTGAACAATTCCATCCAACATGTAATATAAACATAATAAACGGTAAATATACAAACATAACTCTAACAACTCAGAACGCCTACCATCACTTTTAATTAGCGCTGCGCTTCCGATGCAGTTTTTTTTTATTTCAAATTCTAAACCATTAAGCCCTTTTCTGTACTTATTAAATAATAGTAATATAAATATGTATAGTTTTTTGAATTACAAATTAAATGTTTGCTTATGTGTTTTCGTAAAAATAACGAGATATGAACGAACCTCCATATATGTTTGATTTGACAGGAGCACCGTGAACATTTCTTTTAATTCGTTCTTGCGAACAGGCCATAGCCCGGGCCCTTACTGCCTCATCTTTAGTATTTTCATTTTCAGTATCTATTTTCAGTCATATTTTTTACAAAAAAGTCCAATAAAGTATTCTCATCTCATCTTTCATCAATAATATTTTCCTTTTCTGTATGTTTTTACTATTTTTTAAAAGTTATTAACGACTTGATTCACTTTCCTCTGAGGAAGCAGCAACCTTTTTCGAATCGCTCACTTTGACACATATGTATTGAGTTTAGGTTGAATGAACATGGTACGAATGAATGAACGAACTAAATCAGTTTGCGATTCAATTTCCTACTTGATTTTACGTCAACCTAAATCGATCGCTTAAATGATGTCGTGGTATGAAATAGCAAAGCAGTTCATTTTAGGCCGTCAAATAAATCGCAATAAGAGTTCACGGTAGGCCCGCAGATCCACGCAATAACAAATTTCATGCTTAACGCCTAATAGTACTGTTCAAAAAAAATCACAGTCTGGTCGACTTCGGAGTGTAATTTCTTTCATCTAAATGCCATTTATTTGTTATCAGTGGGAGGCTCTTTTGCACACAATGCCGACTAGATTATGGGTACCACAACGGCGCCTATTTCTGCCGTGAAGCTGTAATTTATTTATTTACTTTAATGTGTAAGCATTACTGTGTTTCGGTCTGAAGGGCGCAGTAGCTAGTTAAATTACTGGGCAAATGAGACTTAACATCTTATGTCTCAAGGTGACGAGCGCAATTAGTGTAGTGCCGCTCAGAATTTTTATGTTTTTCATGAAACCTGAGCGGGACTGCATTGTTATGAACAGGGCGTATAAATTACCACCAACTGAACGTCCTGGTCGATTAATCGACGAAAAATATCTTAAATGTGTGATCCGTTAAGTTTTGTCAGTCTACATACAGAATGCACAGAAAGTAAACTTCGTGTTTTATCACACTCAGCAAAGTATTACGTAAGTAAGGTCTGAGCAAAGTCTAAGTGCGCTTCATAGATCTCACTATAAGTTAAGGGCTATACGCGTCCTGAACCGAAGA
Source organism: Leptidea sinapis (assembly GCF_905404315.1). NCBI lineage: Eukaryota > Metazoa > Arthropoda > Insecta > Lepidoptera > Pieridae > Leptidea > Leptidea sinapis. The sequence continues at coordinate 13,569,712 of NC_066265.1, read as the reverse complement.
ATCGACCCACGCCGAACTCCGCACACATCGAATAATATAAGTCGATAATCGGCAACATAATATAAGGCCCGGCTTCCATCAAAGCAGAGAGGAGATGTGTAGCGGGAAGGAGTTGTGAGCTGTGAGAGCTCAAAATCAGTCAACTGATATCTATGAAAGGAAGACGTCATGTCGTTACAAAATTAATGTTTTAATTTTCTTGAGGAAGAAGAAACAAACAAACTCAACTGAAAATATTATAAAAAAAAACCGACATCAATATTAACAAACACTTAATTAGCGACTATATTATGTTAATGTAATTTATCTATATATATATATATATATATAAGAGAATGTATGTTTGTATGTTCCGTAAGTTATTACTTTATCTATTATATTAGGAGTTATCCTAAACTATTCAACCGATCTCAATGAAATCTATATTTTATATATTATCTATATTTTATATATTTTTAATAGATTCGTTGAAGCTCAAGGAAGGTTTACACATATAATTTATATGGCAAAACAACGTTTTCCAGTTCAGCTAGTTATATATAAGAATATTTGTGGAGCCTCCTACTTTTATTGAGTTAATACTTCGCTAAACTACTAAAGTCGCGTATAATTGTAACGGTTTTACATTAAATTTTTGCGTAAAAGTTACATTTTTATTTTAGTTAACCCGACGTTTCAAGACCTTTCCAGATCTCATTTTCAGGGGGTTTTTTTCGTTTTGTAATGTAATACCAAAAGTGTTTTAATTAAATGTGGAACACTCGCGTTAATCAAAGAAAATACAACTAAATTCGGCTCAAATACGGAAGGAACGAACAAGTGTGTGAGACACGGGTAAGGGGCGCCGCGACGACCGGCCGCCCGGCTACAGACATCTCACAACTCCGCTCTACTGCGCCGCTTGCTCGCTCGCGGCACTAAATCAAAGAAAAATGAGACATCTCCTCTCCGCTTGATCCATTTCCACCGAAGCTAAGCGGAGAGGAGATCTGGAAACAACGAAATCTGATTGGTAATTAAAACGCAACTGCTCTCCTCTCCACTTTGGTGGAAACTGGGCCTAACTCTACTTCAACCAATTCAACACGTATTTCGCTCTACACGAGGCATCCCCAGGAGTTGTTGACTGCCAAATTCTGAAACGAGAGTCAACTGAGCTCATTGATTGTACAGATTTCCGATAAATAACGCCTATTTCAATAAATTTTGTTATTTTCATTATTAGCAACACGAATTAGTACTCCATTGCATTATTATTAATATCCTGATTTTAATAATGAGCGCAACATTGTAATTTATTGGAATATCGATTATGCAGGACCCTAGGTGTTATTAATAAATTTAAGTCATCTAGATTTATGCCGCACGAATTTTAAGTGTGTACAGTAACGCCCACTATTAAAGCATGCCTTACCTACGGTTTTACAATCTAGCTTTTAGTATCGAATTGATTTATATGAAATATTTTACTTTGGTGACCAGTTTACCAGTGGGAGGCTCCTTTGCACAGGACGCCGGCTAGATTATGGGTACAACAACGACGCCTATTTCTGCCGTGAAACAGTAATGTGTAAACTTTACTGTGTTTGAAGGGCGCGGTAGCTAGTGGAATTACTGTCTCAAGGTGTGTATGTAATGTAACATCTTATGTCTCAAGGTGACGAGTGCAATTTTAGTGCCGCTCAGAATTTTTGGGCTTTTCAAGTATCCTGAGCGGCACTGCATTGGGTAGGCCGTATCAAATACCATCAGCTGAATGTCCTGCTCGTCTCGTCCCGTATTTTTATAAAAAAAAACCGAATCTAAATTGCAACAGAATTTGGTCATATTATGAAGAATATTGACAACAAAATCTTAGCGGATCAAACGCTTTAGATGTCACGATCATGACATTGACATGTGACATGACATTCACGACACGCTTAGGTTATATTGAAAAAAAATTTATTCCTCGTGCTATTTCTACGTTTGCCGAAAGAACACTATTGTAAAATATTGCAACGATTACTTTAACAATTAATTATTAAAATATCCGGACGACCGAGCCATGCTCGGATTTTTAAGAATGTACAAAACTTAAACAAAAAAAAACTAATAGGACATCCGGATTCGAACCGGGGTCTTCTGCTTTGCGGATCACCCAATGTCCCATCTGAGCTATTACAGTCTTGTATACAGCGGCGAAATTTACCTTTGTATTCTAATGTTATTGTAACTGTTTCTCATTAAAACACGGATAAACTACATTTTTATTTAATGAAACCTAGATAGATCGATAGATAGCGCGAGATAGAGATGAGTGGAAGAAACTGGGGGAGGCCTATGTCGAAAGACAATACCTGACTAATAAAGTGGTTGCTGTACATTAACATAATTTTATTTAATATTACTTTTAAAATATTTAAAAAAACATGTTTAATAAGTAGTTTATAAGTTTAAATGCATGGTCACTGAATAAAGGCTTTTATTATTATCGCCCCCGTAATCCCCTGTGTACTAAATTTTATGAAAATCGTTGGAGCCGTTTCCGAGATTCAGATATTATATACATACTAGTTGACCCGACAGACGTTGTTCTGTATATAATAAATAAAATAATGTTTTTTTATGAATTTGTCAGTGATATATCAGAACATCAAAAATTATTTCGTAAAATATGCACCCTGTTGTTGTAATGAAATTGTTTCACAGCAGAACTGTCAAACCATGGGTCAATAAATTCTCTCATAGAAAATATGTCCATTCAAAACAAATATCGGACGACGGGGGACACATCAAAGGAAAAACAAAATTGTTGTTTCTGTTTAATTCCGAACACTTTCCTATTTATTCAACTTTTAAACCTTCCCTGGACTTCTACAAATAATTCAAGACCAAAATTAGCCAAATCGGTCCAGCCGTTCTCGAGTTTTAGCGAGACTAACGAACAGCAATTCATTTTTATATGTATAGAGATATACAAGAAGATATAAGATAACGAATACGGCTGTACGGGCTTGAACCCTTTGCCTATCCTTATAATGGACGAAGAAACCAAAAACAATAACGAATGTCACAAACGTCAGAAAATTTTATGAACCAACTTCACCCTGTTATTTTTTTGTTACAGTGATGCGCGCGCATATTAAAATTTCACTATTTTAATAACGCGCCTAAAGAAGTATAACTTCAAAACAAGATTTTAGAGATGTTGAATTGTTAACTACTCTAAAATCTAATGTACTTATTAATTCTTACTTTTATTTTTGAAATTTTATACATTGCATAATTATTAGAATTAAGATTAAAGTTACTTAAATTTATCTTTGTTTAAGGCGAGTTTTTCCCAACACTTTAGGTAAAAAGTGCGCGAACGTTACATTCGATAGGTACGCATGGACACGAGCGTCGGGCATGGCTGAGAACGAACCGAGCGATGCGGGTCAACGACCGCCGACCCAGAATGAACCGCGTAATATTTTTTAAAACTTACAGTTGTGCTAGAGTGCGGAATTACTGTGATAATATTTTTTATGCATTTTTGAAGTAAATCTTTTTTATCGACGTATGAGAGAAATGTTATATTACGCGCAAAATTATGATTTCAACATTATGGATATCGTATCTGAGATTCTCTGCACCCTCGAGAAGCTCGGATACGATACCCATATTATTGAAATCACAATTATGAGCGGCGGCCATCTTTGAATTCAAAAATGACCACAGAATCGTTCTCTGCACCCTCGAGAACCTCGGACACGATATCCATATTGCTGAAATCATAATTATGAGCGGCGGCCATCTTTGAATTCAAAAATGATCACAGAATCGTTCTCTGCACGTCATCTTGGATTTATCAAACTTCCCTAAAGTACATATATACACAAATCCCGCGTGGCATAATATTCAAAATAATATTAGGTAAATTTTATTCTAGTACTTTCCGACTTACATTTACCTATATATTTCAACAAATACGCTGTCGCATCATCATTATTTTTTTACTATGATTCCCGCTTTGTAGTTGTTTGCTAAAATCTTACGTAATGTGAGCCCGAGAGACACGAACACAGTACCTTCCTTGACAGTGGTCACGGGCGTACTGCTGGCTTGAGCGAGCGTGCAACCAAGGCGTCGCGGTTGGTTTATTACGAAAAAAATTAATATTAAATAATTCATAAAGCGTATTGATAAATCCCACAGTGAAAACTTATAAATACTAATAAACTATCAAATAAAGTATGTTTTGTGTTTATAGCTATCATAGTTTTATGATAATATAAACAATTCAAATAAAGAAGACTATTTTTCAAAAAATAAATCTATCGAGATTTTTTTTCATAATCGTGTTTTCGAAACAGCGATAATTTAGATAAAGAAATGAAGATAAACATGTCAATGTGAACCGTAATATTTGTAGAAGTATTTTAAGTAGATTTTTAAAAATGTTACTTTTTAGGACTATAGCGCCTTAAATGTTTAATGTACATAATTAGAATAACGAATCTAGAACTAGTATGTAAGTAAAAATCTATTTTTAATATTGAGTTAAGTTGTTATATTGTTGGTACTTCTTCTTCTACTACTTCTAATTAATTATTAAATAAATAAAAACCTATGTAGATTGGAGTTTATTGCTAACATAAGTATAATGTTGTGCTAATATTAAATTAACAAATGGTGGTATATAACTATGCATTAAAATATAACGCTGATTTGTAGGTCACTTAGTGTTAGTGTGCGTGCATTGTTCTGAATAGAGGTTAAAAGTTAACCTAATTTTTTTTTGTATATCGTACCATCGATAGATATACAATTATATACTCGTGTTACACATTTTAATAAAATACTTTTTGGAGGATTAAAATTGCGTGTAATAGTAACTGTGGTTTTACACTAGATTTTGCGTAAAAGTAACATTTGCATTATTATTTAAGTTAACCCGACGTTAAAAGACCTTTCGAGATCACGTTTTCAGGGGGACAAGATCAAAATAATGTAAAGACACAGTTACAATTACACGCGTGTTAATGCTTTATTTAAACTAAAAGAAATGTTTATGTTGTTAAAGCCGAAATTCACCGAAAAGTTAGAAACCAAATAATTTATATATGTGAGTTAAAAATACTACTTTGAATAAATTTAATATTACAATTTTGGATAATTTATACGTCTAGATAAAAGTCTCTTGCTGTTAGACAACCGATAAAAACAAGCCAGGAATATTACTCTATTTTGAGCAATGCACGTACATTGCTCAAAATAGAGGTTAGTTTTAACCACAATTTTTTTCGACGTTTTCACAGCTGTCATAGTCTATCTAGACATATAAATGATCTAAGATTACAAAGCATCAAAACACCACAAACACCAACATTTCTGTGAAGAAAGTTTACAATTTTGTCTATTTCTAGGACATTTCGTTACGTGGTTATGCGTTATCAGCATATCACAGTAGAGTAACAAAGTTACGTGACCGACCACGCCTGTTCAACATAACAGTTCGAACCCATTACTAAAACATTATAATATGGATTTAAATCATTTGATAGTATAGCATGATTTACCTCTACCCTTTCGTAAGTATTATAAATAGTATTTGCACATTTAGAAATAAATATAAGATGTGTAAATATGTCAATCTCAGTGAGTCATACATCTTTGTGGCGTTTGGTGTCGAGACACATGGCCCGTGGGGCCCAGAGGCGCGAAGATTGTACAAAGTTCTATATTCGCGCCTCAATAAGGCTACTGGAAACCCAAGCGCTGGCAGCTATCTCGGTCAACGGATCAGCCTAGCTATCCAACGTGGAAATGCTGCCAGTATTCTTGGTGCGCTTCCACGTAATGACAGTTTTAATTTTACGTAAAGATAGTATTGTAAATATAGTAATAAGATTTGTTTTGTTTTAATAAATGATATCAATATAAAATATATTTATTTAAATCAAATTCACTTTATACATGTAGGCCATGGAAATGACACTTATGAATGTCAAAAAAATACTTTTTCAGTTAGTTGGGCCTCTCTCAAAATAAATCTTACTTAAGGCATGCAAACCTATAATGCTGGAATACAAACTTAGTCATCATTTCATCATATCACCCGCAAGATATCCTCTACTGGACAAAGGCTTCCCCCAAAGATCTCCATAATGATCGGTCCTGCGCTACCCTCAACCTATTGCGGTGATCTTGACCAGATCGTCGGTCCATCTTGTGGGACACCCTCCCAACCAACACTGCGTCTTCCGGTACGTGGTCGCCATTTGAGGACTTTACTGCCCCACCAGCTAACTGTCCGTCGAACTATGTGCCCTGCCCGCTGCCACTTTGAGACTCCGAGCATAGCCCCTCCATTGCCCTCTGAGTGACCATGAACTTTCTCATCAGGCCCAAAGTTAGCGACCACGTCAGCGTACCGTAAGTCATCACTGGCAACACACACTGGTTGAAAACCATCGTCTTCAGACACTGCGGTATTTGGGACGAGAAGATTTTACGGATCTTCCCGAACGCTGCCCATCCGAGTTTGATTCGACGAGTGACCTCTTTCGCGAATTTGGACTTGTCTAACCAGATTGTTTGTCCAAGGTAGACGTACTCGTCAACAATTTCGAGATTACAGTTCCTAATTGTTACGGGAGTAGGTACAAATTTGACACGATCTGATCTCGTAAAGTCGTCTCTTTAAATCATCTCATTTCTCTGTATTTCACCGGAATCCAATCATAGCGCGCCATTACAATTAAGTACTATTTGGCTTCAAAACATCCGGTATTACATCGAGTGACATTATGTCATAAATATTACGTATTTATAGCCGGTTATCACTACCTGATAATCGTCTAGGCATTAGTCGTCTAGCCCTGTTTTATTTATAACGGTAGCACTTGTTTCGTAAACGAATTCTGTACTTCAAATAAATTAGTACTATAGTAAACATAATGTATATACAAATGTAATAAGATTCCTAAATAAATTTTAGTCTTTTATATTCATTGTCTTTGATTAAAAATCATTCATAAGGGGTATTGAGCCATCATTCTCAAATGTTAGACTTAATTTAAAAAAAGCAATTGTGTGGTTTCATGAAATCACGATTAAGTAAACTTTTGTTCACAAAATAACATATCTTTATATATACATTTCTTGTAAATTATAGAAATATAATGTAATAAATAAAACCTTTGTCGGGTGTGGGGTACGAATCTACTCTCTCCCTCGGAAAACAGAGCTTAAATCTGGCGCCTTAGAACGCGCGGCCACACTGACTTGAAAGTAGTAGTTGAAATTAATGATTCAACTTCACCCTTTTTTACTACAGGCTGATTGTAATGCGACATCTGATAGATGGGCCAAAAAAATTTAGGCGACGTAATAAAAGTTTCACTAAAAAAAAGCGTTTGTGGATTCCCCCGATTCGATTCCCTCGACTTAAGGGGCCTCAAGATTACAGCAACTTAAAGGCCAGTAAGGCATCTTGACTCCTGGTGTTGCGGATGTCCATAAGTGTCTCATCACCTCCCATCACGTGACCCTCTTGCCCTTTTGCCTCTTGTCCTTTATTGCGCTGGGCAGGTCATGTGGCGAGATTCACGGATCAAAGATGGACAGTAGAAACTACAATTTGAGAAGGACCATATGGCAACAGAAAAAGAGTGCACCCAAGAAACCGATGGGTAGGTGAAATGATAAGAATGGCAAGAAAATAATGGAGAGGAAAAGCACAGAAGAGGGATGTATGGAGTAAGCTGGAGGAGGCCTATACCCAGAGTGGGGCTCCAATAACATAACTTTAATATTATATGCGTAGCCTTAAGATGTCTTATGTATTCGTAAATTGTTGGAATAAATAAAAGGCTTATTGTTATAACTATTATATAAAAATTGTGTGCGTACAAGGCACACGTGTCAGGAGTGAAACTTCTTTGGTAAATTAGTTTTTAAAACTCGTTTATATTCAAATCTGTTCTCTAAATCTAATGTTTTTGTCAATATTGCCAACGACAGAATTGCCATCTAAAGTTCTGAAATTAAACTTTTAACGAATAAATCAACCAATAGCGTGTAATTTTTCTCGATCTCCCTTTCTCTATCGCTCTCTCTCAATCGTTATCTCCCTCTCGCTCCATGGCTATGCGCTTCATGCTACGTTCGCCCTTTCTGGACAAAAACATGTCACATTTTCGTGTAACTTATATTTTATTACCGTCATGCGCGCAAAGTAACTTCTTTTTTTTTATGGAATAGGAGGACAAACGAGCGAACGGGTCACCTGTTGTTAAGTGATCACCGCCGCACATACTCTCTTGCAACACCAGAGGAATCACAGCAGCGTTGCCGGCCTTTAAGGAAGGTGTACGCGCTTTTTTTGAAGGTACTTCAAAAAGAAGTTTTCATTTAAGTATTTGACATTATAAATAAAACAAAACAAAACCTTATTTAACAATTTATTGTAATTTATGTATATCGTAATACATTTCTCATTGCAAAACAATAGTCAAATATATATTAACATTTGAAATTTAGTCATCAATCATCCCTAAGTATCTCTGCCTAAGGTCACTCGAGCAATTCCTTTCAATAGCATTGTTTTTGAAAGGTAAATATTGATCTGACATTTTATAAATTACACAAAATATATGTCGCTTTACAACTTCCGTTTGGAAATTGTGAATTCGTTCCACTGTTCGATAGTATTAAACTATTCATTATAATAAAATAGTAAGCTGTATTTTATATAGTGTACTAGCTGACCCGACAGACGCTGTTCTGTAGATAATAAAAAAAAATGCCAATAATATTAAATTTCAACATCAAGAATTATTTCGTAACGTATGCTCCTTGTTGTTATAATGAAATAGTTTCACAGCAGAACTGTCAAACCGTGCATCAATGAATTCTCTCATAGAAAATATGTCCGTACAAAACAAATATTGGAAATAAAAATAATTATGTGTCCCAAATCGAAATAAAAACTATCCTATCTCTCAAGTTGGACTAAACTGCACTCCATGAAGTAATCCCCATTCAAATTCGTTCATTACTTTAGGAGTCCATCGCGGACAAACAACGTGTCACGTCATCTATATATATTAAGATATGATTACTGTATAATATAAAAGTGACAGCTGTGAAAACACCGCAATTTTTGATTTGAGGTTGACACTTGACAGTTATCTCTACTAAGAGCTTGTCACGCACACTAAAGTAATAAACCTGGTCTGTTTTCATCGGTTGCTACGAGAGGCTCTATCTAGACGTATAAATTATATAAGACTTAAATATGAAAACAATTGATACCTTCTATGCCTACTTGTGTTACATTGCTTACATTAAAATTTAGATTTTTATGTTTGTTTGTCGTCTGTACGTATGTAATCACAGAATTGGCTTAACCGAGATAAGTGCTGTTTCCACTGATGAGATAAGCTCCCGTAACATTCGCATATTTTCTCTACATACCCTAAATTAGAGGTCTGAAATTAGCATTCTGACTCATTTCCTTCTTAACCATTTTCATAATTGGTGACCAACTTGATAATCTCATTTTTTTATAAACTTTTATAGATTTGTATTTTCATGCATGTGACGCAATAGAATTTTCTATACCATATGCGCACACGTGCCAAGCATGTTTCTTTCAGGAAATTTTGACCAGTGGGTTAGGGAGTGGTGAGGCAGCCGCCCATGGACATCCGCAACAACAGGAGCCCTACGAAAATCGAAATACGAAGTTTCGGTTGTCAGATGGTACATTTTCCTATTACGAAAGTGTATCGGATCCAAACATAGATACGAATTTCGCGATTAGACATTTTGTCGTTCGTTTACCTTAGCCCCAAATTCACTTGATATTTACGTATTCGTTGTTTGACATTTTATTTTATTTAATAGCAGGACAAACGAGCGTCCGGGTCACCTGGTGTTAAGTGATCACCGCCGCCCACATTCTCTTGCTACACCAGAGGAATCACAAGAGCGTTGCCGGCCTTTAAGGAAGGTGTACGCGCTTTTTTTGAAGGTACCCATGTCGTATCGTCCCGGAAACACCGCATAAGGAAGCTCATTCCACAGCTTTGTAGTACGTGGAAAAAAGCTCCTTGAAAACCGCACTATGGAGGACCGCCACACATCCAAATGGTGGGGATGAGATCCTAACTTGTGGCGTGTCGTGCGAAGGTGGAATTCGGCGGCAGGAATCAGGTTAAACAGCTCTTCAGAACACTCCCCGTGATAAATGCGGTAGAAGACACACAATGAAGCGACAGACATTATGATCATATCTAGCTATGTATCGGGTGTCGGGAATAAAGTTTTTAAAAAGCACTTTTATTTAACAATATTCTATGTTACTCACAGATAAATTAGAACAAGACTGGTTAAACAATATCATAATTTAACTAAAGAAATCTACAAGACAATGGGTGCACAATCAGCACTATGTCGGGGTACGGGGTGGCAACGCATGTAGGCTTAGCCTAGCGAAATCCATCCGCACTATTCGGATCCGAAGTACTTTGGTAATAGGATTTAAATCGAAGTTCGTCGTTCTTTCGTTTCGGACCGAAACTACGTATTTTCGTAATAGACCTCCAGGTGTCTCGCGTAGCATTAGAATACTAGGTCTCGAAATCTCTACCAGTAGCTAATTTTGCGATTACCCGGAATCAAAGCCAAACTAGCTTCGAGGAGACTGGGAGTCATAAACAGAGCACGGCAACACTTCAAGCCGGCCCACATTCTAATTCTTAATTCAATTCTGCTAACATTTAACTTTTACACGACACGTGTTTCGCCTCTATACGAGGCATCCTCAGTAGATGTTGACTCGCTGAATTCTGGACGGTAAGACAACTAATAAACATTTAGATAAATAAGGGCTTTTGCAAAATAATGCCTTATTCAATAAAATTTAATTTTAAATGATCGCTCTTCTTTTGTCGTCTTCGAACGAGCGTAACATAGCTTAGCGTGACACCACAGAATCCTTCAAAAACCCATAAAATAAAAGGCTCAAGAAACTTTAAGGCTTCACTTCAACATTTTTTTTTTAAATAATTAATAAGACAGTATTCTAATGGTCGTAGATATAGTATCTAATGACAAACTCGCCAATATGTTTTAAATTAATTTGAATTGCCAATACGAACAGGAATTCAATTAAATCAATGCATAACATGATTAATGATAAAGTTTATTGTCAGCTGTTCATGAATTGGGTTGACAACATACCAGTTCTACAAATATGGTCAAATCAACATACTTTTTGTGGTCGTTATGGCTAATTGTAAGTGCCAATAAATACATTAAATTATGAATACATAAAGTGAATTTTCAGATCATTTAGACTATGGCAGCTGTGTCGACATAAACTGTGTTTTGAAATAGCCTCTATTTTGAGCAATTCACGCACACTAACACAAAGTTTATATACAAATCGCGAGTGTAAGACGTAGCTGGTCACGCACACTAAACTAATATTCCTGGCCAGTTTTTATCGGTTGTCTAACAGAAATATACTGCATTTATATACGTATTAATTATCTAAGCGTAAATTAAATTGGTGTAGTTTTTTAAAAATATCTAAGAAACTCATTTTATATGAAGTGTTTTGTTATTTTTATGGAATAACACTACAAATGAGGTTCCAGGAACCTGATTGTATTTTATCCCCCCTATATGTAATCTTAATAGTTATAGAAAATTTACCAGTGGGAAGCTCCTTTGCACAGGATGCCGGCTAGATTATGGGTACCACAACGGCGCCTATTTATTCCGTGAAGCAGTAATGTGTAAGCATTATTGTGTTTCAGTCTGAAGGGCGCCGTAGCTAGTGAAATTACTGAGCAAATGAGACTTAACATCTTATGTCTCAAGGTGACGAGCGCAATTGTAGTGCCACTCAGAATTTACGGGTTTTTCAAGAATCCTGAGCGGCACTGCATTGTAATGGGCAGGGCGTATTAAATAACATCAGCTGAACGTCAATTTAATTTGTCAATTAAAATTTAATTTGTGTTATTAATCCCAGAAGTGAAGGTTATCATTTTAATAAATAAAAAAAAGATTACTTCTTTCAGGTGCGTAGAGTACGCCTCTATCTATCTTGCGTACTTCTTTTCTTTCAATATGTCTACCTAAATAACAATAAAGGTAGGGTTCGCACAAGACATTACGTGGGAGTCAAGTCTCGACTTATTCAGTGATTTAGTAATTCTGTATCGACAGGTATAAATCAATTATTGCTTGTCTAATTCAGACCATAGATAAAACTGACAATGACGAACTTTCAGAATATTAGCACAGAGTAGGGATGGATTATTATTACTTATTTATCGATATATTAAGCTGCCAATATAATTTTGTACAATACAGTCAACATTACACCTTTTTTTTATGAAAATAAGGGACGAGACGAGCAGGGCGATCAGCTGATGGTATTTGATACGCCCTGCCCATTACAATCCCGGCCGTTCAAGATTCTTGAAAAACCCGAAAAATCTAAGTGGTACTACAATTGCGCTCGATTCGCGTGAGGTCGCGGTTTCGAGTCCTGAATCGTTCATAAATTTTGTATTTCTTTAATTTGTCTGATAGAAGTAGTTTCAATTTCAAATATTTTTATTCTTAATAGAATTTATAAACTGAAATTTAACGGCAAAAAGGACCACCTACTCGAAAATTTATACCTCAGACCTGAGAAGAACGCTTAAAGTGAAGTAATAAGTTATTCGGATAAGTAAAGCTACAATGGCCTTCAAAAGTAAGTATCACACTTTTAAAATAAGAATAACGTTTTAAGTTCACAAGATATACTTTCAAAATAAAAAGGACTCCAAAGACAATTTAATTTTGTACATAAAAACTTTATAGTCGGTAACCTTCTTTTAAGAATTAGCTGAAAAAAAACTTCAAAAACAAAACCATTCCTTTTTCAAAGTGGACGTTTCCGAATTACAATTTTACCATTCACATTTTTCTTTCTGTTTTAATTTTTTTTCAAGATCGATGGGTCTTGTTTTAAAAATTTATGCTAAAAAGCACATAACATTTATTTATCATGCCTCTTTCAGTTGAAGAATGTGCTAGGATCATGGCTTTTCTGGAACTAGGCATCAGTATGCGTCGCACTGCAATAATGGTGGGTGTGACGGTACGAACGGTCCAGAAGGTAAAGCGAAGGTACGAAGAGACTGGACACCATCTGAGGAGACCTTGTAATGACAGACCCAGGTGTACCAGTGCCCGAGAAGATCGTTATATTATTTCCACTGTGTTAAGAAATCGCCACCAAAATGCAGTTGAAGTCCAGCAACAGCTACTTCACACCCGGAAGGACTACATTAGTGACAGTACAGTGAGAAGAAGACTTGCTGAAGCAAATTTGAAACCCCGAAGAGCAGCGAGTGGCCCAAAACTCGAGAGACAGCATCGAGTAGCGAGACTACGATACGCCCGTGAACACATGCAGTTGGGATGAAGAAGAATGGTCAAGAATTTTGTTTGCAGATGAGTCTCGATTCTCCCTTTACACTTCTGGTGGAAGGTGAAGTGTTTACAGGCGACCTGGTGAGCGATACCTTCAAGCCTGCATCTCAGAAAGAGTCCAATACGGTGGAGGCAGTGCACATGTATGGGCTGGCATATCTTCAGAAGGTCGTACAGAGCTAGTAGCCATAGAAAATGGCTCCCTCACTGGGCAAAGATATGCTCAAGAGATTCTCAATGAGTATGCAGGGCCGTATTTAGCAAATATGGGTGATGGATCGATGCTGATGCATGATAATGCCCAGCCACACACGGCTCATATCGTACAAGAGTATATTCAGGTCGGTATCAGCGTGATGGCTTGGCCATCAAGAAGTCCTGATCTCAACCCGATTGAACACGCCTGGGATGAGCTTGGGAGGCTAGTCAGAAATCGCAGACCACCACCTACTACCCTCAGGGCACTAAAGCAGGCCCTGGTACAAGAATGGGAGAATATTCCCCAACATCGGCTCCGAAACCTAGTGTTCAGTATGCCAAACCGGCTCGAAGCTGTAATCAGAGCTCGAGGAGGCAATACCAATTATTAAAAATTAAATAACATGTAATACATTTTAGTTGATTTTTTTACACTAAACTAAAAATGTCTATTTTCATTGTTTTATCTTTTTTAAGTTAAAAATGTTACTAATGTATAATTTTAATTTCTAAAAATTAAAGCCTATAAAATTTGCAACAAAACGTTTTTAATCTTAAATCTCTACCTTCTATAGTTAAGAAAAAAAATTAATTTGAAAAGTGTGATACTTACTTTTGCAGGCCAGTGTAGTTTGTCTTTTGTTGGGCGTTGTTCGCTTTAACAACAATGTAATACATACAGTACACATTTTATTTTGTACATTTTTGTGCAAAAAACACTAAAATTAAAAAAAAATCATTTTTTTTGTAAAGGTTTCATCATCATCATCAGCCGGATCCACTGTTGGACAAAGGCTTCCCTAAAAGATTTCCACGACGATCGATCCTGCGCTGCCCTCATCCAACGTATTCCGGTGATCTTGACCGATTTGAGAGGTGACCCAAGGTCTGGTACGTACCTATATCAGAGGATAAGTTTGGCCATACAAAGAGGTAATGTTGCCAGCTTGATAGATATGTTGGGATTAGGCGGTAAGTTTTTGACGTGCAATGAGTAATTCAAAATTCTGTTTCTAATAAAAACATAACTTTGAAAGTGATCATTTTTATTAAAACAGCTACACTCGACCACATCTAGCTGCGATTTTTATAAGGAGGTGAAAGTGTTTACTTATTAATAGAACTAGGATGCCACAGTCGCTCGCCGTACCGCTTCGCTGCGGTGTATATTTGAGAGAAGCAAGGTAAACTAAGTCTGTGTACAAAAACAAAACAAAACAAAATTAATCCTAACAAAAACAATAAAAAGAATCTTTTGGAATTATGCGCCATATTTAAACATGAGGAACTAGCGCCATATTTGGTCTCTCATGTTTGTTTTTAATTACAATATTTGGATCAAGTCGAAATTCAAAATTCTGCCTCGACAATAACCTAGAAAATTTCGAAAGCTTTTTATGAGTTTAATTTTTTTTTAAATCGGTTCCGAAATTCAAAATTCTGCCTCGACAATAACCTAGAAAATTTCGAAAGCTTTTTATGAGTTTAATTTTTTTTTAAATCGGTACAGAAATGGCCGAGAAACAAATGAATACAGAAATCACCCGGTGGGAGCTACGCTCAGCTTCGCTCAACAATAAATTCCAAGGGTTAAGGGGACCAAGAAATGAGTAGTCTGTGGGTACAGAATATTTCTCGGTCCCCTAATCCGCTATTTATACAGATAAGGAATTTGTAGATACACATCTATAAATGTATAAATAAAATGGTACAGGTTTACGTTTGCGCGTATCACGGTAATGCTACTGGATAGATCAATTAAGTCTTCAAAGTATTATTCCTTAGTCACTTGGACCTCATTAAAAAAAATTTGCGATGTATTCAATGATATAATTATGTATGTATACGCGGGTATCACTGAAAATGTTTAGAACTGGCCAGTAAGAAACATTGCTAATGAAAACTTTATTTGAATTTCAATTTTAGAACTCTTTGGTAACCTAATGTAGTATATTGCATTCATTTGTCGTTTGTTTTTGTGAATTGGCGGCAAATCTAAAACTCTTGTTACACGTGAAAATGAACTTTACGAAAATGTCATAGAAGACACTCCTAAGGAAGAATGGGCCCACTGCTTTTCTCAGTGGTTCCATAGAATGCGACGATGTGTAGAGAGGAACGGAGATTACTTCGAAAAACAATAAAAGTATTGGCAACTTTCTACATTAAGCCGTTTTTCATTAACTAAACATTTTCAGTGTTACCTTGATATAAGAGATTTCCACCTATATGTTGACTCATCATGATATCTTTGGAACCATAAGGCGCAGAGTCTTGAAATTTAGTAGGAATATTCATTTGGCTGAGAACGGATTTAAGAGATTTTTTAATTATGAACAGAACAACGTCAGCTAAGTGTAAAATAAAGTTATTGAAGTTGTAAGAAACAACGGATTTTATAAGTACTACGTGTTCATTCATGTGTGTTCGCGGATGAAGTTGTGGGTAGTATTTTATAAAAGGGGCTTACGGCTCGCCTGAAGAAAAGAGCGGGATCTCAAGAGATAATAATTTGTTTGTGTCTTCACTTTTATTGCAATCTCCTAAGTAAGGCCGCTTGTACACGCTAAGAAAAGTCACCAGGCCTAAGCAAGACATCGTGTCTTCGGCGCTAATTAAAAAAATCTTGCCTGTGCTAAACACTACGCGTGAACGTTGCTGCGCTGCGGTGTGTAATGTGGTTAAGATAGTTTTTGTCTTATCTATAACAACACCCTACGTATGACTGCCTGAAAACAGTTTTACCGTTTACAAGTTCATATTCATCATGTCTGCAGTAGACACGAGAAAATCTTGTCGCACAACACTGATTTTTTC
The DNA here is from genome assembly GCF_905404315.1 of Leptidea sinapis. Taxonomy (NCBI): domain Eukaryota; kingdom Metazoa; phylum Arthropoda; class Insecta; order Lepidoptera; family Pieridae; genus Leptidea; species Leptidea sinapis. The sequence goes on along the minus strand of NC_066265.1, from coordinate 13,553,224 downwards.
TTCAGTTGTCATCGTAGAAGACTGTCTATCACGCAGATTATTGGTGAGATTAGTGTGACCACATTTAAACTCATTAAACCGTGACACAAGATGGTGCCTTATCGCTAAAGATTACGGTAGTCTATCATAACTTCCTTGTCATCTTACATGACAACGAAAACCATAAAAATCAAAATAAATTTTCTCGCGTTAAATTCACGCTGACGTGAAATACTTAAGCAATTTTAAACAAATGACAAACGTATAAAATACATACTCAATATTATTGTCAAAGAGTTCCATATTCAAAATTTAAGCTTACTTTTTTTATAGTACTTACAAGTGGCCAATTCTAAAACAGTTCAGTGACAACCTCGTATGTTTGTGTCAATTTTCAATGAAGCCCAGAGTTCCATATTCAAACTTTAAGCTTATTTTTTTTATAGTGGTTACAAATGGCCAATTCTTAAAAAAAAAACAGTGACAACCTCGTCCGTATGTTTGTGTCAATTTAGAATGAAATCCATCAAGCAATTTCGGCATGATAGTAATAACATACTTACTTGTTATTTTCACATCTTATACTTTAGTATAAGATTGTCAGAATAACAATTACCTTGCCTAGTTTAAAAGCCGTTAAACATGTAACGTCCTTGACTGCAAACATTAAATGAATGAATTTCTCAGCAACATTATAATAGAAAGTGTTCAAAAGAACAAAGCAAGCAATATTGTTATGTAGTGTATGTGCTCCACATTATCACAAGCACTTCAATATTGGCTCCGGGCATCTATCAAATACGACAGCAAGATTACAACTTGAATTGGCTAAATGAACGGCTTTTAACAATACCCTAACTACGATTGTGTCAATAGTTTATCAATCTCATATAGCAGACTTTACCCGTATTGACGTCTTTTTCTTTTAAGTGCACTGTCATTTTATCTTGTAGGTACTCAATGAGATGGAACTATCACGCTAGGTGTTGTAACGATCTTTTAGGTAAATTCGTTTCGAGTCGACAACGGGATCGCGATCAGTTCGTGCAAAACATAGAAAAGTTATTTTAAATAACTATTGTTATAAATCCATTGTACCCGTGTTTTACCAGTGGGAGGCTACTTTGCACAGGGTGCCGCCTAGATTATGGGTACCACAACGGCGCCTATTTCTGCCGTGAAGCAGTTATGTGTAAGCATTACTGTGTTTCGGTCCGAAGGGCGCCGTAGCTTATGAAATTATTGGGCAAATGAGACTTAACAGCTTATGTTATGTGTTAATTAGATAGCTTTTGTCGGAATCTTAGTAACATAGTTGATTGTAATTTGTCACAGAAATTTCTTGTTGTTGGAGACTTCAACATGAGTGACATTTTATGGCTTCAGTCTGACGTTGGTTATGTATCTTCTATTCTTACGAATCCCCGAAAGCAAGAATTTATTAATCACATGAACCATTGCAGCCTTAGGCAATATAATTTTCATAAAAATAATATAGGTGGCATTTTGGATTTAGTTTTCTGTAATGACTTCGTTTCGGTTGCGCCTTGCTCCGACCCCCTTACGCCTGAGGATGCCCTGCACCCGAGCCTAATTATTCAACCCTTATTTATCGAACTATGTGCACTTGACACACCAAAACGCACTGCTTATTCTTATATACGAGGTGACTACGACAAAATATGTTTACATTTATCGCAAATTGACTGGGACAATAGCCTTGCTTTAGGTAGTGTTGACGATGCGGTTAATTACTTTTATTCAATCCTTTATAAACTTAGAGAACAATTTATTCCGATGCGTACTACAAAGATAGGCCAGTATCCGCCATGGTATAATACTCCATTAATAAAAATGATAAAAGAAAAATTTAAGTACCTCAAGAAATTCAAAATTTATGGTAATAAATCAAACGAACACAACTTTAGACTACTTAGAAATAGAGTTAAAGCAGCTGAAGATAATTGTTATAAAGAGTACATAACCAAAATAGAAAATAACATTGCTGCCAACCCTACGAAGTTTTGGTCTTATATGAAGAGTAAAAGGGTGAGTAGTATATATCCTGCAACAATGACTTATTCTGGTACTAGCAGTGACATTGGTCCAGGAATCTGCGATCTATTCTCTTCATACTTTCGATCGACTTTTTTGGCTCCTGACACTCAACCTGACAATGTTTCGTCTTTTCCAAATTTACAAAATACGTCTTGCAGTATTTCCTCTATTGAAGTGTCTGCAGAGGAGGTTCGACGATTCTTGAATCATCTAGATCTTAGTAAGTCAGCTGGTCCCGACACCATACCAGCACTACTTCTAGTTAATTGCGCCAACGAACTGTTTAAGCCAGTGACAATACTCTTTCGTCGTTCCGTTACTGAGGGAATTATGCCAGCTGTATGGAAATCAGCATTAATATCACCGATTCACAAGAAAGGTTCTAAAAATCAAATAGAAAACTACAGACCTATTAGTAAGTTATGTTTGTTAGCAAAAATCTTAGAGCGTATTGTGTACAACCAGCTATACAATAACATTAAATCAACGTTTATCCCTCAACAGCACGGTTTCTTGAGAGGAAGGTCAACTGTGACAAATCTAATCACTTTTAATGATTACTCAACATTTCATATGGATAAAGGTTCTCAGGTTGACACTGTCTATACTGACTACAGCAAGGCTTTTGACCGTATTGACCATAGTATACTACTGTCAAAATTATATTCTCTAGGCATCCATGGTGACTTGTATAGATGGTTTTCTTCCTACGTTCTAAATAGGTCTCAAGCGGTTGTTCTGAATGGTTACATCTCGACGTGGGTTAATATTCCGTCAGGCGTTCCTCAGGGATCATTGTTAGGACCCCTGCTATTTGTTATATTTATTAACGATATCAGCTCATGCTTTTCGAATTCAGAGTTTTTATTATTTGCTGACGACATGAAAATCTTCAAGACTGTTAACAATCTTCATGATGCTTTACTTCTCCAAGATGACTTGAACAGGCTGGATAACTATTGTACACTCAACAAGTTAGATTTGAATGTCTCTAAATGCTTTTTTATAAATTTTTCTCGTAAACGAAACGTTTTTGAATATAACTATAAGATTAAAAATCAAAATTTAGCTGTTATAAAAAACATTAAAGATCTAGGTGTAATTCATGACAATAAATTAATGTTCGATGACCATGTTAATGCTGTAGTAAATAGAGCCTATCAGGCTCTTGGATTTATAATCCGTGCTTCACAGAATTTTAAAAGAATGAAAACTATAAAAATTATCTATTGCGCCTACGTACGTAGTCATCTAGAGTACGGGTCTCAAATTTGGAATCCCTGTTATAAAATATACTCAGACAACATCGAGAGAATCCAAAGGAAATTCACGCGTTACCTGTCATATAAATTTAATATACCAATGTCTGAATATCCACAGCGAAGCCTGATGTTCCATCTAGTTCCATTACATCAGAGGCGAAACATATCTGACATCGCGTTCTTACTGAAATTAGCCCAAAATAACATTGATAGTCCGGAGCTTCTTAGCAAAATTAATATTAATGTTCCTACTCGTAGTCTTAGGAAACCGGCTTTGTTTGGCATCGATTCCAGCCACACTAACTACCGGAAAAATAGCTTTTTTCCTCGTTGCATGCGGCAGTTCAACAAGCTTAACCATGACAACCGTTTTGACCTCTTTACTTGTAGTCCTCGTGTAGCTAAGAATGTGCTTACCAAAGACAGTGTCGATGTAAGTCTAACATAAAAAAAAGAAAGCACTTAATCTCATATGTTAGAACCTATTTTGTGTTACAGTATTGTTTGTGTTATATATTAACCTGAGCTTAAGCAATTTAAAAACATATGTGGAAGCTTGTAATTAGCATTTATTAATCTATTTGTTGTGTAAAATTTGTAAAAATGGCTGTAAGTTTCCCAAATAAACTAAAATAAAAATAAATAAAATAAATGTTTCAAGGTGACGAGCGCAGTCGTAGTGCCGCTCAGAATTTTTTGGTATTTCAAGAATCCTGAGCGGCACTGCATTGTAATGGGCAGGTCGTATCAATTATCATCAGCTGAACCAATCAATGACGAGCAGGAGCTCGTCTCGACTCTTTATTTTCATTAAATAAATACGATATCATCACCACCATCTGGAAGTGTGGCGTTCATTACAGAGCTGTTTTCAAGGAACTTATAACTATAAATAAAGTATGCCTTTCTAAAAGGTCGGCAACGCTCCTTTAATTCCTCTGGTGTTGCAAGAAAATGTGGGCGACAGTGATCACTTCACATTATGTGACCCGTATGCTCTTTTGTCCTACTCTACAATAAAATAAAATAATATTAGCCTCGCCTTATGAAATTTGCACATGTCGTATCAACCCGGCACTTTTTTTTAATAATATTTTAAAGACTGGCATGTACCTACGTGTTTAGATGAACAAATTACTCTAAACTATTGTGAGGGGAGTGGTGACTGATAGGGAAACATCGGTACCTTTTATGTAATATCATTGAATAGTATATTAATCCATTTATTTACCACAAGGAGTGACAATCACATAACCATTGCATCAACACTTCGTAAACGTCTAAAAAAACGTAAAGCTGTTGTTTCCGCAACTCGCACCTATATTGGAGTACGAATTATTGTCGTACAAGTAATTCGCAATTATATTGCCAGTCTTCTAGATTCCCTCCAAACCATAATGTAGTTTATAATTAGTATATCTATAATATATTATATAAAATATTTGAAAAACAAAATTTGAAACTGAGCTAACCGTTCGAGTCACTTGGTTAGAGCACTGGCACGCCAGAGGAGTCAAACGCCAGAGGTCGTTCGACTCCCGCATCGTTCATAAAATTTTGTTTTTCAAATTTTATTTGTTTATTAATCCTAGAAGTGAGGATTATCACTTTAAAAATATAACAAATTGTTTTAAAAATATTTATCCCCCAACACATACGACTGACAGTTTTTATTTTTATTTTAAAGTATAATTTATTTATTTTAGAAGTACTAAGCTCTTCACGAAAATGATGCGAGGATCAGTTATTGTTCATCTAGCATTATATTTTAGGGATAGAAAAACCCACCCAACGGCGCAGCCACAGGCAATGACGTTAAGGCCTATATTTCAACGGGACCTGGTGTCCGTAAGCTTCCAAACTAGACACCATAAAGACCCCAGAGTCCGAATTGTCCCGCCACCAAATTGGTTGCGCAACCAAACGGACACCAGATAGTAACTATGTATAGAGCTGTATATATTTTGTTGGTAGCCGCGACTGGTTGCGCTACCGTGGTGTCCCGGTGACATATAGCCCTAAGACGACAATATGAAGATGTAACGGAAGAAGATGAGGAGGAGAAACCATTAATACGGGTCTTTTTTTTAAGAAAATAAGGGACAAGACGAGCAGAGCGTGCAGCTGATGGTAATTGATACGCCCTGCCCATTACAATGCAGTGCCGCTCAGGATTCTTGAAAAACCCAAAAATTCTGAGCGGCACTATGCCTTGCCTACGCGTTCGACACCTTGAGTCGTAAGATGTTAAGTCTCATTTGCCCAGTAATATCACTAGCTACGGCGCCCTTCAGACCGAAACACAGTAACGCTTAAACATTACTGCTTCACGGCAAGAACTAGTCGCCGTTGTGGTATCCATACCATAATCTAGCCGGCATCCAGTGCTAAGGAGGCTCCCACTGGTATGTCATATCTCCTGATGATATATCATCACCGCAGCCCATATATACTTGGAACATCAGAGGAATTACCTGAAATCGCCGACCTTAATAAGCTGTATATCAAATTTCGGTAATTACCTTACGTGCCAATAGTAAGCCCGATTATGCCATTATAAATAATTACGAATTTTTATAAATAATATTGTTCATATATTATCTATTATGATGTTTTTGTACGAATTCTTCACGTGTAGAATTCTTAAGATCTTATCTTGAAAAATAACAACGTTTAGATAAAAGATTAATGGATACCTTGCTTTTTATTGATTCTAAGGTCGCATATTTATAAGTTATTGATTAAGTTGTTAATTATTGATAGCGATATAACAATTATGTCAAGTAATACAGCCTTATGATTAATAGTATTACCAGATTGATCATAAAATCATTTTATGTACTTTACTTTGTCAATGATATCGTTCGAAATTGGCAGATCTAAATATCAAAATAAGCCCAAACTCAAAATGAAACTGCTCTGCTGCTTTTAGAAGTGAAAAATAGTTTTGCCCCAAAATAATGATTAATTTGTACTGTTATGCTGCTATTTGTAGTGTTTTGTGTAATAAACGGGCGCAGTACCGTGTGATCCGGCCGTATGTATTACTTTACGGTCTTGTCACCTCATCATGGGCAAATGATGACGACTAATATCATTCTATCAGGCGACGTTGCAAGCCTCAAATTTTTTTATCCACCTCTCCCATGTCATCATTACAGTGGCCGCGGAGTAGGGGTGAAGTCAAATCATGAATGTGCCTAGTAGTCTAAGGCGCTCTGGTTCCCGTAGTTTTTTTTATACACTATAGTTTTATTTTATAGCTAAGCAGAATATTAATATTTTATGAAATAAAAAATATTTTAACAAAAAAACAACCGACTTTAAATCACTATTTCAAAACAAATATAATATGCACTAAAAAGTATATATAATTTTATATAATTTAAATATAACCTAACCTAACCAAAATAAATGCCTTTTATGCCTGCCTTTTATAAAAATAATTGCGTATTTTTAACCGACTTCAAAAGAGGAGGAGGTTCTCAATTCGTCGGTATGTTTTTTTTTATGTTTGTAACCTCAAAACTTTCGACTGGGTGAAACGATTTCGATTCCCATTCGAGTCCATTCGACTCCCATTGTAATTTGGTCCAGATCTGACATTGGCATCCATGAGAAAACCAAAAGTCTTAAATTTGCTCTACATACGTATGTCAAAATGGATGATAAATTTACGAATAACACAATACCGCGCCAACCGATTTCGAAGATTCTTTTTTTATTGGAAAGGATATCCTTTAAAGATAGTTTGGTGAGAGTTAGGTTAGATTCTGATTACGGAATCCATGACAAAGTAACGGAACTCTTCAATTATTCTGCTTGAGAGCTGCGTTCGTTCTAAGTGCCAGGTAGCACGGGGCGCTAAAATTTCAAATAGCAAATATTAATGAGAAACTTTTGTGACAACTTTATTATTGCAGAGCTGTACAATACAAAAACCGATGGTAAAACCAAGAAAACAAAACTAGGCGTAGTTGTGAGCCACCTTCGCTTCACAAAACGACACAATCTGGCCATAGCAGTGACGAAGTAGTGGTAACGTATCAAAATACGATATAATCTTCGTAGCAACCAAAACCAGTGGGAGGCTCCTTTGCACAGGATGCCGGCTAGATTATGTCAAGCAGTAATGAATAAACATTATTGTGTTTTGGTCTGAAGGGCATCGGAGCTAGTGAAAATACTGGGCAAACGAGACTTAACATCTTACGTGTCAAGGTCACCTTGCGCAGTTGTAGTGCCGCTCAGAATTTTTGTGTTTTTCAAGGATCCTGTGTGGCACTGCATTGTATTGGGCAGGGCGTATCAACTACCATCTACCATACAATACAACATAATCTGCACATAACCGTTATAATATTGTCATATCGTATCGGAAACGTCAAAACACAGCTAACGTACCGCATTAGAAATCCGCTCACATTCCACAGCGCTCTTCACCCTAAGACCTCAAACAAAATATCTCGTGTGCTTGTAATAACACCAGCGGTTAATACTTTTGATAAAAATTTATATTTTGATCGAATTAAATGAGCTTACTAAGTAACAGTAACTTAAACTTCGCAGTGATTTGGTGATCACTACAGAGTACAGCGCTCACCTTGTCCCTTTCAAATACAAATGAATGACAAGCAAAGTAAGAATTAACATTTTGGAACATTTTCAGCTTAAGAATATCCTATAGAACAAGCATAAGATTCTATAGTTAACTACGATTTTACGTAATTATATATACGTAATATGCATGCATTAGTAATTAAACAAATTAACTTGAGGTAATTGTATTTTTAAGTGGTCTAACAAGGCATATAAGTTTTACTAAGCAAATGATAATTCGAAGGTTTTTCTCATAATATGTGGGGTGTAATTCATATTTATAGTACTTACTACGCTTTGTTTATTATTCGTTACTTTAAATAGAATGTACTTAATTTTCTTTAAACTATGCGCTTTCCTTGAATTATACTTGTAAATGAAATGCCAAAACATTGACTTCTTTTATAGCGAGCCTTCAAAGGCACATACTCAATAATTATGAAACGTTTCAATAACATATGTAGGTTGTTTTATGTTTTATCTATTTGCCTAACATTGTGTTGCATTCTGTACCTACCAAAATCATTGTTTGTTTAAATTATTGTTAAAATATTATTATTTTTTTCTCATGTAAGTGACAATAGGTCTTAATGAGAATAAAGTTATTTCAACCTAATGAGAAATTTACTTCCAATACAAGTACTCAATCATAAATGGCTACGTTTATTTTTAAAGCTAGATGTAATTAACTCTGTCCTTTTTAATAATACATATAAGATTTTCCTTCTTTGAGAATCCTTAATAGGAAACTAAAGTTTAGTGTAAGTTTGAATTAGTGAGCATTTTTCCATAAAAAATGTTTTCATCTCTTTTTATAGATAGAATTAAATATATATTTACCAAAGGGAGTGACAATAACTTAACATAACAACACTTGGTCAAGGTCATGAAGCTGCATCAGTTTGTAAAGCGGCTTTGACACGGGGAGAAGAAGTGACAAGAAACTCCAAGCCCATCTTTTAAATCATACAACAATTTAGCTTTAAATCTTTGATTTACAAATTTAACTATGCGTCATTATTAACTATACTATAGTAAGCCTTCTTTGTCAAAGAAGCTTTAATATATTTCTTGAATGTTAACACCAGGAACAGACATAAACTTATAATACCTACTACTCGGCTAAGTCGAGTTAGTAGGTCTTATCATCGCCCCATAATATGCTTTTACAACAAGATCCCAGAAAATGTTCAAAACAAAAGTATTACGCTATTCAAAAGAATTGTTAAAAACGTTTGTGTGTTGAAGGTTACTATAACATAAATGACTTTCTTAATGATACCACAGATTGGGAATGGAGGGACCGCCCTCAGGCTATTAAATAATAAGATTAATTATACAATATTACTTTGTAAACATATTTTTTCGATGAAAAAAAGCCCGCGGAGTTTGTTGCGCCCGTTCTTCTCAGGTCTGAGGCATTCATTTTGGAATGGGCGGTAGGTAGTTTTTGACTTTCAACAAGTGATGTCACATCCTATTTTGAATAAAAATATTTGAATTTGAATTTGTGTTCAGTGAGTGCTAGTATACTTATTGTAAAATAAAAACCTATGAATGAGGCCTTAACTCTAGCTATGAAGCGGCACGCGCAGTTTATTTTTTCTTCTTGAATTAATTAATTCAAATCTCAGTATTTCTTGAATTGAGTTATATTTTTTCTAACATACACTATATACTTATATATAAGAGATTTCCATCTACGAATTGACTCATCATTATATCTCTGGAACTATAAGGCGTAGAGACTTGAAATTTGGTAGGAATATCCCGATCGTAGAGTCAGAGGTCAGCTAAGAATCACATTTTACCAAATTTCAACCGCAAGAGTTTTTATTATTACTAACAGAACGTTTTTTTTTAATAAATTAATTACTTTAGTTTCGGTCTGAAGGGCGCCGAAGATAGTGAAATTACTGAGCAAATGAGACTTAACATCTTATGTCTCAAGGTGACTAGCGCATTTGTAGCGCCGCGGCCGCTCAGAAATTTTTACGTTTTTCAAGAATCCTGAGCGGCACTGCATTGCAATGGGCAGGGCGTATGAATTACCATCATCTGAACGGCCTGCTCATCTTGTCCCTTCTTTTCATAAAAAAAAATAATAAAACTCTCTTGAGAAGGTCGCGGAATGGGGAAAATTAAACCTTGTCCAATTTAAGCCCCAGAAGACTCAAATTTGCGCGTTTACCCTTAAAAAAACCCCATTTGTCGTATCACCGCTCTTCGACAACACTTCCTTCAAAGCCTCGCCTAGTATCCGAATACTGGGTCTCGAAATCTCGAGCGATTGCCAATTTCGTGGTCATCTGGAAGGCAAAGCCAAATTGGCTTCAAAAAACTGGGCGTCATTAATAGAGCACGGCAATACTTCAAGCCGGCCCACATACTAGCGCTCTACAAAGCGCAGGTTCAGCCACACATGGAGTATTGCTATCATCTCTGGTCTGGCGCACCCCAGTATCAGCTCGTTCCATTCCACCGCGTGCAACGCAGAGCAGCTCGAATTGTCGGGGACCCAGTGCTCTGTGAACGGCTGGATCACTTGGCGTTGCGTAGAGACGTCACTTCATTGTGTGTCTTCTACCGCATTTATCACGGGGAGTTTTCTAAAGAGCTGTTTAACCTGATTCCTGCCGCCGAATTCCACCTTCGCACGACACGCCACAAGTTAGGATATCATCCTCACCATCTGGATGTGTGGCGGTCCTCCACAGTGCGGTTTTCAAGGAGCTTTCTTCCACGTACTACAAAGCTATGGAATGAGCTTCCTTGTGCGGTGTTTCCGGGACGATACGACATGGGTACCTTCAAAAAAAGCGCGTACACCTTCCTTAAAGGCCGGCAACGCTCCTGTGATTCCTCTGGTGTTGCAAGAGATTGTGGGCGGCGGTGATCACTTAACAACAGGAGACGCTTTTTTTTATGGAATAAGAGGACAACGCTCGTTTGTTCTCTTATTCCATAAAAAAAACGACTGTCGGGTCAGCTGATATTGCTATATGACCAACAGTTGTCCGGTGAACACAAGTAACAAAAGGGCCCATCTTTCATAATGAACTATTCGCTCATCCTGTATAACCTAATCTTATTTTAATACAACGATATTTAAATCCAAATACCCACGTTGTGGAAACAGCGCTAGCGTACGTAGAAAATCATTTCGCAATACGATAAACTATATCAGAACAGGAATAGTAGGTGTGAATTAAATATTCACTCATTAAATTTATATACTGGCACCCACATTGCTTAATTGAATAGTTATTTATTTGCCGGAACACATTTTGCCAGTCAAACGCATACCGGAATCAATCTTCCTTACAAAAGACTTCAACGCTATACTTACTGTCACGCAGGTCTACGAATATGGATGACTCGTGAACTCGTCCAACCGTTCATGTTATTTATTGAATAAATATTGTATTAATACACTCATTTTTGTGCCATTATGAACTCATATTTTATATGATACTCTGGAGAGTTTTTTTTACCTTAATTCTTACCCCTGAATTCCAAAAACCGCACGCTAGGATATGATATTCACAGGTTATTTATCCGCAACTCGATGTCTATTTTGTGACTATTTTGCTTGAAACCACCTTATATTCAAGCCCCAGTTCGTCAATTTTACACAAAACCTTTGATTTCTTCGCAGGTGCTTGGAAAATTTTCTCAGGACGTTTTCGTAACATATGAATTCGGAAAATTAAAAATATAGTATTTTCTTTGATTATCGCGAGTGTTGCACATTTAAATAAAACACTTTTAAAGGATTCAAACGTGTGTCTTTGTAACTGTTTTTCTCGTTTTCTGACTGTTTTCTGATTGAAATCAGTCCACCTGAAAACGAGATCTGGAAAGGTCTTGAAATGTCGGCTTAGCTAAAATAAAAATGTAACTTTTACGCCAAAATCTAATGTAACAGTTACAATTACACGCGTCTTAATTCTTAGAAAGTGTTTTATTTAACACTTAAAAACACAGATACGAGCTGGACGGGAATAGAACCGGCGCCTCCAAGATGAGAGGCAAACGATTATCTTCTAAACTATCAGAAACGTTTTATTGATTCGTCTGGTGTTGAAAGACAGCATGGCAGAGAACTCACCACCTCAACCGTCACCAGGTCGACTGTCTTTTCTCTTATTCCATAACAAACGCATGAATGATCAAAGAAATAAGACATTTTTAAAATATAACGTAGAAATTGGTCCTTAGTGAACATGAAAGGAAATTAAATCAAGTATATATCACTGAGAATGTAAAGTCCTATTCAACAAAATTACATTTAAATACATAAATAATAATCTCGGATAAAATTCTTTTCTTCGGAAATTACGTCAAGTGTAATGTTTTTTTATCGAATGTGAGGTTCAAAGTCCAAATCAACAAAATTACTTTTAAATATATTATATTATTTAATTACTTTCAGGTATAAGTCAGGACATAAGTAAGAAATCATTAACGAACCTCAAAAAAGTTCTTCATGAGAACACGACATATTTATTTCGTATGTTATCACGCCCTGAGCTCGGAATCTGTTATCAAACTGCTTGCGAATCTCGGCTGAATGACGGCATTGCACTTGCCACCTTAATTGTTTCCAATTACCAATTGTAGCGGGTTGATTCATATATAAGGGGCTAGTGGCGGCTACAATCAGTATTCCGAGTTTGGAGGTGAATAACAACGCACGTTCTAGGCGAAATTCTCGAGGCGAGTACTGGCAATAATACCCAGCAGCGCCTTAGTCAGTTCGTTTGAGATCTCCAAATAATATAAGTAGCAATCATGAAGTCTATGGTGAGTTATTTTTTTTATTTTATAACTGTTCAATGCACCTATAAAATATTATTGAACTTAATATATATCTCTTGATTAATAAACTAGCTGTCACCTGTAACTTTGTCCGCATTTCCCATTGTAACCACATGGATATATACAATACAATCGTTTATATCTCTTATAGTTAAAGCAGCGTTCTGACTTTGCTACTCCAACCGCCACAAAAGTCTTTCTTGTATTTCTAATAAAAATTAATCATATTACATTATTGAATTTATAATAATTCTGTTATTTAATATTTTGTCCATCAACTTTGTCTCATTTCACTACTTAGATTTTGTTTAGTTCAACAACATATCACTGACAATATAATAGGATTTTGTCATATCACAAAACATTTTCAGTAATAAGACGTCATAAACATAAATACTCAACATCCACGGTGATTTCGTAGTATCCCTAGAGATTTCATTAAAATATAATTTATCGGGTGAAAGTAGCCTATGACCTCACAAATTTACAGATTTTTTTATAATCGGTTCAGTAGATCCAGAGATTACCCCTTACACAACCTCACAAACTTTACCTCTATATAGTATTGATAAAATCATGATAGCTTTTAACTGACAATATACCTAGATATCTAATTAAATGTCAAGAAAATATCCAGCAAACTAACCGACAAATAGTTACTAATAATATCATTTATGTAAACTACTAAACGCGTACTTTGAATCAATAATATCGACAATTGTCAGATATTAAAACACATTAATATGCATCATAATTTTCGCAATTTATTAAGACCAACCCATAATTTGTTCGCGCGGAATAATTTATTCAAATGATAAGTATTGGCAAATGTATTTATTGCAGTTTCATTAGGGACCTTAACTTTTCCGGGTTTCTAAAAATAGTGAGCGAAAGATTTAGTATTGAAAATATTAGACATGGCCATTGTTATTGTAAAGGAAAAACATCTGATTGTTTTTATCGGAAAACGTATTAGATAAAATAAGTTCAATTGGGTAGTAAAACACCGAATTGCTAGAGTGAAAACTTCCTTAGTAATTACGGCAATATTTAATTAAAGTTTTTATATATTTTTTAACTTCACAAGGAACTAGTAAAAAGAAACGGCGAACTTTACAATCGAATCTTATGTATAATAAAATATACCTTACTTAATTTAGATACAAAAATACGTCAAAGACAAAATTAAGAATCTAGAAACATAAACTTCCAAACATAGTCCTAAGGATAACTCAATGAATATTGTGTCAAGGTCTAAAGCTTATTAATATGTTTACTAAAACAACAATGCATTTAGATTCTGACAGTACATCGCCTACATAGCCTATTATTAATACTATCCTATCATTGTAATGTTAATAACTTATTAATGTATCTACTTATGTTGTTATTCATGTCACAATCAACATGACTCATTTAATGTAGAGTTTTGTCGGTTCAAAGGTAAAATGGTAAGACTAATTCATAGGGCGGGCGATATAATAAACATCATCAAAGTTTATATTTCAACTTGCTGACCCCGACAGACGTTGTTCTGTACATAGTAAATAAAATCCTTTTTTATGAATTAGTCAATAATATTTTTTCATAACATCAAGAATTATTTCGTAAAATATGCTCCCTGTTGTTATAATGAAATTGTTTCATGTAGATCTGTCAAACCGTGCGTCAATAAATTCTCTCATAGAAAATATGTAAATACAAAACAAATATTAGAAATAAAAATAATCATGGGTCCCAAATCGAAAGAAAAACTGTCCTATCTCTCAAGTTGGCCTGTACTGCACTCAATGAAGTAATCCCCATTATAATTCGTTAGGTAAGGAGTTAACTGGAATCAAACTTCAGGACACTGGATTTATATATTTTAATATGTAGTGCATAGATGTAGTGTATGTATGTCCTTTGTATAATATGAAAACAAAAATTAGCTTATGTTTATTTTAACTATAACGAAACTAATTAGCATTTTGCTTCATAAACATAAATATACGACTTGATGTAGTGTTTATATATTGCAATACAACATATACTAAGACATGTAAATGATTTTCTTTTATTTATATAGTTCTTTATTATATAGTAGTTTTAATGTACCTACTGTTGTGTAAAACTGTGAACAAACTGTGTAAAAGTAGAACTGTGTGATATTTTAATAATTATATTGCATTCTTATATCATATTCTTTAAATCTTTATTCATAGCTCAAATGAGAATCTTAATTATCTTATTCTTAAACGAATTATATTCTCAATATTGCATAAAAAGCAACGTATTTGTCGAAATAGAAACGCAATGTATAGAATATAGCTTTGTATAAATTTCTACAATGCATATTGCGTATTAGAAACCCGCAAAATTGTTCCAGTAACCACAATCAGTTGATATGGCTTTCGATTTCCGAAATCAATACAATTTTACTTATGACCTTCAACATAACTTCCTTCGCCCACTATTTCCTCTGTTGTAACGTCGTGCACTAGTTGGTTCTATGATAATTCCTTAGCGTTGCCCAACAAGACTGCAACGTAATGCAAACTGAACCATATGGTACGCCCCTCAATTATTGACGGGCATTGTCCCTACGATATAATTACCTCATGCAACAGAATGCCTTGAGCCTAAAGCTATTCATATTACTTTAGTAAATACATAGAACACATTTACTTGTATCGAAGCATACAGTTTTCTTTTTCAATATTTAATCAATAGAATGATTAATCATAATTATAAATTAAATAAATTTCGTTTATTTCAAAGATTGCATTACATTTTAGTGGTTGAGACTTCCCAGTAAGTTGTCTTAGGACACTTACCAAATTTTACAACTATCGCACATTTAAAACAAGTCTTAAAACTATGTGTGTGTGTGTGAGTGAGTGTGTGCATGTGGGTTTGACATACTCAAACCCACTATTGAACCTATATTTGGGTTCCATCTTTAGACTGCGTGTGCTTGTCATGTCAGTCTGATTTTCCGCTTCATCATAGGCAAGACAAATTTAAAGCTTTTTTGCAAAAATTATGATAGATATTCAATTCTAACTAAGATAATATTTAAAGTGATTTACTGCAAAACAAAAGTATACTAAAATGCCAATCTTGTATTCGGAACGACCTAAGAACTAAGTAAATGAAATTTAATAATAGCATTTAAATGCCATGATCCACTTGTTATCAAGGTAAAGCCACTCCTAGACCCAAGGGAACTGGATCGGACCTTTAGGTCCGCTACTATTTCACAACAATTGATTGTTAGTCGCACACCTGTTCAATAATTCGATCTGTGTTCGTTTGATATCTATAATTACATCTTGGTATAGTTACAAATCATTATATTCGCTATATGACGGTGAGAGTTAGTACATAGTATAACTATTTACAGTTTGTAAGCGTTTAGACGTGTTCATATATGCGACTTTGTCAGAAGGGCTTTTATTTCTTGCGTGGTGTTTCAAAGACGATACAAAAAGGTTTCCTTCAAAAAAAACGTGTACACCTTCCTAAAATGCAGTTAAAGCCTGTATTTCCTCTAGTGTTGCAGGCGAATGTTGGCGACGGTGATGACTTAACATCGGTAAACCGTATGGTCGTTTGTCCTCTTCTTCAAAGCAGGGAAAAGTCTTTTTATTCGTGTAGATAGTTCATATTGGAGTTTTTCATTTAAAATATAGTGTCTGCAAAGCTTTTGTAAATGTCTCAGGCACTTGATATAAAAACTCGAGTGGCAGCTGTATATTAATAATGTTATAGGTGATCGCCCAACATTAATTAGTGAATTATTTTAATCATTGCTACAACAAAGGTTAATTAGTAAACAACAAAACACGTTGTTCGATTATTTTAACATTTAACCGATTGATGATGAAAAAGACGTTTTGTAGATTCTACTGTAGTCTTTTTATAAAAAACTTTTACTTTATTTGTATATAAGTCCTAATGACTCTCAAGCAAAGTGCCTCGAGTTTTCGGTTTTCCAATTTAAATAAATGTTTATTGCTCATATGCTCGTTGGAAGTGCTGTCATAAAAAATCTACATCTAAATTTACGTAAACTGTAATGCAAACATTAATTTAACAATTCTCTTGTTCAGTATGAAAAAGTAATATTACAACATAGTTCAAGGCTTTTCACGAAATGTAAATCGTAAACAAAAATTACGGTAATGCTCCGCATGTAGTTGTTAGAAATTTTCTATAAATATTAATAAGTGGCATGTTGCGTGTATGTTTATGAAGTTTATTACGTTGCAATCTGTAACATCGAGATTTGACCCAGTAAGACAGAAATCTAACTCAAAATGTTACATTACCAATTCGTTTTAGATTCGTGATAACAATTTTCGTCATGAATGACTTTCGAAATAATGATTCCGGTTTGTGCAATCCATTCATTCTTCTTACAATTTCAACTGAAATTGTACTAAAAGGAACATCGCAATGAAAAGTTGTTTTTCACAAAATTTTAACGTTACGAAACTAAAATTTACACAGTACACAATTGGTAGTTTGTTGTGAATTATTTTACAGCTGCTTCTATTACAATTTATATTGAAGTCTTAACAAGAGTGAGTAATTTGTTCACTTGATGGTGACTGTGTATTTAAATAATCCGTTGATTATTAATAGATACAATACAATACAATCAAAGGCTTTCGTTGTAAATTTTAGGATTCGTAAATTTCTAAGCGGCTTTTTTAGGTATATAGGCAATGTATTCCTAATAGGCTTGATAATTTAAAGACCAAAGTTGTGGTTCATTGCATAAAGAGCAGACATACCAACAAAAGAAATAAATTATTTACGCAGATAATCTAATCTTTGGTTTATTTTACATGAAACATAATCTAAAAAAATATAAATAGTAACTGCATATCTCTTTTTCGGATTTGCCCAATAATTATGTAGGTACATAAATTCCATAAGCCAATCATAATTTATGATGGTAAATAAAATACATCCAACCATGAAATAAGGAAGTGTGATCTTCTAAAGGCATGTAGTGATTTAGATACTTAATTATACATATATCTACATTATTAACTGAAATGATATACAATATATATTTTATATCTTTAGCATTGAAAAGTACCTACGTTCGAGTAAGTAAAGACTAAACACATTAATTATTAATTACAGAGAAAAAGGAGGAATAGATAGATATTGAAATATGTAGGTACTTGAATTAAATATTTTAATTAAAAGAATTTTCATAAATATATTAATATTATTTTAATCGTATCTATATTTGGACGAATAATAATTATAATATTAACACACCCGTACACAAATTATTTTGCTCCAAAATCAGCATAGCCTGCACTTTGGGTATAATACAAAAACATATTTGAACATTCACAAATACATAATTATAAACATCCATGACTCCGATACAAACATCCATATTCATTATATATATAATTGCATCTACCATTTCGAACCCGTAATTTCTAGCTAAGTGGGAAGGTTCACTATCACTGGACTATTTGAGTCGTCAAACGAATGTCAGTTGATTTTTATAGAGTCAATAAAGATATAGAGCGACATGCATATCTAACTAGTTTTGGTCATTGTAAATACTTGTAAACTATTTAATCTGCATACGAAATAGTTAAATAACTTATTAGGTAAGGTATTGGACTTGAAGTATCAACATCAATTCATGGTTTTATTACTTACAGTGACATTGACCAATGTGGTCTTCTGCCGAACATGGTAGAGTTATTCAGCGATGGTATTTAAAAGACAGTTCAAGTGTGAGACGCGTACGCGAAGGTTTCACTACCATCTAACTACATTGTTTATTAACGTAGCGACCATTTTGAAATGCAACTTTTTTTAACTGATACAGTGACAGTAATGTTCCATCACTTGAAAACAGTTTCGAGTTATTTTTGAAATAATTTTGCTACAGTTAAGACTGAATTAGTGATAATTTATGAGTCCGAAATGTTGTTTTGCTCATAGAGATTTCTCAGTTAACAGTTTTACACGAAGGTTATCGAATATATGTAATAATGACATATTAGTCTTTATTTCATTTATTTGGAGAAATCATGTACCTTTCTGAGTGTCTATTTAACAGTTTTGAATATGTTTATATAAATTTTTATTAAAACTTGATGCATCTATGTCACAATACCATACATACATACATGTGAAAATGTTTATTTTATAAAAGAGGTTTCTACGCTGTTACATACAAATAGTAATCTACTTAAGAACAAAACTTATGTAGGGTATATATAAGACTATCGGTGTCATACTTCTGTACCATATTAAATGTAACCCTTAAAAGTGTTTAATTTATAACCAAGGGCTCAACTTACAAGGAGTGATATAAGTTTGTTCCAAATGGCATTGTTGAACTTTTGGCTTGTTACAGATCATCTTCGCGGCTGCACTTTGCCTAGCGCAAGCCTCATACTACGCCGGCCTTCCAGCGCCCGTACAAGACACCCCTGAAGTAGCCCATGCTAAAGCTGCTCACCTTGCAGCCCATGCGCAAGCCTCATCAGGACACGGAGCCTGGGCCCCAGCTGGTGGTGCCTACATTGCTGGACCAGCATACGGTGGTGCTGCTCATTACGGTGCCCCAGCTGCCGGTAAGGAACATACACATTACTATAAGACCATTAATTATGTGTCACCAGCTCTTGTAGACGACGTTCAGCTGATGGTAATTGATACGACCAGCCCATTACAATGCAGTGCCGAAATCTTGAAAACTCAAAAATTCTGAGCGGCACTACTTGGCTATTGCGCTCGTCACCTTGAGTCGTCATAAGTTGAGTATCATTTGCCCTGTAATTTCACTAGCCACGGCAAAAATTCTTAAACATTACTGCTCCACAGCAGATAAAGGCGCCGTTTTGGTACCCATAATGTAGCCGGCATTCTGTGCAAATTAGCCTCCAACTGGTAAATAATATTTATTATTAATTCCAGGCCTTTACAAGTACGGTCCCGCTCCCCTGGCGCACGATGGTCGCGTGATTGACACTCCTGAGGTAGCCCATGCTAAAGCTGCCCACATCGCAGCCCACGGTGCCGCCCGCGCTAACGCTGTCCACGCCGCTCCCCTGGCCTACGCTGGTGCAGGTCACGCCGCTCCCCTGGCCTACGCTGGTGCAGCACACGCTGGGCCAGCTTACGGTGCTGGATACGGCGCAGGATACGGTGCAGGTTACGGCAAATGGACCGGCCCAATCGCCCACATTCAACTGACCCACGACGGCCAATACGTGGTCGACACACCTGAGGTGCAGCATGCTCGCGCCGCCCACTTCCACCAATACGCCGCCGCAGCCCAGGCTGCAGCTGCTGCTCCCGAAGAACCCTGGGACGCCCATGCGCATGGCAACGGCGCCCACGGCTGGCACTAAATCTACCTCCGACCCGGCTAATGTACTGAACGATATTTTTATACAAAATGTAAATAAAGCTGAAAAAAATGTTGTGTATAAAGTTGAATGTGTATTATAGCAATGTGTCTCTTATAGAGCGCGAAGATGAATAAAAGTAATGTTACTTAAATATTTGTTTTCTTCTGGAGCCTACTTAAAGATGCGATGACATACCCTTAAAGGAAATAGACCTCGAGAACTTGCTTTCAGTTCAGATCTATTAGTTTACTATTTAATGCATTTTCAAATTAGTTGTTAAGTCCGAATGCTATTAATAATAAGGTCAGAATCTGTTCATCATGTCACATGGTAATGATAGGAGATAAATAAAACTTTTTGATCTCTTTAATAAAACTTAAAGACCGAGATGATAGACTCACTATCACTCATAAGGACTCATTATGATAATTCAAATCTTTGAGAAGTGTTTTTGAATTAAGAAAAGTAATGTTATAATTTTAAAAGTTTGATGAAATTTGGCGCTGATTATGTTGTTACCCAAAGCTTTGATTCGAGGGACTAAAACCATTAAAGAAACCAATTACATTTATTTAATAAAATTTTATATTGATTTAAGATGTTAACAAAAATGCAGAGAGAGAAATTGGTCTCAACCAAACAAGTGATCCGTTATGAGACGACATGGGTACCTTCAAAAAAGCACGTACACCTTCGCTCCTTTGATTTCTGATTGCAAGATAATGCAGTTGGCGGCGGTGATCACTTGGTACGCTCGTTTGTCCTCCTTTTAATCATAAAAAAAGGATTGTGTGGTTTTATGAAACCATGGTAAAAGTGAAACGTTTTTTCACATTATAGACATTATTAGGGGTATTATAAGGGTATAAAAATCGTTTTATCAATCTTAATTTTATTCTTGGAAAATTGGAATGATAATCGGAAATAATAAAAGTAGTCTAAGACTAAGTCTCCAACTAATACTTTTATTGAACTCTGTGTCTTAGCCCTGATAAAAAATATTTACATTAAACACTGACAAAAACAAACAAAATAGCGTGCACTGGTACAAATGAGTAATAGTCTATACACTACACGGTCAGCTGCTGCGAACTATAGGCGCCTCCCGAACGTCACGCGACATGCAACACACAGACAAAGTTTCACTTTAAAAAGTGTGAAAACGTAAACATACACAAATCTCGACATGCATTGCTAGTTCAGAAACATCTTGCCTCGTACAGCCACTATTAGGAAAAAATACCGGCTGCTGTTTTCCGAACCGATATGACTTGGGGACCTTAGCAGCGTAAGAGCATACTCCCAACTTAAAGGCTGACAATGCATCTCTAGGCCCCTGGTGTTGTCGATGGGCGGTTCCCTTTGCCTCATCACTTCCCAAGACTTGAGCCTTTCAAATGCCCTGCCTCACCTCCGAACAAACTTCCTAAGCTTAGAAATGTCACCCTCAATGTTGATACCATCTGTCAACAGTTACAATAACTGTTTTAACTGTGGGAAATACAAGCTTAAATAGCTGCAAGATGGTAGTTCTAGACAGTTAACCTAAGGACTTCTTGGCATAGAATACATAATAAGTAGCTACAAGAGTGCTTGGTCAAAACTATCTATTGTAGTTTTTTTTGCAAACCGTAATCGGTTTATACTCAGTGTTCTGAAAGTAACTTGAACGGTCGACAATGCAGTGGCTGATTAGAGGTAGGTGGTTGTGATATTGAGTTTTTAACAACAGGTATTACTTCATTGCATTGACCACTCCGTATTTATAAATAGTTACAAAAGCAAAACAATAACCCTATTCTATTATTATGAGTATGAACTCATAAGCCGGACCGCGAGCAAGAGAGAGACAGACGAACTTTACATGATGCCCATGCAGAGCAAAGTCACGGAACACGCATTTTAATAGACTCTACATGTGCAGCGTTCAAATGTGTTGAACGTGCCAAATTGAGTTAACCAACCTAGAAACTCTATGCCTGAAGTACCTACAATTCAATAATGGCTTGCAAGTTCTAATCTATTTAGACGCTAAGAAGTCGGGGCGCCCTCTGGAGATGATTCTTGTTGATGCTTAGATTGTGTATCCCTAAGTTGATTTCGTTGATAACGCAGTTATTCTGGGATTCAAAAGCATATTGCTGGACTCCGGAAATCAGTTCTAGTCTATCCGATCCCTAAAAAGGTGACTAATGGCATACGGCTAGGTACAAATTTATCGCATTAACCTCCTATTACACCAAAAATATGAAGAGCAACACAACCGCCAACCAGTTCTTACCATGTCTCCAGGATCGCCATCTGCTTAGGTGACCTATAGTTTAGCTTTCACCGTGGCCAATGCGGTGATGGTGGTGGTGAGTTCTTGAGATTGAGGTGAAACCAATGTAACCCTCAAAAGACTTCAGTTTGCAAATATACTTCTAAAAAATGCAGTTTAGCCATTTCGGAGGAATTTAGTAAGTTAAACACATCAAACGTTGTATTGCCATACAAAATAGTCAAAAACTAAATAAATCAAGATAGATAGGTAGTGACTACGTCCACTGAGACCACAGTCCATCCCTATTCAACATCGTGTTCATTAATGCCGTAAAATTCACTCCTGTACAAGACACTGTAGTACTTTTTTTCAGGAGGCTATTTCAAAGTCGAGATAGTTCGAAAATGTTGATTTCATCATAGTTCGGTGTTATTAAAAGTATTATTTCTCAGAAAATTTGAGGCTATTGTGTTATTATTTTTTATTGTGATTTAAAATGTGTTATATAGAGTTATGGTGACATATTTAAAATGAACAAAAATAACCAACATTAATCGCAATCATCAAAAAGTGGTAAAAAATGGAGGAAATCTGCTTTTTTGAAGTAAAACTTTTTTAGGCGTGACTTGGGTTTTGGGACGGAAGTAATGTTAGTAGGTACTTCCGGCAGAAAAAAAGTCAATTGAAACGATTTTTAACCAATATAATTTAATATGTTAGAAATTGTTTCAAATTGCTCAGTAATATTTTCCGAAAATCGCCAATTAATGTATTTGTTAGGTATAAAATTTTGAGTTAAATATAAAGGTTTGTATAAAATTGGTTAGGTTAGGTTATGTTAGAACAGTTAAAACAACGCCAATGCCAGAACCAAATAGTAGGCGTTTCCCCCCATTTTTAATTAATTGTTTTTAAATAAACAACAAAAGAACAAACAATTCTTTATAGCGAACAATTAAGAACAAACTACGAACCAACGATATACGATATTGAAAATTCAAAAATAGAAACAAATTTTTTTTGGGGGCTAAGTTTGATGAGCCGAAATCCAGTAACTACAAATACCAGAGTCTAAAGAAGGTTTTTTTTTTAATTTATCTAGTGGCACGGGATGCAAGTCCATAGGCCAGAAGGTTTTCAACCGGCGTGTGTTGCCAGTGATGACTTACGGTACACAGACGTGATCCCTAACTATTGGCGTGATGAGATAGCTCATGGTTGCTCAGAGAGCAATGGAGAGGGCTATCCTTGGAGATTCCCTGCGAGATCGAATGAGAAATGAGGAGAACCGTAGGAGAACCAAAGTCACTCACATAGCCCCAATTATTATGAAACTAAAGTGGCAGTTGTAAGGACATTTGCTCGACGGACAGATGGCCATTGGGGCAGAAAAATCCTCAAATAGTGAACACGTACCAGAAGACGTAGTGTTGGTAGGCTCCTCACAAGATGGAACGATAAACGGGTCAAGATCACTTATTGATATACTGCTTGAACCAGTCAGGGTATAATATTCCTTCCATGGTACGTTGTTTAGTTCATATGCAAAAGTATGGTCATGTTTAAGTTTTAATAAATAAATAAAAAAAAAGAAAATATTTCCCTACGAAATAAAAATATTATTTTTCAATTTCCATTCTTAGACAACCCTAACTATTAAAGAGACCGTTACCGTTACCTACCTACGGACTTAAACATAAACAAAGCGTAGGTACGTACCATCCATTTTATTTTTATCTTGAGCAGCTTTTAAATACATCTTAAGGAGTTACACAATAAATACACAGAATATACCACATCACGTCATGTTGATTATGTTTTAGGTACCCGGTTATTTCATCACTAGTATAGTTAGTCTTCATGGCGAAATGAGAACACAAATTGCTTCACAGCTGCAATTAATAGTAGGCATTTTACTATTATGTGATATTATATCACATCTACGTTTTTCATCTGTTTTAGGTCAAAGAGAGTTCAAAAAAACAACTGATAAGGGTTGCGGGATCATAGTTTTTGCGAAAGCTTAGCACTTTTAATATTGTATTAAAATATAATGCTAATTCATTTCTGACTTCACATAGTCATTAGAAATGACTTACGGAATGTCTGGTTCAAAGCATAGTATACCCATTAAGTTTCACCGTGTTTATTATTATTTACAGAGCCTAGCTAGACCCTATGGTAACATTAATTTATCCAATTTTGCATGGCACGGTGGCAGCACTGAATATATTTTGTGCTTGGGACGAGGACTATGGACTTGCATCCTGTGCTATTTAAAATAAATAAAAAAAGTGCTTGACACAAGAGTGTCACCTTGTATCAGGGGTGGAATAGTCGGCTCATCAAACTTAGCCAAAAAAAAAAATTTTATAGTTTTGAATTTTCAATATCGCATATCGTTAGTTCGTAGTTTGTTCTTAATTGTTCGCTGTAAATAATTGTTTGTTCTTTTGTTGTTTATTTAAAATCAATTAATTAAAAATGGGGGAAAACGCCTACTATTTGGTTCTGGCACTCGCCGGCCGCTGCCGCGGCACGCTACGCTCGGCTCGTGCGTTGTTTTAACTGTTCTAACATAACATAACCTAACCTAACCAATTTTAATGAATTGCATTTTTTTTTTTTATAAATCGAGAACAATCAAGAACAAATGGCGAACTAACGATGTAATAAAAAAATATAAAATATAAAAAAATGTGGGGGGCTAACTTTCTTGAGCTGGGACAGTCGCGTTATATTGACGTTTTCAAAAAACTGTAGTGCCATCTGTTAGTTGGCCCCAAAATTAAAGCTTTGTCAGCTGTCACTCGCTTTGAAACCTGCCCACTGGTCATAAAATGGCGGCTACTTCTAGCGTTTGCACTTTGCGCATGTATGTAGCTCTCGTGTTTCATTTTGCATATTTTTGGTATTGAAATCGAAGTGTAAGTGCGTCGAGTCGAGCCTTGTGTTCCTCCGCCTTGCTGTTGCGAATTCACTCCAAAGATCTCCTTATTCTGTGAATTTCTACTTTTTGTGATAGAGACACTTTTGTTTGTGGAATTTATGAACTTTGGTGTAATGTCGAGACGTTGTGCTTTCGGTTGTGCGCTCCGTGGTAAGTAAATTATTCTCTTAAATCTTAACAGTATAGTTTATTGACTAATCTTGTGATAAATAAAAGTATCATATAAGGTTTGTTCTACTCTCAGGTTCTACTACCGGTCCGTAGATTGAATTTGCAATCATGGTTAAAACTATTATAAACATACCGGTTTTCTGTATCTTGCCCCAAAGATTAAATTCCAATCCCTCAAATCACCTTATGTCAGACTTCAGACTCCCCCTGACTTATATGGTTTAATAACAATTGACAGCTGTGCTGGCTTCTGACACCATTTTTATCAAGAGAATAGTCAATATATGAGTGCAAAATCTAATACTAGCCCAATGGTCATAACACTAGGTTATCACAATTTGTCTGATGGCTTTAATAGTCTCTCAATTTATTTAATAATGTTATTTATTATTTTCAGAGATTCCAATGCATCGTTTCCCAGAAGCTGTCAAATTCCTGAGCAGTTTAAAACTTGGGTCAGTCTTGTTGGTAAAATTCACATATTTTTTTTCAATTTGTTGGCTATTATCAATAATAATAAATTTAAAAATTAATGATTATATTTTGTTTTGAACACATACCAAAATATTATATAATATAATATATTCCTATCTATTATACACAACTAAACCATAAATAAAAACAAAATTTTATAATTTTAATTTTTGTGAGTAGTGTCGGTATATCTTTTTTTCTATAATGGTTTTGTTTTACAGCTTATTTCAACTTGTGATTTAATTTGAGCTCTAGACTCTTTAGAAATGCTGCCCTGGTTCTACATTTTCTGAGTGCTACTTCATTATGATTCGATATTTGGTTTTATTTTTATTTTTCTTCAATATCGGCTGATTGAAATTGACGATTGAAATGATTTGAAAAGTATAGTTAAAATTCACTCTGACAAAGTGGGCAACAAACTACATAAGTATTATTTCCAATTTCAGATGCATCTCAAGGTGCTTGATGCTGGAACATAATTAAAGTTCTATTAGCAAGCCTGAAAGAACAGCTGGAAAAGGTATTAATATTATTATACTAATATTACAAATGGGAAAGATTCTGATTTCTTTTGAAAATATTATACTTTTTTATCCAAAAAGTGCTGAATAAATTTGTATAAAATTTGGCATAGTTTATGATATTTGTCTAGGTGGGCAAAGTAGTTCCCTCATAGTCCCGGAGCTGGAGACAAAAATCAGCAAGATTCTTGTAATGGCCCATCATTTCTTTTGTAGTATGTGAGTCAGCAAAGTTAGGGAGTAGCACGCCTGACAATGGCGGGCTTTGATGTAATATTGTATTAAACATAATAAGAAATTCGAAAGGTCTTTATTTAACAAACATTAACCATAAATGTGACAGCAATTTTATAACAGCAGATTAATGCATGACATGACATAAGACTATTGAGCCAAATGTCTTTTTTGATGAAGGCTGCATTGGTACCTGATAGGATTGAGAACAGCTAATGTCCGTGTGGGAATGAAATTTTTAATATATTTTTATTCATTACTAGATGACCCCGACAGACGTCGTGCTGTACATATTAAATTCTTCTTGTTATCAAAACCTTTACTGGACTTTCACAAAAAATTCAAGACCGAAATTAGCCAAATCGATCCAGCCATTCTCAAGTTTTAGCAAGACTAACGAACAGCAATTCATTTTTATATAAAGACTTTAAGACTGAATCCCTTTTCATATTGTCCATTTATTTAATACCATATAATATATATATTATACTATACAATTTCTAAATTAAAAATTCTTTCACAGATCTAATGGCTCCACAGCGCACAAAGATCAAGCATCTTCAAGCAGAAATATCGCGTATATATAACATTATAAAAATAAAAAATAATATGCAAACATTGCTTTTTATTTCTCCCACCCAATTACTTCAATTACTCATACCAATACTACTAAATCCTATCCTTTATGTTCTATGTTGTGGCAAAATTAAATAACTAACTCTACGCGCAATTTCAACATGGTAAAAAATTGCAATACCTACATTAAAAAGTAGAGTTAGTTATTTAATTGCGTCACAGCATTAAAAATGAATTTCATAATTTCGAGCTAATATATAGTTATTTTCGAGGCCAATATTCAGATGGCGCTAGTTTTCAAATAGACGACAGCTCATAATGCGTAGAGAGAGGGCTCTCTTTTCCCTATATATTATTATACTCTTTGCCTTGTATTCTGATTTCTGTGGAGCTTACTCTTCTGTTATTATTTCTCTGAAATCAATATTAGATATTATTGTGATTTGTAGTTATTAACTCATTGGCATTTAATTTACCGGTAGATTAATATGAAAATACTTTAAATATGTCGAACGTGTCTTATGATTTGGATACATCAGGGGGTTTAATGCCCGTAAGTACTCCAACTTCCAAACTACAATCATTGTTCGAACCCCAATTTTACACTAATTTATATAAAACTTATTCTAGTTGATCCGGGCATTAATAAAGCCACCTGACGAAGAAGTTACTACTCAGAAAACAAAGAAACCCCAGCATCCTTATTACAAACGACCAGGAAAGGGCCATAACCGAGACTCTTGTGATGCCTGTGGGGAAGGCGGTGATTTAATTTGCTGTGATCGATGTCCTGCTAGTTTTCATCTTGGATGCTAGTATGTTAAACTGCATTTTTCATTACCTATACATAGGTATAGCTTTGGCTCAACTAACGATTATTGACATAAATAACAGTTCTAATAACATTTAAGAACCCATTCATTACTATACAGTGAAATACTAGTTAAGTATATACCTATTTCGTTTTCTCTCAAATATCAATTTAATTAGATATGGAGGCTTGTCTGTAGCAACTTTCTGAAAAAGTGTAGGTAGTAGTTATAGTAGTGATTTTCAGATAGAGATGGTGAGATTTCATCCATGTTCTGATCAGTTTTATTCAGCAGCAGCAATGTACTGACACAGTGTGTAATTATTGTTAAGTGTGTCCAGGTGATTAGTCCTAAACTGTTTCAAATGTATGTTACCTAATAAATAAAATGACAACATAACTTTATAAAAATCAAATGTGAATTATCTAAAATTTTGATATTAATCACTCCCATACTTTTGTATGAGATTCATGGAAAGGTCACTGTATCACACAACAACAATGTCACTTTCAATATCACTATGAATATAAAATTATGTACTTGTGTTCAACTAAAAAATAGTTTTAGAACTTTCCTAGGTTGATAAACAGTTTCTTTTAATATCTGTTCTAAGTTAAAATAAACATTTAAAAAATAAGGACACTTATACCTTTCTACTAATCATGCGAAATGTTAATATCAAAGTTTTGGATGCATGGATCATTTAATTTTTAAAAAGTTATTGATGGCATTTTATTGAATAGATAACATACTTTCAATATCAGTTTAAAGTTGTTTGATATTTGTAATAAATATTAATAATTTCTAGATATTAGTTGTTGTTTGATATTTGTAATAAATATTAATAATTTCTAGATATTAGTTATGTAGTAACATGTTTATTTTTGGAACGAAGTTCCTTACGGTAGGCTTGGAGGGGATAGGGATTTTGCTGCGCGATCGAACTGAAAAAAAATGTGATAGTAAAACCGTAAGAAAAAATCTGTGGAAAAAAGTGAGTGGAATAAAACCGTTAAATGAGACGTGCGCAGGCGCGACAGTCGCATGCACAAGCGAGTAGTGTATAATACCTAATTGAGCATGATTTTTTTTGCAATTTGTGTCGATTCTACATTAGCCGAAGGAACTTCGTTCCTACCTGGTGTCCCACGACACCACATAATTTTTTTTATTTACTCTAGTTTTTAACAATATATCTAGCTTGTCCACTGACATAGGCCTCCTCTAGGACTTATTAATCCTTTTATCGATCTCTTTATCTGGCCTAGATATTCAAATTCATCCACATACTCTACGCTTGTACCTCTTAATTCAATTTTTGACTTTCGTCCATTTGTCATGACTTTTGTTTTAGATGTATTCATTGTCAACCCAACTTTTGTGCTTTCCACATCTAATTGATTGATCATTTCGTGTATCTCTGTGGGATTCTCACTCAATAGTACTATGTTGTCTGCAAATCTTAAATGATGTAGATATTCTCTATTTATGATAAGACCTTTTCTTTCCCAGTTAAGAATTCTGAAGATCTGCTCTAATACTGCTGTATATAGCTTTGGTGACAAAGAGTCCCCCTGCCTAACTCCCCTCTGGTCACACAAGATAACAAATTTAAATAAGAAGTATTTTAACACATTGACTGATAACCTCAGAGAGGTGGTACTCTGTGAGGTTATCAGTACTGCAGTTTGGCACAATATATGTGTTTTTCACTCTGCTGCTAATGATTTTTGATTTGCCTCAGCAGTGCAGAGCAATTACTACTTTTTAAATAGATTAATTTTCCCAGTTTAATTAGTGCACTAATAGAACTCAGAGGAATTGTTATTATTAAGTTATTTTAATGAACATAATATGGTAAAATGTTTAAAAGGTTTTACATAAAATAATTTTACATCTAGTGTAGTCAGAATATGTTGGCCTGTATGGTAAAACACAATGTGTGGTGGCCTAAACACCTAATCACACAAGTGTGTTAATTTATGCATTTGTTTGTAGAAAATAAAAGTTTCAGTAATAATATTTATTACTTATTTTGTTAAGGCAAAAACATAATCTTTTCATAATTTGTCAAATACTTAAAATGCAAAAATATCTTTGCAACAGATTTGAGGTCAAAGACTGTTATAGTATAGCCTTAATAATCCACTGAAAATGTTTTTTGTGGTTCCTTATAATGTTTACTGTTTACAAGTTCCTTTTATTATACATCACCTAGTTCAAGTGGTTAGATCTTTAAAAATCCTATGAACCAAAAAATATATATTACTGCTAAAGAAAATGCTGTAAAACATAAGACATTTGTTAACCCTACAAATATAAAGTATTTTGTCAAAAACAGCATAAAATATAAAAACCAAGATTGATAGACAAGTAATTCTAACCTTTTGCTAGAGTTATTAAAATCAATTAAGTAGTACAATCAATTGAGTGTACCGACACCTGGTGTTAAGTGATATATTCTCATCCACCCATATTCTCTTGCAACACCAGAGGATTCACACGAGCATTTCCGGCCTTTAAAGAAGCGCTTTTTTGAAGGTATTGAAGATGTCAGTTTGTCCCCGAAATACAGCTCAAGGAAGCTCCTCGAAAACCTATCTATCTATAGGGATGATATCCGAAATTTGAAGGCGCGTCGTGTGGAGATGGAATTCGGTGGCAGGAATCAGGCGAAACAGCTCTTTGAAACACTCCCAGTGATAAATGCGGTTGAAGACACAATGAAGCAATGTCTCTACGCATCGCCAAGTGATCCGAGAGTTCACAGAGCACTGACAATTCCATTATGTTTATTATTTACTTATATTTTTCAAATGTTTCAACATCATTAAATTTTCCAGTGATCCTCCTTTAGATGAATCAGATATACCTTCAGGGCTGTGGCTTTGCAAGCAATGCTTAGCAAGTGATGAAAGGGACAAACCAGTTAGCTCTCGCTCTAGCCGTGCCCAGTCACCTGCTGACAGCAGGAGTGATGATAAGAAGAATAGGTATGTTTTCATGGCAATTTAATATGGTTTTATTAACCTTGTCGGTGAAATTTTACCCCTTTTCTGTCTACTGTTTGATCTGATATTTGGTACACACCCCACAGTGGACCAATTTTAATCCCACACAAATTTTCTGGGCATTGTCGAACTATCAAATTTATCAGATTGTGGAACATTGCCTAAGTCTAGAATTTATCTAAAAAGAGAAGCTTGTTTTCTGACAAATTACAGATTCAAGTGATGAGTTTCTTTTTGAATAACAAATCATACTGCATAGTAATTATTATGTACTCTTGACAAAATTGAATTGTGTGTTTTAATGTTATTTTCCTGTTCAACAAACACAATCGCTGTTATGCCTACAATCTTAGATAATTTATACGTCCAGGCAGAGCCTCTAGCTATTAGGCAACACATAACAACAAGCCAGGTTTGTTACTTTAGTGTGCATGACAAGCTACGTCTTACTCGCGATATGTACATCACTTTGTGTGCTTTAGTCTGCATGTGTTGCTGAAAACATAGGTTAACAGTTTACAACTGTCATTAGATGATGGATGACATTTCTAGATAAGTAAGCCTACAATTTACATCATTATTTCTTAGAAGTCAATTGAAAAGTATACAATATAAATACATATTCTATGCAATAGCTTAAAATATGCATGCTTACAGGTGTCAGTCACGGACTAGTAAAAAAATAGGGACTCAAACTCGACTCTTAAGCAGCAAAACAAGCCGATTAACGTGTGAATACATAGCCCCACGCACACACTTACAGGCCGATAGGCGGCCATTATGAGAATTGTCATCGCCTGTGACAGATCAGTTTGCCTCTCAATAAAATATTTTAAAAAGGCCGTCGTGCGTTGTGAATAAGTGTAAAAACGATACTATATAAGTATTTGTGGCCATATATGATTATTTAAGGGAGAAAAAATTGTGTAACTAGTATCCCCCGTAACCGCACACACTAGCATAACGGTGCTTCACTTGCTAATATCACGGCGCGGAGTCCTACTTTTTTACTCGTCCGTGGTGTCAGTAAGTCAGGTGTTTGATTTTCCACAGAAGCCACAGTAGGAAGAATAGATTTTAGGTACTTATTGTTCTTATTGGTTTCAAAGTTACTTTATGTCTATAAATAAAATATCAGAAATAATTTGGTCCTACTTCGTCAGTTAACTGGCTGAAACTGTTGGAGGAGTTAGAGTATTTTTAAATTGGCCATTAATTAGGTAGAAAAAAAATGTTTTAATATTCGTGTTGGTATACAGTATGAAGTAGACTTTATAACAGTAACGTAATTATACCGGAAGTAAGCTTCTTTTCATTTTTTTTTCGAGAGGAGGAAAATACATTTACGTATTGAAGGGGGACCCATATGTCGGGCTTGGGTACACAACCACCTACCAACTAAAAACCTCCTCTATGCTGATACCCCTAAAGGCTTTTACAGGGAAGCCGGGCTGGGGATACGGAAGTAAGCGTAATCATAGAGTAGTCATTTATATTTTATGCCAATAAATGAAAATAAACAATGATAAAATCTACATGTTTCATCAAGATTCTTTAACAATGTCACTATTTTTATCATCTTTCTTCTACGATAAATATTATAATGCTAGTAGTATTTCCAATGAAAACGTTTTTTTTTTATTTACGTATACTTTCAAAAATCATCTGTAAATAGTCATAAAATGTTCAAAAGTGCCCAAAAGCGTCAAAAAGTAAATTAGGTAACTAATTACAAATACGTCAGTGGATGCTACAGGGTCGCAGAGACTTGCGATATGCATGGTACATTAAAAATACGTCAGTGGATGCTACAGGGTCGCAGAGACTTGCGATATGCATGGTACATTAAAAATACGTCAGTGGATGCTACAGGGTCGCAGAGACTTGCGATATGCATGGTACATTAAAAATACGTCAGTGGATGCTACAGGGTCGCAGAGACTTGCGATATGCATGGTACATTAAAAATACGTCAGTGGATGCTACAGGGTCGCAGAGACTTGCGATATGCATGGTACATTAAAAATACGTCAGTGGATGCTACAGGGTCGCAGAGACTTGCGATATGCATGGTACATTAAAAATACGTCAGTGGATGCTACAGGGTCGCAGAGACTTGCGATATGCATGGTACATTAAAAATACGTCAGTGGATGCTACAGGGTCGCAGACACTTGCGATATGCATGGTACCGTAGTTCAAACTTCTTTATATTCAATATATTCCTTAATATTATAACTTAGTAACCTTTTCCAATTAAAACAGATTTTATATATGTCTTGAATGTTTAGTCAGGCAATTATGTTATGGTTGTGGGGAGCTTATTATAGAATCTAACATAATAAAAATGCTCATCGAATAACATGATAATTCCATAGAAGTCTCCGCAACAGTCGAGCCAGTTCTAAGAAAGGTATAGACGAAACCGGAGATGAAGATGATGTGATGGAACAAGAGCCTCCTAAAAAGTTGACACCGATGGAGATGTTGGTGAATGCAGCCAAGGCCATGAATCCCAAACAATTTGAGCTGCCCAGAGAGATGAGAATACCTTGTTTATTTCCTGGAACTGACAAAGGTATTTTATTTTCTTAATTTTTTAGAAACCGTTTATAATATTTACTTCTCATAATATTAAAATATTTTTTAATATCATTAGTGTCATTATGATAAAAATATCATTCTCACTTCTGCTGCTCGTAATGTTTTATTAATGTATAATGTTAAAATTTCGAGGGAAGGCCGCCTTAAAATATGCAAATACCTATTTATGCTCTCATTCTTAATAATAATAATAAAAATAATAAAATTTATTGCCTTGAACTTAATTAAAGTATACAATATCAGCTTATTACAAAACATACATTAAAATGCCGCCTGCAAAAAAGCTGCCTGAAATAATATTTTCATGCAGCGCTGGTTTTCAGCCATTCCCATCTCCCTAAGGTGTAAGGTGGGATACATAGTAAAGAGGGCAAACTAATAACGATTACAATGCAGATCTCAACTTTTTCTAAATGTATCAACCTGTGTAAGTGTATTTGTGTGTATTTGTATGTAAGTGTGTGTGTGTGAGTGTATTTGTGAGTGTGAGTGTGTGTGTTGTATAAATATATGAGTGTGTGTCAATGTGTCAGTTTAAATGTAATATGAAACGAGTTGCAAATGTTATGGTTTAATCATGAAAAATATTTATATAAGGGAAGTTCTTTCCATACACAATAATTAAAATTTTCAGCTTCCTGTTGTTTTTTTAACAATGCCATTTTATATTTACCCTTAAACTGATTTATATTTTTTATCATTCTAAGAGGTGGTGGCAAATCATTCCAAATACGGGAAGCCATGAATTTGAAACTGGATCTATATCTTTTTGTTTTGTAGTATGGTATATTTAATAAGTTTTGAGAGGCAAAACGTGTACATTTTAAATTAAAATATATATAAATTTCTTAAAATACTTTCTTCTTATACCATCTAATAGCTAATGGGTCTGACATTAATTTAGTTTTTAATCTTCTCCAATTGACATGGAAAACATAGTACTATAAAACCTATTTTACCGCGGAATATATAAGTCTCTGGTGATATGGTGTTGTTTTGTGCTCTTGCCTTAATCAAACGGTGGGAGTATTCTTTGCACAAGCCTTTTTCTGCCATCAAGCCGTAATGGACGTGTATGTAAGCCGTATTAGTAGATCTTTAGTTTTTGTGTGATTTTTAATTAATAATAATAATATCTTTTATTTGACACACACATGAAACATTACATTGCTACAAAAATAAGAATAAGAAAAAAAGAAAAATTATAACTAAAACTAACCTAGAACATATTTAACAAAGAAAAAATAAATAACTTTACCAAGTTATTAATGTTATATATTATACCATTATTGATGTTAGTAATATATCTGAATTTTTTTCCCCAAACATGCTTCTATTTTTCTGTCTTCTTTCAAGTTTTTTAATTGTGAGTTATAGTAGAAGTGAAACTTCAATGGAGAAAGTTTAAAAGCAAATATTTCAAAGTTTCCCCTCGATATATTTGAAAACAAATATTTCCAAGCCAATATAACGAAACAAAAACTATTGTAACAATGCACAGTATATACACATTGAACTGTTCAATAAATCCATTCAATTTCGCTTATAAGATATATACACAGCACTAATGTTATACAATACGGCAGCTGTATAGCTACAGATATACTGCAATAAACATTTCACCGATACAAAAAGTGTGTAACTATATTATATATTTTTATTTAATTATCGCATGCGCCAGTCATGAGCATGTCGGTGACGCGTACCCATAACATTTTCCCCTACCAAAAAGTAGCCAACGCGGCTAAAGAAGTTTTCACTTCAATAAACGCATAAGACTAGTGTTGTAGAGTTTTCTTTTGGTGACCACACTAATTTCCTCGTCTTTAAATAATAATAATAATAATATGGACACACTTTTTACACAAATTATCTTGCCCCAAGTTAAGCATATATAGCCTGTGTTATGGGTTACAAGACAATTATATATTTAATACAATATACTTACTTAAACATACATAAATACATTTAAACATCCATGACTCGGAAACAAACATCCATATTCATCATATAAATGCTTGCACCTACCGGGATTCGAACCCGGGACCTCTAGCTTAGTAGGTAGGATCGCTAACCACTCGGCTATACAGTTCGTCGTAATAAATAGTTATTTCACTCTCTTGTTTTTCAGAGGGCACATCCGGGAAAGGCAACAACCCCTCTGTGATAACAGTAGATGCATGGGGTTGCGTGCCATTGCCAGCCAAGTTGTGCTATGTGTGTCGTGGAACATGCCGAAACGCTCCCTTGCTGCAGTGTGACTATTGTCCGCTCACTTTCCACCAGGTTATTAATATTTCATTAAATTCTTTTATAGACTGAAAGTACTATACCGAATAAGAAACTCAATAAAGAAAGACCTACGTGTACTCCTCTGTGAATCTTTGATTCTTTTCAAATTTAATTATATGGATGCAGCTATAGGTCCACGCTTACTGGAGCGTACTAAACGTCTCATACTACGTGTTCAAAACGCTTGTGCACGATATTGTTTCTCCATCCCGCGGCGAGACCACGTTACTCCTTATTTGAATAGAGAGTCATTATTAAAAATGGGGAGTCGTATGAAATTGCACTTTGCTACTTTACTTTTCGGTATAATAAAGAACGAAATCCCTATTTATCTATTTAAAAAGTTAAAATGGAGAAGTGATGCTAACATTCCACATAAGACCCGCGTTCCCACGACTCTTTAAATATACCTATCTACCACACATCCGCATTTCGTGGTAGCTTTCGCTACGCAGCCACTACGTGTTGGAATAACCTGCCACCACCACTTCGAAATTTGCACTTAAAGGAATCTTTTAAGAATAACTACAAAAAGCTATTATTGCAAGAGCAAAAACTAAATTAAATACATCGATTGTAGTGAGGATGGGTACCATAATGGATATATTTTATCTATATAATATTAAATTACTCATGCATTTTTTATATATATTTTTTTTGTGTAGCTAGTGGGGATGTACGTTAATGCGTGTATCCGTGTCATCACTACGTGATATATATTTTCTTTTCAGATTTATAAATTTATTAAGTTCTGAGCTTTGTTTGTTAGATATAGGATACGATAAATATTTAAATATTATAATTATTTTTTCACACATTACTGCCATAATAGCTTGCACGGAAAAAAAATATAGGAAGTTCATAATATCAGTGTTAGGAAAATACGTCCTAACGTTTGCTGAGAACTTTCCTTTTTGCGAATCGCGCTGCTGCCTCGTTTGTTATCATTCTAGTTATCTTAATATCTCTTTCTTTATTGTTTTTTAACATTTTCTTGTGTTAATTGTTCATATCTATTGTACTTGTAAAAAATTTGGTGGCAGTTTTTCGTAAATAAAAAATTATTATTATTATATTAAAAAAGTGGCCAAGTGCGAGTCGGACTCGTCCATTAAGAGTTCCGTAGCAACCGTGAATTATTGTGAACTCTAAGTTTACACTCTACTCAAATGCAGTGGTTATAAAAATTGTGTGTTTAAATTACCACGCCCTTCTACATGAATTAAATATAATCTGTACAAACTGTTATTAAATTCCTCTTTCCAGGACTGTTTGGACCCACCATTGACAGCTTTGCCGACTGGTCGCTGGATGTGTCCAAATCATGTGGAAAATTTCATTGTAAGTTGAAGACATTTTTATTTTATTGCTATATTCGTTTCCCTGTCAGAATTCTTGATTCACTTCCTCATAGTGATAATTGTTTCATGTAAATCATATTAAGAATTTGATATTTCACAGTTCTAAAGCACAGTTTTGTTGTGAATTAAAAAAAATAATTTTCTAAAATAAACGATAATTTATAAAAATATAGTGAATTTCTTTAATAAATTGTAGGCAGTAGCTGTTTAAAGGAAGATTATCATATAAATGAATATATAATGATATATTAGTAGGATATTCTATTCCATGATTAGGAGCTTGGCTCGGAAAGCAGAGTAGCAGTTATTGTCTAGAGTGTGGAAACATCTTCTCTTGGTGCATTAGATTTATACGCTGAAACTGATAAATTGACCTCAAAAGTCATGAGATGCGTTGCTGGCCTTTCAAGTGACAGTATCTGTATGCTATTTTATGTACCATAAATGTATGCTCGTGCTCGGGGGTGTGGCAAAATACCACGTGATGGATAGGAGAGGCAAATGAAAGGAACGACCTACCTGGTATTCGTTTGTTCTCCTCTTGCAAGCGGTGTTGCTGTGGACTGTATCTTGGAGCACGGTACGCACTGTATTGTCGAATTATCGCGGCGTAATTCACTCGCGGTGCGGTAGGTATATTCAGTAGGTAGCGAACAAATAATTAGGCGCGTCTTCTCCGTGTGTCAACGCAGAAAGACTGGCGGTGTGTTCACTCGCGTGGTGTCAATGACGAACTTTTCATGGCCATGCACTGCATGCTATTGTCTGGCATGCCTTCCACTAGATGAACTAGGTCGTGTAGACGGATAAGGCTTAGGTGTGCGAAGGATGGATTTAAGGAGTAAGGTATGGCGCGGACAGTATGCTTAACGCTAGAGCTATTATGTTATGTCAATCTAGTAATTAGGTTTTAGAATTTATCAGTGAATTTCCACAGGCATCATGTTGAAGTTCCACAACAGCGCGTTTCACCACAAAGTTTTTGCCTCACATAGCCACTTTGTGGAGCCATTTCTCGGCTGATGTTTTACCAAACCAATATGGCTTAGGGACCTCTAAGTCTGTAACATACATCTATCTCAAAGTCTGATAACACATCTGTTGATCTCTCACTTTGCCGATGTCTGTGGGTGGTTGGTTTTCTTTGCTTTCCACCAAGTAAGCCAATTGCCCGTTAGCACCATCCTATATACATTTTCAGGAAATTCTACTGTTATGCTATGAGGAATGACATCGTGTGATGTTGTGTGTATTATTTTTTTTTTACCTTTGAAAGAGAGAACAAACGTGCGGACGCGTCACCTGATGTTGGTCACCGCCGCCCACATCTCCTGCAATGCCAGAGGAATCACAAGTGCGTTGCCGACCCCATAAAAGCGTAAACGCTTTATTTGAAGGTACGCATGTCGTATTGTCCTGGAAACACCGCACAAGGAAGCTCATTCCACAGCTTGGTCGTACGTGGTAGAAAGTTCCTTGAAAACCGCACAGTGGGGGACGCCACACATCCAGATGGTGGGGATGATATCCTATTTTGTTGCGTGTCATGCGAAGGTGGAATACAGCGGCAGGTATCAGGTCAAAATAATATAATAATAAAATCAGTTTAGATATAGTCTAACCCCCGTATTCATAACAGTCTGCTAACTTAAAACATTGCTTATCCTCACTCTGTCTTCTTCTATTGACCTAAGTCAGAATGAGAAAAAACACTCCTTAGCGGCTGTTTTAAGTTAGCGGACCATTATGAATAAGGGGGTAATTGTTATAGATACTTTTTATGGTAATTAAAAATTTATTATATTACAACGTACACAGGATTGGAAGCTAGTTAAATCCGCATCAGCTACGGAGAGAGTTGCACTTTGGGACAAGTTCAGCATGCCCGTCGACCAGCAAGCTATTAAGATCGACTTTATTACACGGGCCAGACACCAAAAGTATCGGTATGTTCTGTTTGATTATTCCTTCTAATAATTAGAATAACAGCTTTTTTTTATAACAATAAGGGACAGCTGATGGTAATTAATACGACCTGCCCATTACAATGCAGTGCCCGCTCAGGATTCTTGAAAAACCCAAAACCTCTGAGCGGCACTACAATTGCGCTCGTCACCTTGAGACATAAGGTGTAAGATTTCATTTGCCCTGTAATTTCACTAGTTGCGGCGCCCTTCAGACCGAAGCACGGTAATGCTTACACATTACTGCTTCACGGTAGAGATAGGCGCCGTTGTGGTGCCCATGATCTAGCCGGCATCCTGTGCAAAGGAGCCTCCCACTGGTTAATAGATATAACTAGTACAACAGTGTTTATGTGGTTTTGAAGATGAAATTGGACTCCGTAACTAAATCTAAAGCCTACTAATACTACTACTACTAATTTTTGGTTGGTACCACAGAACAGTATTTATCTAAGTTGAATGAATGAATTGTTTGGGTTGATGGTGTTTCCTTATAGATTTGTCTGTTTAATATTTTTTTAACATCCCGCTAAAAAAATTGAAAATTTTCGAAAATTCGGGCAGTTAGTGGTTACCCCATTTTTCGAAAATTGAGTTTTTTTTAATCCAACTTTATCTAGATCTGGACGTTTTAGGGTCGTAGGAAGGTTCCCTAACTATTCCCGCGGTGGTGTCCGTACGTCTGTGTGTGTATGTATGGATGTATGTAAACCATTTATAACTTTTGAACGGCTCGACCGATTTCATCTCGGTTTTGAAAATGGGTCATTCATTCAATTGTTATTGAAGTTAGATTTGCTTGTTCAGTGTGGGCAGATCGCGGTCCCGGTGGGGTCGCGTGGTTGTCCCTCGCTCGGTTCAGCTTCACTACCGTAAACCTCCGCCGCTGCAGCCGTCGCGTCGCGAACACGTGCGCTGCAGGAACGGTAATTACATTTTATTACACAATTCTTACTCTGCTTGAAGTGAATCGGCAACATTCTTCTTGGGCTCAGATATTCTGTGTTGGGTCAGCAGATCTGTATGCGGTATCACTTTTTCTGGAGCACGGGAGATCAGCTAACCTTGCCTTGATATATGCCCAAATATTCTTGCCAAGTTCTTGCATTATTATGGCGTTTGTGCGAAAACTCGTCCTCAGATTTATTAAGCATTTTGTGACCACGCGTCTAAGGAATCAACTTCTAATAACGCCCATCGTGTGGACGCGGTAAAGGTTTCCTGCCGCCGAATTCCACCTTCGCACGACACGCCACAAGTTAAGATATCATCCCCACCATCTGGATGTGTGGCGATGCGATTCCTCCACAGTGCGATTTTCAAGGAACTTTTCCCACGTACATCCAAGCTGTGGAATGTGCTTCATTGTGGTGGTGAATGCAGGAGGATACGACATGGGTACATTCATATAAAGCGCCTACAGTTTTTAAAAGGTCTGCTTAGTAGACGAGTATCTTGCATCAACCTTATCACCTAGTAGCTTCTAAATCTTCGCAATACAAACACTGCAGTCTTCCAACTGAGGTGAACAGCCGTCGGATTTAAATAAAACACTTTTTAAATGATTTAAACACGGGTAATTGTAACTTATGTGTTGTGTTTTTACGTTAGATTTTTGCGTAAAAGTGACTTTTTTATTATTATTTTAGTCAACCCGACGTTTCAATACCTTTCCGGATCTCGTTTTCAGTGGGACTCAGGGATTTTGCGACTGCCAATCTTCAATGTAACTTATACGCAAAAATCTAATGTAAAACAAAATAACATTTACACGCGTTTTAATCCTTTTACAAAGTGTTTTATTTAAATGTATAACACTCGTGTTAATCAAAGAAAATACTAGCCGTTTGGTTTTGAATACTAAATGATTTTGACGTTCAATAAGTGATTATAAATCCTATTTTGAATAAAAATATTTGAATTTGAATTTGAATTGAACAGGCTAGTAATTACGACATGTAGTAAACATGTATAGACGAGACGATCTGACTGCTCGATAATTTTGATTTGTCTAAGGTTTGCTTTAGCTAATGGTTCAACATTCAAAATAATAGGGGGCTAATTCCAAGAGTGGCTGACTG
This sequence comes from Leptidea sinapis, assembly GCF_905404315.1. NCBI lineage: Eukaryota > Metazoa > Arthropoda > Insecta > Lepidoptera > Pieridae > Leptidea > Leptidea sinapis. Next base: position 13,511,803 of record NC_066265.1, on the reverse strand, counting down.
TTACGACTTGTCAATCAAAATCGGCAACAGTTACAATTGCTTTCCTTTTCTATGTTGCTGTATCTCCGTTAGAGATGTTCTCTCTGTTTTTCTGTATGCTTATATATTTTAAGTCTATGTAGTAAACTATGAATTACTATATAGATATAGGATATTCAAAATATGGTATCTAAAGGCGCCGGCATAGTGGATGTTCCAATTACTATTGCGTTCTTACCTTATGCGAATACGTATAATTAAAGTAAAAGTTAAATAAACTTAATTCAAAAAGCTAATTAAATTAATCTCTTTTGAATCGTCACTATAGAAAAGAAAAGAAATATTTTCTTTTATATTACCGAATCTACCATATTATGTTCGTAAAAAGTTGAGATCGTGAGATAAACATACAAGAAACTCAACGGCCACTCTTTTCAATTAGTCAATGGCATTCTATTTCAAATTAGATAAACACATGCTGTGTTATTAATAAACGCGAAGTAAAGTTACTCCAAGTTTAAAACTTTTTGTCTTTATCTTACTTTTGCCGTTACAGAATAAATATGATAGGGAGAAGTAATTTTTAACATGGACTAACATTACATTGAGTTTATATTAATAAGATAGTTTGTAAATATGAGTGGATTGTAGTATTATCACAATATAATATTGACACACTTTTACGTAAATTATCTTGCCCCAAACTATGCATAGCCTGTACGATAGGTACAAGACAACGATATATTTATTACAATATACTAACTTAAAAATACATATATAATTATAAACATTCATGACTCAGAAACAAACATTCACATTCATCATATAAATGTTTGCAGCTTACGGGATTCGAACCCGGGACCTCTAGCTCAGTAGGCAGGGTCACCACTGGGCTATAGGGGTCGTTTAACATCTTATTAAAACAATATGCGTATTAACTGCGCCTTCGGCCTTCCACGGATACAAAGCATAAACAATTAGAAGAAATACCAATTTTCCTTTTTCACACAAACGTCACGTTACCGATTCCTTGAACAGTTGGATAGACATTTAAAAAATGTAAAATTATTACCTTATTACTAATTATCAGTTGCCAACAATGGAGCTGAGGACAGCAAAACAGAAGAGGAAGAGTCATCAGAGCAGAAGCACAAGATATGCGTTAATCTGGAGTGTCCTATGAACACTTATGGGAACTGTCCTCTAGAGAAACCAGTGCTGGTGGGAGCCAGCAAGCAGGATGCCGACAATGATCTGAACACTATTGGCGAAGGTGATCAAAAGGTAACTATTAATGTAGAAATTAGAAATAAAAAATAAAAAAACCGTAATTAATAAAAAAAGAAAAATATGTATCGTAAAAATTAATTAACATCTATATAGTAAAATGTGCCTATTATAATGTGAAAAATTATTTGAATGATAGAGATAGTTGGGATTAAAGTTTCTAAATTAATTGTTAATAATAATAATAATTTATTTCTGAAAAAAAACCCATCATAATTATTGTTAGTAAAATGTCCTTAATAAATTATGTCAGTATAATTATAACTAAACAGGCACATGAAGCCGCATAAATCTATACTTAATATTATAAAGCTGCAGTGTTTGTTTGTTTGTTTGTTTGTTTGAACGCGCTAATCTCTGGTACTACTGGTCCGATTTGAATGATTCTTTCAGTGTTGGGTAGTCCATTTATCGAGGAAGGCTATAGGCTATGTTTTTTTTTTTCAAAATTAGGGATCCGTAATAAAATTGCTATTTTGTAACACAAGGTGTAAAATCGAAAACCTATTTTTGCGTGCGCTGCAAAAACTATTGACAATAGAACAAAATGATGTACAGGCTATTATAATATAGGCAATATTTTATTACTTATAAAACTATCGCGTGAATTATACTTTATATGTCAAAACAACGTTTGCCGGGTCAGCTAGTGCCTTTATAATTGGCGCATCGTAATGACTAGCAATGGTTTGCAGAATGATGCAACCTCTTCAGCAATGACGCGGTTCTTTTGCGTTGGATGGCATGGAAGCCGTAATGAATATTGTTACACTCATTTGAATGCTATTGTAACTTCTGTACTTCATCCTGACTTGCACTTATAAAGTTTTACAGCGAATAAAGATTTATTTGAATTTGAAAATATATTTATTTGCAACAAAAACAATATTATAGTGCGAACCGATATACCCGCCCGTCCTCCTGTTCTAAGACGCTCCCCTCGTAATCGCGTACCAGCCGGTGCTTGCGCCGACCCTAAGCCGGAACGGCCCGGCAATGTGAGTCAGGAACCGAACTATTTTTTTTTATGACGATACGGGACGAGACAAGCAGGTCGTTCAACTGATGGTAATTGATACACCCTACCCATTACAATGCAGTGTCGCTCAGGATTCTTAAAAAACCCAAAAACTCTGAGCGGCACTACAATAAAAGGCATAAAAGGCATTTATTTTCTCAAAATTGATTCCTTTAGAATTCTTTTTGATGGAATCAATTTTGAGAATTTAAATGCCTTTTATTGCGCTCGTCACCCTGAGACATAAGATGTTAAGCCCTCAGCCTAAGTCTCATTTGCCCAGTAATTTCACTAGCTAGGACCCGAAACAATAATGCCTACATATTACTGCTTCACGGCAGAAATGGGCGCCGTTGTGAATAATCTAGCTGGCATCCTGTGCAAAGGAGTCTCTAACTGGTCGGCGTCACACGATACAGTGTTCCCCCCACGTACGCCACTCACCCTCTCTTACCCTTGTATACCTTTGTTAGCAGTACATAAGGTAGAACTATAGCTCAAACAAGATATTAAACTTGTATGTATATTGTGTCTTGTCTGACAATAAAATCTGTTCAGTTTAACGCTAATAAGCTGAATATATTGTATCGAAACTTATTGTATTTAACATGACAGGACTGACCTGTATTCCAAGCCAAAAAAAGCACATTACTTGAGGTTTATGTTTTTTTATTTACGGACGTTCCCAATATTCAGTGTATCCCTTACTTGAGATACAAATCGCAACTATCGTTGACTTTTCTGTTCCAATAAACTTATCGACGTTAACTCACGTTATCCGTACACGCTCTCAATGGGACGATGTATAATAGCTTACCAGCGGTAGAAGTTTGTATAATTGCAAATGACGCGTCCCAACATAAGGCGATAAGAATGACTTATCGGCTAGATTGGGACAGTTTCAGATTATTATTGATACTAAAGACATCATTCGCAGTCTGATAGCAGAACGGCAAAAGTAAAGTAAAGTAAAGTATGCATTTATTCATGACATCACAAAACATATATACATAGTTAAATTAACAAATAAAAAATACGGCGTCATGAAAAGGACACCCACTCAGTATTTTTGGAAATGATTTCCAACACTGATTTTCAGTAGGTACCTACCAAGTCGACCTGTTGACAGTAGCTGTAGACAACACGGTTCCTTTTGTTATAGGTCTTAAAAGTGACCATCCAAAAATAGTAGAAAAAGAAAAGAAACTAAAAGATTGAAATGGAAAGCGAGTTTAAAAATATATTTATTTTAATTTTATTAAATAGGACATATTTTGATTTTTATTTTATTTATTCATGCTGTTTATTTTTGATTTTATGACTCTGAACACTTTTGTTTTTCTAATAGAAAAGATTTCAGTTTGTTTTTAAAGGAGAACAAACTTTTTTGATCTTTAATAAATAAATAATAAATTTAAAAGTGTGCTTAAAGACAATGTTAGCACACTTTTCTCCTTTGTCGTGTGTCAACTGTCACTGTCCGAGTCAAACCTGAACTGAATAAATGTTTTACATTGCTGCTTTTTAACCAAGGGTATTTTAAACAACTGGGAGCAAATGCGGCAATGTATGAATATAGCGTTAGTAGGCGTAATTTGTGGCATGTTCCATATTTCGGCTTTGTTTTTATAAAATGTGATTTGTTTATTAAAAAAAAATGTTTCAGGAGTTGAAATCCGAAGAAAAGTCGTTTGAGACGGAAGATGCCGAAATGCTGCGTGTTAAACATCGCAAGGCTAAGAAGGAGGCGAAGGTGGGGGAGAAGCTGCGCCTCAAGTCGGATGTGGGAGTGGAAGCGTTGCTTGACGTCGTGGAGAAGAAGTTGGATAAACTTGACGAAAGATTGATCAAGGTTTTGGCCTGGCAGAGGCTTAACGAGGTGATTGTGAACTAACAACGCCCCACGTTGGTTATGGTTTATACAACACAAAATGTCAAAATAATCTATACTTCTTTTAGTAGGTGATTTTAATAGGCCGTACCTCCACTGGTCTAACTGTACAGACTGAAACTTATGCTCTCTGACAGATGACACAGACGCCTTGCTTATCGATTCTCTTTCTTTCAACGATCTCCACCAAATGTGTGCAATACCAAACTTAAATCGCAGATTCTTAGATCTAGTTATTTCAAACTCACCGCGAAACTTGTATCAGTGACCCAGGGTTTCCCACAAGTGGATTTGGAGACGCATCACCCGGTACTAGGTATTTCCGTTAATATTGTGGGTGCAACATTGAGGCCCCCAAAAATTAAAAAGACACCCAGGCCTAATTTTAGCAAAGCTAAATATGACATCATTAGAAACCAGTTAGATAACATTAACTGGGAGGAAACACTCGATCCTAGTTTAACAGTCGATGAGACAGTAGATGTTTTCTATGACATACTTACATCCATCATTAATAAGAATTTTCCAATGAGTACGAAAGGTCGAAGCAATTTCCCATTTTGGTTCAGTCGATCGTTGATCCAGAGTTTGACGTAAAAGGCAAAGTACCATCGTAGATTTAAGATGTATGGCAATCCAATGGATCAGTTTACATAATATAGGTTACTCCGCGAGGGTGACAAAATCCTAACGACTGATATAAATAGGTTGAAATCAGAAGCCAAAAATTTTATCAAGACGTATCCTAAATACTTTTGGTCTTTCATAAAATGTCTACGATCAAATAGCAGCGAAATACCGGATGAACTGACTTACTTAGATCAAAGCGTTCAAGGTGGCCAGCAGATTGCCAATTTTTTTTTCAGAATACTTTCACTCCACCATGACCCAAACCCAAGAACTAAACACAATAAAATCGTCGAATACCACATGTCACTTAGTTTATGTCGTATCACAGACTCAGATGTCATATCAGCGCTCAAAAGCCTAGATGCAAATAAAGGTACTGGTCCAGATTCTATACCTCCTAGTTTCTTAAAGGGCTGTGGCACAAAATTGGCTGAGCCGCTACGAATCATTTTCAATAAGTCTTTACTATGTGGAACTTTTCCCTCAAGATGGAAGGTTGCGCACATCAGTCCAATTCACAAGATCCTGGAGATATTACTAACTACTGGCCCATCTCAATTTTGTCTGCTATCGGAAAGCTGTTTGAATTACTCGTTCAGAAAAATATTTTTTTCCACCTTAAACCCTTGCTGATACCCCAACAGCATGGATTTCTACCTGGTAGCTCAACTACATCGAATCTTGTGGATTTTGTTAGTGACATTACTCAAGCTTTCACAGATGGTCACGAATTGCATGCTATTTACACTGATTTATCAAAAGCCTTCGATGTGGTTGACCACGTACTGCTCATAGAAAAACTTGGTCACGCAGGAATATGTGGCTCTTTACTGCGGTGGTGCGAATCCTATTTGCAGAATCGTTCCCAGATTGTAAAGATCCGTGGCTTTAAGTCAATTTCAAGAGCCATGCCATCAAGGGTTCCACAGGGCTCCCATTTAGGGCCCCATTTTTTCTTGGTCTTTGTGAAAAAATTATCGTGCAATTAAATCTACAGAAGATACGATCATATTACAAAGTGATCTTGATACGATCTGCGACTGGTGTGTTAGTAATAGGATGGTTTTAAATTCTTCAAAATGTTTTTACTTAAACTTTTCTCGAAAACGAAATTCTTCACTACTTACTGACTTCATAAATGCGTGTCCACTAACAGAAGTTTGTATAATGCGGGATTTAGGCGTCATGGTTGACACAAAATTAGATTTTAGAGAGCACATTGACTACATTTCCAAAAAGGCATCTCGTTTTTCAGGTTTTGTGATTAGACAAACTAAATTTTTCAACGACCCTGATGTGTCGAAGATACTTTTTCACAGCTACGTGAGTAGTCTTTAAGAGTATTGCAGTCCGGTGTGGAACCTTTCTTACAAAGTTCATATTAAGAGGTTAGAACGGGTGCAGTCGAAATTCTTATATCATCTCTCATGTTCAAGTAATCTTTGTCGTCTAGACTTGTGCATTTTGGCATGACGTCTCTTGTACAGCGTAGGAAAGTGTCAGACCTTGTCTTTTTACACTAACTGATTCATGGCCACATAGAGAGTCCTCTATTATAAAGTAAAATTACCTTGGCTGTCCCAAGGCATTGCAGCCATATTATTAATAGGAAAACGTTCAGTCTACCCTCAACACGCACAAATTATGGTCAACATTCTCGTTTATATCGCATTTGTTCTCTGTATAATGAAGTCTGTCAGAAGGTAGACATATTCAATCCGTCAGTCCCTAGGTTCAGAAGACTTCTGCTAGAAAAAGCGGATTATTGGCTTGGGACTGTGGGGTTGAATTGTGTTCATCTAGCTAAAGTTAATGTTTTTAGATTTATATATAATCTAGAACACATTTAAAAGCATGCTGTGTTCACTTCCAGAAGGAGACACTCGCCCAAACATGTTTCGTATTTTTCTATTTTATACAATACTAGTAGATACCCGCGACTTCGTCCGCATAAACACATGACAAAACACGTAGTACTTATAAAGATCTTTAGTAACTTTATATTAAGTGAAGATATCTTCACCCATATTTATCATATCGCCATATTTTATCAATTTATATAAAAATAATCTGATAGAGCTAAAATTAAGTTTATTTTTTACCTCCTGAGAAAATTGGAAATAATTTTAAACTATTCTTTCAATTTGATTTCTGAACGACGCGACGGGGGAAACATCAAAGCAATAATGAAATTATTGTTTTTATTTAATTCTGAGCTTTTTCATGTTTATTCACCTTTTAAACCTTCTCTGGAATGGACGCGGTCAAATTGATCGAGCTGATACTGGGGTGCGCCAGACCAGAGATGACAGCAATACTCCATTTGTGGCTGGACCTGCGCTTTGTAGAGCGCTAGAATGTGGGCCGGCTTGAAGTATTGCCGTGCTCTATTGATGACGCCGAGCTTCTTCGAAGCCATTGGCTTTGCCCTCCAGATGGCCACGAAATTGGCAATCGCTCGAGATTTCGAGACCCGGTATTCCGATACTAGGCGAGGTTTTAAGGGAAGTGTTGTCGAAGAGCGGTGATACGACAGATGGGGTTTTTTTTAGTGGTAAACGCGCAAACTTGAGTCTTCTGGGGGTTAAATTGGACAAGGTTCAATTTACCCCATTCCGCGACCTTTTCGAGAGAGGACTCGATACAAGACACAAGTTTCTCCCGGCACTGGTCGACGATTTCCCGAGAGAGACCTGCATAGCTCGTGTATACGGCATCACCAGTGCTGTGGTCTGCATAGCTATGTATATTGGAGGTGTCCAACATATCATTGATATGCAGAAGTAACAGCGTAGGAGATAGCACACAGCCTTGGGGCACTCCAGCATTCACGGGCTTCGAGTTCGAGCAATATCCGTCGACAACGACCTGTATGCTACGCCCAGTGTGGAAGCTGGAGGTCCACTTGCACAAGCTCTCGGGAAGCAAAAATGATGGAAGTTTTGAGAGGATCGTGTGTGAGAGGAGCCTTGTGCCATACACGATCAAAGGCCTTCGCTATATCCAGGCTAACTGCCAGGCCTTCCGCCTTGCTTTCAATAGCCGCCGCCCATATATGTGTCAGGTATACCAGAAGATCTCCTGCCGACCGACCATGGCGAAAGCCGTACTCGACTTCCTGACGTCCAACGAAAACAGAGCTCGCCTAACAGTTTTCTGTCTGAACTCTACTTCAGGCATAGAGCTCTGCCACCGCGGGATGGTCGGCGGTGTTTTTCCGTTGTCGTCAAGAGTCGAGTTGGAGGCAAAAAGAGCGCAAAGGAGATCAGCTTTCTCTTTTGCCGTATGGGCCAGGGTGTCATTTCTCATGTGCAACGGCGGCAGGGACGGCAGGTTGAAGTTACCAAGAGCAGCTTTCGACAACGACCAGAACTTGCGTGTTCCGGTCGGGTAACTGGAAAGCTGCTCGCCGATTTTGACGACGTGCTTCGATTTCGCACAGGCGATTTGCCGCTTAAAAAATATGGAGGCACGGTTATATTTCCTCTTAAGATCCAATCCAGAACCCAAGTTCGATACGCCTGTTTTTTGCAGTCGGATGCTGCTTTAACTGACGCATCGAACCAGGGCTGTGATCTGCCACCGGTCGGTACTACAGATCTTGGTATTAAAATATCCATGCCCTGTAGTATCACATCGGCTACTGCAACGGCGCAGGCACTAGGATCATCAGAATGGAAACAAACCTTGCCCCAAGGGTAGGATGTAGTGCCAAACGCGGCGGGTCGCTGGTGGTCTGTGACGTTGGCGTCGGATAGGCACTACACTCCTGGCCAGGCAATGGTCGGACGTTCCGAGAGGGGCGTCGACAAAGACCTGATAACCATCGGAATGTGTAGTCAGCAGAAGATCTAATAAGGACGGCATGTGGCTATCCACATCCAGTAGCCGCGTTGACGACTCAACCAATTGGGACAGACCATACGCCAATGCAAAATTATGCACAGATCGCCATGCGTAGTCTGTGGTGCGTGATCCAAGCTATTCGGCATTGTGTCCGTTGAAATCACAGCGGAGAGAATCTGTGCAAGCACGTCGTCAGTTGCCGCTTGAACGCAGCCCATGAGTTGATCGGTTTCTGCGTTACCACTATGGGACCTGTAGACACACACATAGATGCGGACATGGTCCTCTAAATCTACGCGCAGCCAGAGAGTAGACAGGTCCCTACCCTCAAAATTGCCGAGACTGCGACAGCAGATATCCTCCCTCACGTACACATATACCCCGGCATGAGGCAAAAAATTATGCTCAACTTTGTACCCGGGGCGTTAAATATGACGTATCGCTAGGTCGAGATATCTGCGTCTCTGCAAGGAAACACAAGGCGAAACACAAGGCCGGCTGCGCCGTCTCAAGGTGGTGGTGGGCGGCGTTTAAATTGGAGTGAATTCCCCTGATATTGCAAAAGTCCACGTTGAGCGTGAAGCGGGGTGCCGTGGTGTTACTGCCTCGTTTGTCCTCGGTCATGTGCGGTTCTGTGCCCGAGTGAGAGTGCTCGGGGAGGGTTTCTCCGGCTCTGGTAGAGCCGGTACCTTTTTTTTTTTTTAATATGAGAGGGCAAGAGGCTCACGGGATGGGGAGAGATGCGGCAACCGCCCATGGACATCCGCAACAACAGGTGTGTCAAGAAATGCGTTGCCGGCCTTTAAGGTGGGAGTATGCTTTTTTCTTGAAGGTCCCTAAGTCGTATCTGTTCGGGAAGACCGCTGCCGGTAGTTAATTCCACAAAGTGGCTGTGCGAGGCAAGAAATTTCGAACAAAACGCGCGGTTGTGGATTGCCAGACGTATACGTGATGCGGATGGTACTTTGCACGTAATGTCCGATGGTGGAATTCGGCCGCTGGAATCAACCCGAACAGCTCCTCTGAGCACTGCCCGTGATAAATGCGGTAGAAGATGCAGAGAGAACCCACATCTCTATGCAATGCTAGATAATCAAGCCGATCGGAGATGACTTGATCGTCGATGATTCGAGCCGCTCTTCGTTGTATGCGGTCAAATGGAAGAAGCTGGTACTGGGGAGCACCCGCCCAGAGGTGAGAACAGTACTCCATGTGAGGCCGAATTTGCGCCTTATAAAGTTGCAGGCGGTGGCTTTTAGTGAAGTACTGTCTCGCCTTACTGAGTACACCAAGCTTTTTAGAGGCCAGTTTGTCCTTCTCTTCCAAGTGACCACGGAAGTGGCCTCCGGTCCTTGACACTAACCTATGCGAAACATAGCGGCACTGGGCCGCTACTTCACGCCGGTATTCTGTGCGAGTGTGGTAATTAACCCGAACGAGTCTGGCCCGATTATGCTGACGTCATAAGACGGCTGCGTGACTCTCCCACTTCTAAAAAGCCCTTAGTCCCCTCTTACGCCACACATGGGCCTGGGACTCCCCTATTCTTTTTACGCCCCGGGGAAAGTACAGGGGAAATATATATATATTTATATAAGTACAGCTTACATTTATTATTTATAATTAACACATTAAAGAGGAGGAAAAATATAGATTTAACTACTTAAAAATAAATAATATGATAAATTGATAAAATAGTTACGACTACAGGTATATTTTCACGAGACGACGAAAAATTGCTCAAGTATCCCTTGCCCTATCCAGGTGGCGGCCGGCGAGCGAATGGTAGGTGGGTGGGCGCACACCGCCGATTGTAACGAGATATCGCAGTCAGTGCGGGCGTCCGTCGCCGCGGCCGGCCTGCGGGGCGGCGCGCGCCCGTCGTCGCTGCTGGCGCGCGAGGACCGCGAGCGGATCGCGGCGCTCGTGTGGGGCGCGCCCGACACCACGCCGCACGAGGCGCCCGCACTCGCGCCCGCACTCGCGCCCGCCTCCGCCGCCTTCACCGCGCTCTACAGCTCACACGCGACCACGCAGACTGGGTGACTACACTACACTGTACAACACACTATCGCGATTGGCTAGCGCTCGGCAGAATGGAACCAGTCCGCATACAAGCTGTGGAATGAACTTCCTTGTGCGGTGTCTCCGGGACGATCCGTGGGCGATGCATTAGCGTCCACTTGTGATAGTCCTCAGCAATTTTCATTGCCCGCGAGAGCCCCCAATTCATTGCGCACTAAGATTATTGGAATAATTGATTACTAGATTAATCAAACACAATAGGTTGGTAGGTTTAGGAGTGGTAGTGCCATGTTGGGTCCTCACGGACACAACCGCATTGGGCCGGCACGCCCGGGGAAATACCACTCCCCCACTCGAAACCGGCGTGAAATAGCGGCTATTCCGCTGTGTTTCATCCGGTGAGTGGGGTATCCGGAGGCCTACACCCCCCCTCCCAAATACAAATGGCAGCACGGACTAAAAATAGACTACTCCAGGACGGTACCAGGCTATGCAGCCCTGGAGAATCCGTCCCTGGGCGTCCACAATTAGGGCCTGAACCTAATAGTGGTTGCCCAGGCTGCCCCGCGTATTCTGGAGGGGACAAATCTGCGCTGACTCGGGGCAAACAGAGCAGGAGGCTTAAACCACCCTCCTCCACACTCGCTGTGGACTTTTGCAACATCAGGGGCCTTCGCTCAAATTTAATGCCGTCCACTTTCACCTGGAGTCTTGGCCCTGCTCTTTTTAACCGAGACACAGATATCCTCCCTGGCTTATTCATCTTACCTTTCATACCCGGGGTATAATTTGGAACACTCCTTTATACCACGGGCTGGCATGTGCGTTTACGTCAGGATGTCTGTTCTGTATCATCTGGCTGCGTGTAGACTGCGATTACTTTACGGAATGTGTAGTCAGCAGAAGATCTAATAAGGACGGCATGTGGCTATCCACATCCGGGAGATATCTGCGTCTCCGTAAGGAAACACAAGGCCGGCTGCGCCGTCTCAAGGTGGTGGTGGACGGCGTTTCAATTAGAGTGAATTCTCTTGATATTGCAAAAGTCCACGTTGAGTGTGGAGCGGGGTGCCGTGGTGTTACTGCCTCGTTTGTCCTCGGTAATGCGCGGTTCTGTGCCCACCCCATAATACGAAGGGCAGCCCGAGCGAGAGTGCTCGGGGAGGGATTCTCCGGCTCTGGTAGATATTTTGTTGGGGGAAGGGATGGCCACCGGTCCTCGACACTAACCTATGCGAACATAGCAGCACTAGGCCGCTACTTCACGCCGGTATTCTGTGCTAGTGTGGTAATTAACCCGTACGAGTCTGGCCCGATTTTGCTGACGTCATAAGACGGCAACGTGACTCTCCCACTTCTAAAAAGCCCTAAGTCGCCACTTACGACACCCATGGGCCTCCCCTATTCTTTTTACGCCCCGGGGAAAGTACAGGGCTTCTTCCATTTGACCGCATACAACGAAGTGCGGCTCGAATCATCGACGATCGAGTCATCTCCGATCGGCTTGATTCTCTAACATTGCGTAAAGATGTGGGTTCTCTCTGCATCTTCTACCGCATTTATCACGGGGAGTGCTCAGAGGAGCTGTTTGGGTTGATTCCAGCGGCTGAATTCCACCACCGGACATTACGTGCAAAGTACCATCCGCATCACGTAGACGTCTGGCATTCCCCAACCGCGCGTTTTGTTCGAAATTTCTTGCCGCGCACAGCCACTTTTTGGAATCAAGTACCGGCAGCGGTCTTCCCGAACAGATACGACCTAGGGACCTTCAAGAAAAAGGCATACTTTATATATTATTATACACTCAGCGGCACAATTAACCGCCCACCTTGATTTTTTACGATTTTGGTTTAATTGATTGTTATTTTATAACGTAGGTATATTGAAGTAAAATGAAAGATAATATTGCTTTTAATTATTACGTTTATTTATAAAAAAGTCTGAAAAACTCTTTGACCGTAAATTAACAAATGTGATGAAATGGCTTAAAAATAAAAAATCTGCTGAATAAATGAATTCTAATAGTGCGTATTTCCACCTCTAGCCCTCATGACTTCCATCAAACGGTTTGGCATGCTGTCGATGACATCTTTGATCTGTTGTTGTGGAATGTTCTGCCACTCCTCAATCACGGATTGTTTTAATTCATCTATGGTGGTTGGAGCTGGTGTGCGGCTTCGAACACGTCTTTTTAAATTGTCCCATATGTGTTCTATAGGATTTCAATCTGGGCTCCGGGATGGCCATATTAATTTTCAAATGCCGACGGTATCCAGGTACGCGGTAACAACTCTAGCAACGTGGGGGCGAGCGTTGTCCTGCATTAATAAAAAATCTTCGCCAATAAATGGAGCAAATCCTTATTTCAATTCCAGAAAATGCTGAGTGGTTGTCCTTTTCATGACGCCGTATTTTTAAATTTGTTAATTTTACTATGTATATAATGTTTTGTGTTGTCAAGAATAAATGAATACTTTACTTTACTTTACTTTAAATGGCATTACATGAGGTTCCAACACTTCTGTTACATACCTCTCAGCATTTGTTCCACCTCTTTCGAAGATAACCAAGTCGGTGCGTACTTCGTAAGTTATGCCGCCCCATATCATGATAGAGCCACCTTGGTAACCTACTGTTTCCACAACAGTACATGGTGCAAACCTTTCATTATTGCGTCTGTATACACGCTGGCGACCGTCAGGACCGTGCAAGCATATTCTTGTCTCGTCAGTAAACATAACATGCAACACCAAGTTTCCGCGCCACGTAACGCTGACTAAACCCTTCGTCGATAAGAGCGACGGCTCTCGCCACTGAATTATTATCAAATGGCATGTTTGTGATGTCCAAACACTTTAAGCTTTAAGTTACGAAACCAAAACAAACTCAAATTGTTTACTTTTAATGCCACTGAAGCAATGTAAGCAGTATGGCAACTAACGATGATGAGACGAAGTTCGATATTTATCCTATTCACAACTTATGCGTAAAAAAAAAATAAAGTGGGTAGTTTGTAATTTTTTCGTCACTACATTTCCTTCACACTTGACTTATTTATGCCCAGTAACTTAGAACTGCGATGACATCAAAATTTGCCACTTTAAAAGGGTGGGCGGTTAATTGTGCCGCTGAGTGTATATTATATTATTCCCGCCTTAGAAGTAGATTAAAAAAAACTCTGTTTTCCGAAAAAAAGAGTTATTCGTAAGATGTCAAACTTTAAGGGAATAGTGTTCCAACACAATGGGTAATCAAACAACCCAGCCCAAAATTACTTCGTAAAATAGTGTCGAGCGAGGTGTTGGCAGATTTTATCGCGAACTACCAATCACGAATTATTTTAACCGACTTCAAAAAGGAGGAGTTTATCAATTCGATCGGTATTTTTTTTATGTATGTACACTCTGAGATTTATGATCTGATTAACGTAATTCTTCTTTTGTTTTATGTGAAATAGACGCCATTTGGTCTCATAAAAGTTACATAGCTTGGCCCACTAGTTTTCATTTTATGAAAATTTTCGTCTACCTGGATGACATAACTGTTTTCTGTGTACGGCATTTTTTGGAGTTTTCATTCAGGCTGATTATATATTATTATTAACTGACACTAAAACGTAAAAAATAAAAAAAAAACAACGTTTAAAAAAACCGACTTCAAAAACTGAAAAGTATCAAATAACTAAAAATTTAATTTAATACACCTCTTATGCAAACCTTCACCTTGAATATTAATAAAATACTATTATTTGTATGTGCTACATATTGATAGCTTTGAAGTCGGTGCCAAGCCAAATGTAATAAAGGTACACACGCCACGCGTGGCTTTGAGCGGGATAGCTTCGTCTAGAACAAAACAACCCAAGTGGACAGACACGTGTGGCCAGACAACCTAAATAATTACAGTAAGTAAGCTGTTTGTAATATTAAGTTTTATTTAGTTTAGGGCTTGGCATTGACTAAAAACCTATCAATAGGTAGCACATATAAATAATAGTATTTTATTAATATTAAAGATTTGCATAAGAGGTGTATTAAATTAAATTTTTAGTTATTTGACTTTTCAGTTTTTGAAGCCGGTTTTTATAAATGTTGTTTTTTTTTGTCGTTAATATGTAGTTAGTGTCCTGTCGATTAATACGTAGTCAATCGTTATGTCAACAGAAAAAGTGAAGTGATAGTGGGTGATAGCGTGGCGATGCGAGCGTCATCGCTAGTGATTGGTCGCTCGTCGAGCAGTGGCTTGGTATTGGACGCGCGGTGTCGCCGGGTCACCGACAAACACGCCGTCGTGTTCCGAGACGAGGTAAGTGCGTGTGGACACACATATAACAGTATAAAGAAGAGTGATACAATAAGATAAACCAAAAATTTTTTCATGGAAAAAGGAAGACAAAAGAGCGTTCGGGTCACCTAGTGTAAAGTGATCACCGCCGCCCACATTCTCTTGCAACACCAGAGGAATCACAGGAGCTTTATCGGCCTTTAATTCCTTAAACCTTCCGGTGTACGCACTTTATTGAAAGTACCCATGTCGTATCGTCCCGGAAACACCGCACAATGAAGTTAATTCCACAACTTTGTAGTACGTGGAAGAAAGCTCCTTGAAAAGCGCACAGTGGACATATCCAGATCCAGTATACGCAGAAGATCAAAGCATCAAAACGGCAACAGAAATCAGTGCACAAATGTTCCTATGGCAATTCATGTTATACTTGTATAGTATGCTCGAAACAGCCAACGTGTCGACGCGACTTTAAATATGCTAAAAATCACACTTCTAGGGCGTCGTTAATGGAGCACGGTAATACTTCAAGCCGGCTCACATTCTAGCGCTCTACAAAGCGCAGGTCCGGCCACATATGGGCGAATGCTACACGTTCGATATTTATCGCGATATTTGGATCTCGATCCAGGATCACCATATTTATCGAGTGTGTAGTATAATGTATCACGGATCGTGATACGGATCGCTGGATTTCTAAAAATCCAGAAATCTTGGATCTATTAAGTATCGTCGAAAAATATCGAGCGTCTAGTTTCTGGTCGATATTTATCCTGTTAGCGATGGAGGAGGACGCGCTGAACGAGACTGCAACCTCCTCTGGAGCACGAGTGATCAATTGGGATTGAAACAAATTTATTATATATAACCATCTATTTCTTCGTATAAACGAATCTAATTTAACACTTTTACGTGCGTCAATTTATCTCTGTCTTGAAGCCAATATTTTCACGATTTCTTTCTCTTCACACGCCTTTGTAATGGTAATGCCAATATAATATGATAGCGATAGCTTTTTTATATTGTCACTCATTGCACACCAATCACAATGCACGTCGTTGGTGAATCAAATTCTTCACCGAACTGGTGCGATCCGTATCGAACGTGTAATATAGGCTTGCGCTCCAGAATGTCACTCGATAAATATCATGCTTGCAGCACTTGGCATGGAGTATTGTTGTCATCTCTGGTCTGGCGCACCCCAGTATCAGCTCGATCCATTTGACCGCGTGCAACGCAGAGCAGCTCGAATTGTCGGCGACCTAGTGTTCTGTGAACGGCTTGATCACCTGGCGTTTCCGAAGAGCTGATTCACTTGCTTCCTGCCGGTGAATTCCATTTTTGCACGACACGCCAAAAATTATAATATCACCCAACCATCGTATCAATTATCATTATTATTAATCAACAATCATAAAAAAATTCGCCGACAGAAGTGGAAACTTAGAACGTTTAGTATTAAAATTTGAAGTTTCACATTGTTTAATAACAATTAAATTATTAATTTCAATTTATTTTTAATAATATACTTATAAAACAAAACACTATTTCACTAAATCTATTCAATTTCACTTTTAAGATACACACAGCACTAATGTTGCACAATACGATAGTTGTATAGCTACAGATATACTGCTATAAACATTTCGATAACGCGAACGCTCGAGATTTCAAAGAAGTTTTCGCTTCAAACAGGAATCATAACCAGTATATAAGTAGAAAGTGCGATATAATTCTCTGAATCCATTATTATTCTTATTTTAAATTTTTATTTAAACTTTAAATTTAAGTTTGTGTTTTATATTAAATTTAAATACCTGTGTTTAGTTGCAAAATATTATAATATAATATACAATCTTCTTCAGGTGGAAACTAAAGATGTCTTAATGCCTTATTTATTCTAGATAACGCCATAATGTCACAAATGAGTGTGTTTTTGATCAGCTATTTAGTACACTTGCTAGATATTGTGTCTTTCGCCCGCTTTGAATTTGTCATCTGAAATGTTTAATTTATGTTTCAACCTAAGATCATTTAAAGGTCTAGACAGCTGTGAAAACTTCTAAAAAAATTGAATTTAGAACCAACCTCTATTTTGAGGAATTCACACACACACACAAAGTGTCATACAAATCGCGAGTGTAAGGCGGCCCAGTTTCCACAAAAGCGGAGTGGAGTGCGTTTTGATAACTAATCAGATTTCGTTATTTCAACATCTCCTCTCCGTTTAGCTTCGGTAAAAATAAAATAAATAATAAAGTAAAAGCGACTTGGAGTGTAATTAAGAATGAAACTGGTAGATCGAATTGCCGTAACACCTCTATCTGTTTAAATATTAATAATCGCGTTATAAATTCGGAAATAGAAATTGCAAATGAATTTGATAAATACTTCTCCGAAATTCCGATTATTATCGGGACCTTAATTCTTAATTCTTCACCAAAAGCAGCACATGATATGCTTAAATTACACGTACCGGTATCTTCCACTGATTTGAAATTTAAGAATGTTAGAGATAGCGATATAATAAATTAACTTTAAATTCATTAACCTCAAAAATACAATAGACCTATGGGGCCATTCGACTAATATTGTAAAATATATACTTGACATTATAGCACCTGAATTAGCAATAATATTTAATGAATGCATAGATGAGGGTGTGTTCCCTGACCTCATGAAATACAGTAAAGTTATACATTTGTTTAAATCGGGCAGTTCTTTTGACCCTGCTAATTTCAGACTTATTTCAGCGCTGCCTGTTTTTAGTAAAATTTTTGCAAAACTTTTGCTTCAACAGCTACAAATGCATTTTTGTAAATTAATGTACAAAAATCAATTTGGTTTCACTAGGGGCTTATCAACAATTAATGCGGGTACTAGACTCATTGAGCACATCTTTGACACCTGGGAAGAGTCACAGGATGCATTGGGCATTTTTTGTGATTTGTCCAAAGCATTTGACTGCGTCCACCATGAAACTTAACTCCTAAAACTAAAGCATTATGGAGTGAAAAATAGAGCCCTAAATCTGTTAAAATCATATTTAAGCGAAAGAGTTCAGATAGTCGATGTAAATGACAAACGGTCTTCGGGTAAACCTGTGGGACTAGGTGTTCCACAGGGTTCTATTCTCGGTCCTTTCTTGTTTCTTATTTATATTAACGATCTACCGTTTGTGGTAGATGATAGCCATGAGATTGTATTGTTTGCTGATGATACTTCACTTATTTTTAAAGTGAAGCGACGTGCAGATATTGATGACGAGGTAAACAATGCACTCTCAAAGATAGTGCGTTGGTTTGAGACGAATAATCTGCACTTAAACAGTAAAAAAACAAAGTGTTTACGGTTCATTACACCAAACACAGCGGAGGTACAAACTAACGTACTTATAAATGACCAGAGATTGGAACTTGTGAACACTACGGTCTTCTTGTGTATCACGTTAGATAAAAAGCTTCAGTGGGGTCCACATATTGCTCATCTAGCAGATAGACTCAGCTCTGCGGCTTATGCAGTTTGAAAGATTAGAGAGTTCACAAAAATCGTCACCTTTTTGCTCTTAATAGTGATTTTCATTATTATAACACTAGAAATAAGGGATTGCTTGTAACTAATTCTAGTAGGCTTCATAAGATACATAATAGCTTTAAGGGTAAATGTATACACTTCTATAATAAAGTCCCAGCCACTGTTCAGGCATTATCTATAAATAAATTTAAATGTTTTAAAAAAAATGGCTCATAAATGCTATTACTCCACTGCTGAATATCTAAATGATCGGACAGCCTGGGACTAGATTGTGATAATTTTATAGCGATAGAAATGATTGTACAATATTGTATATTATTATTGAAAAGAGCGCAAAAAAAAGAATGCTGGGAGAGTTTCTTGCGCCGCTTCTTCTCTCTCAGAGCGCCATTTGTTTCCGAAGCGGTAGTAGTATCTAGTAGTTATTAGAAATGACATCAAAAAGAATTCTAAAGGAATTTTAATGGATCAAACGGAGAGGAGAGATGTCTCATTATACTTTGATTTTGTGCCGCGAGCGAGCAAGCGGCGCGGCAGAGCGGACATGTGAGATGTCTGTGGCCGGGCGGTCGGCGCGGAGCCCCTCATCCGTGTCTCGCACACTTCTTCGTTCCTTCCGTACTTTTCACCGACTTTAGAAGTTTAGCAAAGTATTAACTCAAAAAAGGAGGAGGCTCCAAATATAGTCTAATATATAATTACATTAACATAATATAGTCGGTAATAAAGTGTTTGTTCGATGTCGGTTTTTATTTTTTATAATATTTTCAGTTAAGTTTGTTTGTTTCTTCTTCCTCAAGCAAATTAATATATAACTTTTGTAACGACATGACGTCTTCCCTTGGTAGATATCAGTTAACTGATTTCGAGCTCTCACAGCTCACATCTCCTCTCCGCTTTGGTGGAAATAACATGACCGTTTCGCGGCTAATTTCCTCTCGTCTCCTCTCCTCTCCGCTTTGGTGGAAACCGGGCTTCAGACGTAGCTTGTAACGCACTTTAAACTAATATTCCTGGCCTGTTTTTATCGGTTATCTAACAGCAAGAGACTCTATCTAGACAAATTATGTAAGGTCGCCTCATGCTAATCTCTGTTATTTAGTACGAGATTATCCATTATTTTCATAAAAAAAGATTGTCCATAAGAATGCAAGCAACTAACTAACTACATTTTAATCCTAACTATGTAGTCCAAAGCTAAAGTAGTTGTTTTTTTTTTATTACAGGTAACAAATCACTTCGAGCTGATCAACTATTCGGAGTACGGGACGCGGATTAACGGCGTGCTGTACGCGTTCGACCTGTCGAAACACGACACGAAGGACACGCGCGACCGACCGGACGCTCTGCGACATGTCCTCAGCAAGGACAAGCCTAAGTTCAAGTCAGTGATACACCGGACAGACATAATAATTCGAAACACTTTTGAAGTTATACATTATACACTTCTTTAAGCACGTTATGAAAAAAAGATGAGAGTGATATTTTAAGATGCGCGCGCATCACTGTAACACAAAAGTATCAGAGTGAAGTTGGTAAAATATGTCTTTTCAATAATGACAATTATTGATATTTGACACATTTATGACAAATTACATTGATTGTTTTTTCGTTTTATTTATTTAGAGCATTGGTAACAAGACCAAACCAAAAGAAAATACAATAAAATAATATTTTAATAGGTTTATAACTTCAAAATTACATTCACATAAAAGCAAAACATATGGAAGTTTGTACCTTTTTGATGTTATTGAAAATAAACTTATTTGACTATTATTACGTTGCGCGCGCACAACGACATCTAAAAATATAAGTTTTCAGAAATTTTCTGACGTTTGCGACATTAATAAATTTTTTTGGTTTCTTCGTCCATTATAAGAAAATGCAAAGGGTTCAAGTCAATACAGCCGTATTCGTTAATATTCAATAATTTATTCACTACGGATAAATAATTTTAAGGATTTGTTTTGTGACGCAAAACAATTATAACTTCTTGCGTGCATACGTAATTACACATACTATATATATATAAGTATACGTACGTACATACGTATACACACATTTTTTTATATAACGGAGCGAACAGACAAACCACTTGATGTTATTCAGCTTCATCTGTCTGCATATAAACACAAATTGGGCCACACGTTTTTTCGTGCCTTTTTTTCTTGCCGCTTTTAGGGTCCTTATCTTTTAATATAACATAAAATTTTGTACTTCTTACTGCGCTCATCGCTCTAAGGCGCAACCTCCACGAGCGAGTGAGATGTCATTACCGAGGTGCCTGACTGTGTTATTTTTAGAAAATATCTGATAGGTATTTTGGAAACAATGTTTTAATATCAATAATTTAATTAACAAAAACGAGTGAAACGTGCACTTTTCCAGAATATCGTAACAGAGAAATAAACAGTAATAAAATTGTTTTTTTTTTTGGTTTGTCGCCATCGGAGTATCGTCGTATCGAGGAGATACGATAAAAGCGTGAACTTGTCTCGATACATTCACCTGTGGAGGTAGCGCCTTAGACGTCACAGTACGTAAGTCTTGGATCTAAGGATAAATATAAATTGTATGAATATAAAAATGAATAACTTTACATGTTATTCAAAAAGAACTATAATTAAGGATTAAGTTATTAACAAATCTTCCACCGCTATTCATCTATCTATGTGAAGGTGTGAGTTTGGCAACACAATGACTTGTTTATAAACTTCTATAAATAGATATGACGCAGCTTATAAAAACAAGTCTCAAATGTAAGCAATGACAGAAGTAAAAATAAAATTTAAATAATGCATACTTCAATATTATTGAAGGTTATTTTATTTTATGCGAGATATTAAATTCATGAAAAGTGCAATAAATTATGAGAAATTCGAATACTTGCAAAGTACAAATAATTAAATTTCGTATGTTTATAATTTTTTAATAAAATTATTACTCCAGAATTGTGCGTACTTCAATATGGCACTGAGTGGCGCTGCATTGTATTGGCAGGGCGTATCAATTAACATCAGCTGAACGTTCTGCTCGTCTCGTCCATTATTTTCATAAAAAAAGCGATCACTAATTATGACATTAATCACGACCATCGTGTTCACGAAGCATCCTTACAAAAAATTAATTCAAGCTCTAAAGATCTATCGCTACTGCTCGAAATAACTATTTAAAAGTCAATGTTTGTGTTTTCACTTACAGGATAACCGACTCGTTGACTCAACCAATGAATGAACAGCAATTTTGCAAGTGTCCCGAGAAGCCGCCGCCTTGTGATGCTGCGTGGGAGGGCTCCGCCCTGCTGGTGCACGGGGCTCTGGTCGAGTTCGGCTGCCTCAAGTATATATTCAGTGTTACAGACGTGAAATCATTCCCATATGAGAGCCCAAATGAAGAACCCGCTTTCTAAAATGTAGACCATTTTGTTTCGTATCACTGACCTGTATAAATACCACTGGACAGGCTGTTCCATATGTTTGACACCAATTTTTTTTGTGCCTAGTTGAAGCGCCACTCGCGAGCGTCCAGAGAACTAATTTTGACGAATACAAATGGCTGCGGGAGAAGCGTACAGTACTCTGAAGTGTTTTTGCAGTTTGGATTAATTTCGTTCGTTTTTCGTGTTATTTATACTTCAAGAATTCACGTATTAAAGTAAGCATTTTTTTTTTGTAAATAGTTCCCCACCATCTATCGATGTTTGCTGAGGTTGTCATCACTAGTTTAAGTACCGCAGACTCTTGCAGTGCCGTATCGTTCAATTTTTTTTTTTTTCAAAATTTTATTTGTATAATTATTTTGTTGTTTCTTAGTATTTTTTGTCACTTGGGACTAAAAATATACAAACTTAATTTTTATATCAACTCGTAAGTTGAAGAAAACTATGATTTATCCAGTCATCAAATAATGGTTAATAGATGTATACTTTTTTTTAACCTATTTATGTCACGTCATGCTGTTTGTTTTCCTAATAAAATAAATAAAAATCAAGATGGTTGGCTTGGTGGTTAGAGCGCTGGGCGTATCCCTAAGCAAACCGGCTATCCCTAATTTATAATTATATTAAATTATTAAAACTTTCGTGAGTCATTATTCAATTATCTATTAATACGGCGTTACGTTTTTGTCGGTGTCGGTACCGACTAGTTTCGGACCATTCGGAGGTCCTTCATCAGGGTGAGTGTGGTGGGTTCGCGATAACGTCCCACCTCTTACTCGTCGTCGAGACCGACAAAAACGTGAGTAAAGCCGTATTAATAGATAATTATAATTAAATATTTATACAATACATTAAAGTCTCATCACAAATATCTTATTACAAAATAGTATATGATGATAATGAATCTTGGACTAAACAAATATTATTTATATCTTAGTTTGTTTCATATCGATTCTTACAACATAAGTTTTTTATGCAACTCTCATACAAAACTATAGATATATTCATTATAATCACACGCGCCATACTAGCCGGATGTAGATCTGCTGATTTTTGGAAAATGGCGACTTTTGTTCACCTTTTGTGGGCTATGTCGTTCTCGTTTACCTCTACCATGGTATAATAATATACTCCTTGCTGGTAGGAAATTTATTGAAGAAGGCGTTACTTTGCGGATATCCAAAATTATCCAAATCATTTGAGTTTTCTTTAGTGTTAATTCCGCCAATAATTGTCTTTAAACAATTCGACACGTGCTTCGCCTCTACACGAGGCATTCTCAGGACATGTTGAGTCGCCAAAATCTGGCACGAGACTGGCGGAATTAACACTCAAGAAAACTCAAATAATTTGGATTCTTACTGGTATTCTCTTACTGAGTTGCCGTATGACTACGTCACGATAAGTGCTACCATTGATTGCCTTTTTCATTAAATTTAGTTACCCTCTCTTTAAAGAAAATAAAATAATTTACTAAGCAAGCTTAACTACTTAATAACTCGTGTGATTCATCTATTTATATTTTTTTTTTATGAAAATAAGTTTTCATAAAAAAAATTATCTCGTCCCTTAGGACGAGACGAGCAGGACGTTCAGTTAATGGTAATTGATACGCCCTACCCATTACAATGCGGTACAGCTCAGGATTATTGAAAACCCCAAAAATTCTGAGCGGCACTACAATTGCGCTCGTCTACTCGATACATAAGATGTTAAGTCTCATTTTCCCAGTAATTTCACAAGCTACGGCGCCTCACAGACCGAATCACAGTAATGTTTCTGTACATTACTGCTTCACGGGAGAAATAGACGCCTTTGTGGTACCCAGCTTCCTGTGCAACGCCTCCCACTGGTTATTTGAATTTTATTACTTTATTGAATTCTTAGTTCATAATTGCTTTATTAAGTTAAAAACAGAGTTTTCTCGGGTAATTCACATCGGGTAATCAATCACAGTGGCACGACATCACATTGACAAGTGTCATATGCATCCCGTGCCACTAAATAAATAAAAAAAAACGAGTGTCATACTGACAGCTCGCCATTTCATTGCTATTGTCGTGTCGCTCACATCTATAATGTTGTTTTAATCGAAAATAGTTTGAAAACACTCATCGCAACTGCTGACGTATTCTTTAGCCAATCACGTGACCCAGCTGTAAGAGAATACCAGTCCGTAGTATATTAATATACCATAACTTCTAGCTATGTAAGACAATCGAGCTTTAATATTTGAATGTATAGCTATGACTTCTACCATCTGGCATGTATCTAAAAGCATATGTGACTCATAGATATCCAAGTAATAATTAGTGTATACTGTATACTATTCTGCCAAAAAGGGTACCGGGAAAAGATGATTTATACACAAAATGTTAGATAATCATTCAAATTTATTTTATCTCCTTCAAGGTATGCTCGTTCAGAAACGATACACTTAAGTCCAGTACCAGTGGGAGGCTCCTTTGCACAGTAAGCCGGCTTGATTATGGGTACCACAACAGCGCCTATTTCTGCCGTGAAGTAGTAATGTATAAGCATTACTGTGTTTCGGTCTGAAAGACGCCGTACCTAGTGAAATTACTGGGCAAATGAGGCTTAACATCTTATGTCTCAAGGTGACGAGCTGTTATACCCCAGTTATGTAGGTATTAATGCTGACTTAATTGCTATTCCATCTCAACCAGCATTATTGGATCAGTAATATAAGCCCTAGCTGCGCGCGGGCAGTCAGTTCGTGCTCGCTTCTCATAAGTTACGGTTCTGCCCAAGGGTCTCTAAAACTATTATTGTATAATCAAGTCTTCATATTCCTTATAATATATTATATTTCTTTGTGTTAAATAAATGTTTTTTTTAAAAAGCGAACTCAAAAGAGACCCATAACATTTTTGGTGGCAGCGGTGGGATACGGAAATCCCCAGTGACCTTAAATTATTCATAAACCAATAAAAATCATTACTCATAAAAGTGTGAATCTGTGATCGTGAAAAGTGTTATTCATCGTGTAATCAAAAAATCCCCAGTGATCTTAAACCCAATAAATCAAAAATCGCTATTCATAAAACCGTGAACCTGTGATTGTGAAAAGTGTTATTCATTGTGTAATCAAAATCTCCAGTAATCTTAAATCATATACAATCCAATAAATCAAAAAGTCTCTATCCACAAAATCGTGAACCTGTGATCGTGCAGTGTCGTTCATCGTGCAACTTGCAACACAATCGTCGTGAAGGACTGAAGAGTCAGCATTTCGGGAATCACGTCTTATCGCATCAATGCTCGAGGCATTCGCCGTATTAGCCGCCTTATCGTAAGTCTTTTGTCATTGTTTTGTCTAGAGCTGTTTATTAGGGTCCCTCCAGACTATTTGTTAAAATTATTATAATCAATTAGTTTGTTAATTATTTTACAAGATCTTATATATTTTATGTCAAGCATCATTACACCTGCGACGTGTCGCGTGACGTAATATGCCCAAAGTCTCCAAGGTTGAAGATACTAAATTAAATATTAACATCCCCGAAGTGGACGAGGCCTCCACCGATCTAACTAAATCACCAATACATTCGCCAAGAATCACTAGAGCCACTCTCGCAGCAACAGTCATGGCTGAATTAGACCTAAATACCCTATTTAAATTTATTAAACCTTACGACGGCAGCCGAGAATCAGTCAATTCATTTATAATTAATTCTAATAACGCATATGAGCTAGCTTCCGACTCACAAAGACCAGTTCTTTTTAAATATATTCTTAGCCAGTTGCATGGAAAGGCAGAAATTGCTTGCTCTATAAAGGAATTCACATCCTGGGATCAACTCAGAGAATTTCTTAAAACCCAGTTTTGTGAACGCAAACATTATTCACATCTTCTTACGGACTTACAAGAAAGTAGGCAAAACCCACAGGAAAACGTTAGCCAGTATTCGCTTCGAGTGGAAACTTGCCTCTCACAATTATTAACCGAAATTTCCTTGTCTAACACTAAAGCTAAAGAGTTACCTGGTCGTACAGCCGCTATGGAGGATCTTGCCCTCCACCATTTCCTTATGGGCCTTCAACCACGGGTCTCGAACATTGTGAGATGCAGGTCGCCTAAGAATCTTAACGAGGCCATAAACCTCGCGATATCTGAAGAGAGAATTCAACAAAGTATTTTCAAGAGAAATCCTAATAATGAGCACAAACCAAAACCTTTGAATCAGTATCGGCAACCACAAAGGTCACCAAATCCAAACACCAATTCACAGCCTTCAACTTCTAATTTTCGGGGATCAACAATCCCATCATCAAGTATCATTTGCCGATACTGTAAAATACCGGGTCACGATATATCAGTGTGTCGGAAACGCGACTATAACAATCGTTTCCGTAACCAACAAAATACCTTTCAGAAACAAGGGCCTCTCAGACCACCCTCACGTGTCAATTTCCTTCAAAACACATCTAGTGAAGCCTATGGCCAAGACGAGGTTGATGATGCTCAACCCGGTCAAGGTCAGGATTTAAACTAAGGCCTGGCCCGCGCTTGTGCCGTCCGGGCCGGAGATCTTCCAAAATCGACACAACACTCAAAAATCACAAATTCCTACCATGTACTAACCGACAGGGTAGCCAGCCCCAAACCGACAGTACTATTCACCTTAAATCCAACACTAACCGACAGGGTAACCAGCCCCAAACTGACAGTGTTACTACCATCTTACTATGTACTAACCGACAGGGTAGCCAGCCCCAAACTGACAGTACTACTCACCTTAAATCCAACACTAACCGACAGGGTAACCAGCCCCAAACTGACAGTGTTACTACCATCTTACCATGTACTAACCGACAGGGTAGCCAGCCCCAAACTGACAGTACTACTCACCTTAAATCCAACACTAACCGACAGGGTAACCAGCCCCAAACTGACAGTGTTACTACTATCTTACCATGTACTAACCGACAGGGTAACCAGCCCAAAATTGACAGTACTACTCACCCTAAAACCAACATCAACCGACTGGGTAGCCAGCCCCAAACCGACGATGTCTCCAATTTCATGTCTAGCCCAAATCAAGGAAACACTCACAATCAAAATATTTACGAAGTAAATATAGACACAACTAAAAGGTTGTTACCACACGTTCTTTTAAACACGCAAGTTTCACATGTTCCCCTTACGCTCTTAGTTGACTCAGGATCAGCTATATCACTAATAAAACAGTCCAGTATATTATATAAACAACATCTAAAACGGGAATCGATTAATATTAAAGGAATTGATCCAGGTGAGGAAACTACACCAACACTTGGCCATTTTGGTCTAAAATTACAGCTGGCCGAAAAGAAAACGATTTGTCATAGGTTTCATGTCATATCGAATATAAATTTACCATATGATGGCATTATAGGTACCGACCTCCTTACATCATTCAGCTGTAACATCGACTATGACACAGACATTTTGAAAATAGGTAATTTTAAAATACCACTTCATTTTTATGATCCATACTATGTAATTCCACCTCGTACAGAGACTGTGATCGAGTGTTCAATTCAAAACACTGACCTTAAAGAAGGCCTAATCCTGGATCAACATCTTTCCCATAACCTACTTCTATCCAACTGCATAGTAAGAGTCAAAGATAACAAACGTGTTAACGTAACGGTCGCAAACATATCGGAATCCCCTATAACCATTAATCCAAACTTGAAACTTAATCTTGAACCTCTATATCCCTCAGCCTTGCAAATTAACAGTACCTTCACCGAGCTCGTTGACCGAACTACAGAAGTAATAAACTCTTTAAGGACTGGTCATTTAAATCATGAGGAATCCCAAGCTCTAATTGAACTCTGCTCACAGTACTCCGACATATTCCATCTACCCAATGATCAGCTCACTTATACTACTGCACTTAATCATCGAATCAAAACGAGCTCCGATGCTCCAGTTCACACAAAATCATATAGGTTCCCTGAATGTCATAAGAAGGAAGTCGAAACCCAAATTGATAAAATGCTTAACCAAAATATTATAAAACCATCATCATCACCCTGGAGCTCACCGATCTGGATCGTACCTAAAAAGGCCGATTCCCAGGGGCAACGCAAATGGAGAATTGTAATTGATTATAGGAAACTAAACGACATTACAATTGGGGAAACATATCCAATTCCCCAAATTTCAGAAATCCTGGACCAGTTAGGGAAAAGTAAGTACTTTACTACTCTCGACTTGGCTTCGGGCTTTCATCAGATCCTCATTTCCCCAGATGACGCACCCAAAACAGCCTTTTCAGTGCCTCAGGGCCATTTTCAATTTACTAGGATGCCATTCGGCCTTAAAAATGCGCCTTCAACTTTCCAAAAATTGATGAATAATTGTCTCTCTGGTCTCCAAGGTACTAGATGCTTCGTATACCTGGATGATATAGTTATCTACTCTTATGATCTAGCTTCACATATAAAAAACCTTACATCTGTTTTTGATAGACTCCGAAATTTCAATTTAAAATTACAACCTGAAAAATGTGAGTTTCTCCGTAAAGAAGTTGCCTATTTGGGGCACATCATTAGTGAAGAAGGCGTTAAACCGAATCCCGAAAAGACTAGATCAGTCTCCGAATTCCCAACTCCAAAATCCCCCAAGGATATAAAATCCTTTCTCGGGTTAGTATCGTATTACCGAAGGTTCATTCCCGATTTCGCTAAATTGGCCAAACCACTAACTTCTCTCCTAAAAAAGGACACTTCTTTCAGCTGGAATAATGAACAGCAATTGGCTTTTGAGTCACTCAAAAACAAATTGATTACTGCACCGATACTAGCTTACCCGGATTTCACAGAGCCATTTCTTTTAACTTGCGACGCCTCAAACTTTGCTATCTCTGCTATCCTATCCCAAGGTAACGTAGGACAGGACCGTCCAATTGCCTATGCATCTCGTACACTTAATAAAGCAGAGTGTAATTATAGTGTCACCGAGAAGGAGTGTCTAGCCATAATTTTTGGCACAAAAGTCTTTAGACCGTATCTGTATGGTCATCGTTTCAAAATTTTAACCGACCATAAACCACTACAATGGCTATTTAATTGTAAAGATCCGGGATCTAGACTCATCCGTTGGCGACTAAAACTCGAAGAATTCGAGTACGATATTCAGTATAAAAAAGGCAGAACCAATTCCAATGCAGACGCTCTCTCTCGTTTTCCTGTGAATCCAATTCAATCGACAAACCCCACAACAACTTACCCGAACGCCGAACAAAGATCACAAAATCTCGATAGAGATTTAATGGACCTACTCATCTCTCCACCCTCATTTAATCCTGAGGAAGATTTATTAAATCCACCTTCCAATATTCCTGACACCTTAAGGGATGAAATTGAACACGAACTACTTGACTTACCTCTTCAAAACTTAACTGACTTACCTCAACAAGAATCAGCTGACTTACCCCAATTAAACTTAGACGATCTACCCGACTGTTTAATAGAACAAGGTACACCTGAAATCCAGGTACATGATCCTATACCATCCACTAGTACATCCCCGGATGTGCCAATTGACGATTACTCAACTTTCCTAAAATCAATATCAAATAAGGATAAGACCTTCGACACTTGTATCGAAGAACGCAATGAAAGTTTGTTGAAAAGCCCATCAAAAATAATCCTAATCCCCACTTCAATTGACTTGGATGAATCAAACCCGTACATCTCAGAAATCCTAGGCAACTCAGAAAATTCCGATACTATTACTAGCAGTGAAAAGGAACTATTCAACTTTATAAAAATAAATAACGGCAGCAAAATATATTACCTCTTATTTACCAGAGTTCATCACTTTGATAATGCTACATATCCTGAAATCTATGAAACATTTAAACATATTAGAAACGAATTACTAGTAATTGAAAATATCTCCGAAATTAGCATTTCTGATTTGAAAAACCCATTTGAAAAACATTCTTTTATTAAAATCTATAATATGTTGAGTTATTTATTCCATGAAACAAACATAAAAATAGTTATCTATCATAATAATATTATATATCCTTCCCCATCCGAAATAAAGAAAATTATGTATGAAAACCACGACATCCCCGCGGCAGGTCATTTGGGATCCGTCCGTATGCTCAATAGGATTAAAGAAACGTACTATTGGAAAGGCATGCGTAGTGACATCGAAACATATGTCAAGCAATGTAAATCATGTCAGGAAAATAAAGCTTTAAGGAAAATAAATAGAGCCCCAATGCAGATCACAAGCACTTCAACTGCTCCATTCCAACGCATATCTCTCGATGTCGTAGGTCCACTGCCTGAGGCTGGCACTGCAAGGTTAAAGTATATCCTTACTGTCCAAGATGACCTCACGAAGTTCTCTTCTGCATATCCCATGCGGAGTACCACAGCCGAAGAAACAAGCGAATGCTTGTTACACTTCATATCTATATTTGGTATACCCAAGATGATTCTCACTGATCAGGGTACCAATTTCACGTCAGACCTATTCAAAAAGACATGTGAGTTCCTTAAAATAAAAAATTTATGGTCTTCACCTTACCACCCTCAGACTCAAGGTGCTCTTGAACGAAGTCACTCAACCTTAAAAGAATACCTAAAATCATACATAAATAACGAACAGACAAATTGGCCCCGATACGTTTATACAGCCATGCTCGCGTACAACACATCCGTACACTCCACGACGCATTATTCACCATTTGAGTTAATGTTTGGCTGTAAGCCATTCATCCCTAACTCAATTTATAATGACGCCCCAGGAGCTACATACCCAGACTATGTCCGCATGC
Organism: Leptidea sinapis; assembly: GCF_905404315.1. Taxonomy (NCBI): domain Eukaryota; kingdom Metazoa; phylum Arthropoda; class Insecta; order Lepidoptera; family Pieridae; genus Leptidea; species Leptidea sinapis. The sequence continues at coordinate 13,481,057 of NC_066265.1, read as the reverse complement.
TCCAAAATCGCCTCAAGCACTCACGTGATAAAGCGTTAGAATTTATAAGGAGTTCAAAAGAGTCATCTAAAACCTACTACGACTCTCACACTCGTCCGGTCCAATATAAAAGTGGTCAATACGTCTACTTGAAAAATCACCTTAGACTCAGACGGGCACTCTCCCCGTTGTGGAAGGGCCCTTACAAAATAGTTAAAGTAAACGGAAATAACACTCTCACATTACTCATCAACCGGCGTCATGTTACACACCATGTAGATCAAGTGAAACCGGCAAATGTCGAACTTGACCCGTAGTGTAAGGATTACATAGTTGCATTATTTAAAATTAATCATATACTCACTATTATAATTTGTTTTTGTTTCTTTTTATTAGATACGATATTCACCTTTACCTAATCATACCGTTAGGAATAAGAAACACAAGTTAGCCTCTAGGTTTATTAGAATAATGTTTTATGTTTAAAATAATTACTAGTATACACCCATTACATTAAGTATATATATATATTATAATTTACAGAATACCATGTCAGGCTCGAAACCAACAAGACTATTACATACAACAGATAGATTCAAGCCCCGGACTTTATTTCGACTATCTTGGTTACCTGAAAATCAACAGCGGACAACTAAACGTCATAATGCCGTTTGACTTATCCCATTTCAACTCACATATTGAAAACATAAACTCAACCCTGACCATAGCTCAAGATTTATGTAAAAAGACTGGATTGGCTCAAGTCGAAATAAGCTGTCATAATATGATAAGTCCTTTGGTTGCGCGATATTCAGATATGTATAAGGAATTTTCGTCCATTTCACATTTATTAGAGAAAAGATCAAAACGAGCTTTGATAAGTGGAGCAGGAACAATAATAAAACAAATATTCGGAAATTTAGATGAAACCGACGGTCTCCGGTTTAATGATGCCATTACTTCTCTACATGAAAATCAAATTAAATTGGCTTCACTGATGAAAAACAATATTTTATTAACTACATCAACAATCTCATCATATAATGATACAGTAAACAAAATAAGGGTCAATGAAATCAATTTAAATAAGGCTATCGACAAACTCTCAATAAAACTAGCAAACGTCACTGACGAAACAAATCAAATGTTGTTACATTTTAATATGTATCAAATTCTTAATAATTTAGAAACCTCAATCTTAACTTTGTCATTCCAACTGGAAGATTTAACAAATGCAGTTCTATTTGGCAACCAAAATATTCTGCATCCATCAGTAATTACCCCGCAACAATTATTTAAAGAGCTCGTCGATAACCATCAGTATTTGCCTAGCGATCTGAAATTACCTGTAAAATTAGATATAAGTTCCATTAATATTATTGTAAATGTATCTAGGCTAATTTATCACTATACTAACAATAAGATATTTTTTATATTACAGATACCTTTAGTCTCTATCCCTGAATATGTTTTATTTCACAGTGTTGCTCTACCAACGCCACATAATCTAGATAAGCCCAATACTTTTAGTCTCATATTACCCAGCTCTAAATACATAGCAATGACAAAAGACAAAACACATTATTGTACCTTAAATGATCTAGATATTTGTAAGAATATTGTCCCTGGAAACTATATTTGTGATATAACAAACATTTACTCCTCAGGAATGAAACCCATTTATGAAAGTGAATTTATGACGAAAGTGATAAGTGAAACACCCAAAAATTGTGAATACCAATTTATTTACGGTCATTTAGATATTTGGAAATCCATAGAGAACAACAAATGGTTATTCATACAATCTGCATCGAACAAAGTTTCCATAGATTGTCGAAATTCAAAAATTTTCGAATTTGACATTTTAGGTACCGGCATACTCACGCTACCCAGTAATTGTATTGGATATTGTAAAAGTACTACTTTAATTCCTAAGTATAATTCGTTAAATGTTTCTGTACCCATTGGTTATCCAAGTTTTAATTTGTTAAGTGATAACTGTTGTAACATAACTAAATTTAATCAACTCAGTTATAATGTATCCCCTATTGAACTACAGAACATAGATTTAGATGATTTTAAATTAAATAAACACATTTTCTTAAACCAACTTCAGAACATAGACAAAATTATAGAAAGTCCACACATTATTAAATACGGGATACATTATTCTGTTCTAACTATATTCATTTGTGTAATAATATTATTTTATGTTTCGTATAAATTTTATAAATGTGTAAGACCTGGCAGCAGACCTAAAGTAACGATACCAAAAGTAATATTTAAAACAAAATCAGAAGATATAGAAAGTAATAATTCCGGACTTCACGAAATTCCATCACCTTACTGGGGTATAACAGAGCGCAATTGTAGTGCCGATCAGAATTTTTGGGTTTTTTGAGAATCCTGAGTGACACTGCATTGTAATGGGCATGGCGTATCAATTACCATCAGCTGAACGTCCTGCTCGTCTCGTCCCTTATTATCATTAAAAAAAAATCAACGAATAATCAAATTATCGAAGCATTTTTAAACGCTTTTTCCAGAACTGAATTTAGGTCTTTTAGTAAATTCTCCTTTGGGTCTTCTACCGAATGAAAACGGATGCCACGAAGTGGTAATTTGAGTTTGGGAAAAAGAAAGACGTCGGCTGAAATAATATCTCGTGAATAAGCTGGTTGCTAAAAGGTATTCGTTGAGTTTTTGATGTGCCTAGTGCGTAAACGCTTTGTGGTGGTGCAAAATCCAAGAATTTTCTTTACACATATTTTGCCCTTTTCATCAACGTTTCTCTCTTAAACCCCGCATAATGCTCAAATATCACCGTATGACCTTCCGTTAAGAATTCCTAAGGCAGTTATAGAGACTGCCGAAAGGAGTGAAAACTTAGAACATATAGTATTAAACTTTGAATTTTGACATAAAATATTAATCAAACAAAAACACTATATCAGTAATGCAAATTATATCCCTTCGCGATCCGATCTCTAGAAGCCTCTACTCCGATGAGGTGAAGCGATTTTAGCGCGCGAAAGTGTATCTATATCTATGCGTATTATTTTAAGTGTAGCAAAAGAATGCTTATAGTAATGATAATTTCAGTGAATGTATCTGAAAGCTATCGAAACAAGTTATAAGACCATGCATAAATTATTCATATTGTGTTTAATTTTATTTTACGCACACGACACAATGTTGAAAAACCGGTATATTTTAGAATAAATGAGTATTATCAATGAAGGCCATTTTTTGTTAGTGTTTATGGTTTTGTAATCAACTTTATATGTTCTGGTGTCATGTAGCGATTCTCGAATTTGTACATTTGGACCGGTGGAACGCTAAAAGATATACAAATTGAACTTTTCACTTAATCCATTCAATTTCCCTTCTAAGATATACACAGCACTAATATTGCACTACGTCAGATGTACGTAAAATATACTGCTATAAGCATTTTGATGACGCGAACTCGCGAGATTTCACCCATCCAAAAAGTGTCTAAGTGACGCGAATCTATAAATTTTTCACTTTAAAATGTGTCAACTTGACTTTGACTTTTGATCACATTTGGCGTGGTTGTTGGTTTTCGGTTCAGTTGGTGGACACCACTTGAAGATTTTTGATTAGTTGGTCAATATCTTAACTCAGTAACCATACGTTTCATGAACGTTGGGTCGGAATTTAATGACAAACAGAGTCCTTAATCTAACAGCAACAAAAAATAGAATTGTAACCTTTCCCATATCATCCATTCCCGATACTTTTTTGATTGAATCTCTGTGATTTTTGTGGATAAAATAGTTCTTATATGTCTTGTGTTTCATTTGGTCACCTCTACTACGTAATCTTCCCATGACACATGTTATTATACTGTTTTTTTTAAATTATCTTTACATGCGGGGAAAATGACTTACCTGATGCAAGGTTAAAACCAACCATCTATGAGTATCTGAGGTAACAGAGTGAAGAGATGCGCTGCAGGACTTTCGAGATAGGAGTATGCTGTAAGGGTGAAGGTCCCACTGTCATATCGTTATTGGAAACTGCGGCTAGCAGATGGTTTATAGTTCTACAACTATATTTTATTTATGCTTTTTTATTATTTTACGAATTATTGACTTTATGGTGTGCGCATGCCTTAGCACCTTGATCTTTGGCACAAAGACACTAAGAGAGTGCCAATAGAAATGAAAGTTTGAAGTTACGATTCAAAAAATACAAATATTTTTTGAATCGTGAGGAAATATTATTATGTGCAGGATATACATTCAAATGAAGATTTTTTTATGTCAGTAACAGTTACAGTGTCGCGGTTTCAATGGTTTTTCCCCATCTCATTTTATGCTAACTTTTATCTATGTACGTACATACACAATATGTACAAACTTATATACAGAGGTGTCGATAGTGGTAACAGTGTCTTTAAACAGTAAGAGTTTAATGATTTTACCCACTTCAAAAAATGTTCAACGCGCTTAAAAAAGTTTGCACTTAAAAAAAACGTGCGGTCTTGGAGTGTTATATTTCTGACATTTTGGAGTGACTGTGGTCAAATTTGACTGCTGGTTGTACCGGTTATCAAAACTCAACAACGCCGAACAATCCCGAGGATATAATATTAGTTGGTAGCAGATAAAGAGATGCCCCCATAACTCTACGTAACCCCAAATTCAAACCGATCGGAGATGAGTTAATCTTCGACGATTCGATCCCCACATCTTTGTTTGCGCTCAAATAAATGAGCACCGGAGAACCCCCTAGAGGTGAGAACTAGGTACTCTATTTGAGGCAGAAATTGCGCCTTATGAAGTTTCATAGGATGGCTGTATTTTCAACTTAACAAACATTGGTTTTAAACAATTATTTGAAAAAGGAACGAAAAAGCGAGTAGGTATATATGTGTATTCTCGTATTTACCTGATGGTATGAGATCACTCTGTCCCATATTCTCTAGTAAAACTTGAGGAATCAAAAGAGCGTTGCCTACCTAATAAAACGATGTAATAAACGTAGGTATATATTAATTAACAAACCTAAAACACAGTAGGTAAGTGGTGGGCGAGTGTCGACTGGGCCTCTAAGTATTTAAAGGGATGTAAAATAATAACCCAAGAACATTTAAGTCCCAACGATACTTTAAACGTCTTGCTCAAGGGTTAAAGTACCCTTAATACCGAATAGTTGTAGTTATTGGCAGATAATCAACTGCTTTGGAAAAGTGAAAGAAAAAAATTGAAGATAATCAAGTAAAATACTAAATTAGTCAATAATAGATTTTTTTTTCTGACATTTAACTAAAATAGACCTTCGTAGCGTCAGTTAAAGTTATACTCGCCCGCGATTATTTTGATAATTTATCATATACTCAAGCGGCCTTACAAATAAACTTGGTATAAAGTTGTACCTGAGAATAAACTAAGAATAGGTACGCAAAATGTTGACTACCTATATCGCTGACAACACTGTCTATAATAATATGATATTTCTGATGTTTTGCGAATGTCAACCCGCCTTGCAAATAATGGCGGGAAACGTTATACGTCAGAATAAACCAACCATAAACAAAATGTCTATTTGTAAATATTTTGCATATTCTAGTTTAATTCTCAGGTATATCTCAAATTTATCGAAACTGATTATTTTCACATTATTCTATGTTAAACTTTTAATAATAATAATTATGAAAAGTTTCCTGGCTGGACCTTTCGCTGAATCCATCGTTCTTCACGTTGCAAGGCCAAATTATTTATGTTGATTATTACATATAAAATTATATATTTTCATATTAGTTAGTCACATATACAATTATAATCTAATTTTATTAGGTTATTGTGACGTAGGTGGGTAATAAATATTATTCTCACAGAAGTCTATTCTATATCTTGTTTATTCTGATTCGCTCTTATGTAGTTCAACCATTTTGTTTCTATTTTTACATGGGGGGTGAGCTTGGGTTCTCGACATATGCCAAATAAAGCGGCGCTAGATTCACTACTTCACGCTCTCTCTTCTGTATTTTCGTCTCTCACTCTCGTAGTGTCGTACTAATCCTATTAAGTATGGCTTGCGCTGTCGTCATATAAAAGGCATTTTCTCAAAATTGATTCCTTTAGAATTCTGTTTGATGTCATTTCTAATATACTAGATACTGCTACCGCTTCGGAAACAAATGGCGCTCTGAGAGAGAAGAAGCGGCGCAAGAAACTCTCCCAGCATTCTTTTTTTACGCTTTTTTCAATAAAAATATACAATATTGTACAGTCATTTCTATCGCAATAAAATAATCACAATCTAGTCCCAGGCTGTCCGATCATTTAGATATTCAGCTGTGGAGTAATCGAATTTACGACAGACCATTTTTTTTTATAAAACATTTAAATTTATTTATAGATAATGCCTGAACAGTGTCTGGGACTTTATTATAGAAGTGTATACATTTACCCTTAAAGCTATTATTTATCTAATGAAGCCTACTAGAATTAGTTACAAGCAATCCCTTATTTCTAGTGTTATAATAATGAAATTCACTACTAAGAGCAAAAAGGTGACGATCTTTGTGAACGTATATTAAATTTTCATAAATGTACTAACAATGAACAGTCATAATATTTAGCTCTTAAAATTTTTCTTTGAGAGACTGTCGATAACCAAGCTGATATATAGCACGAACAGCTCTCTTTTGCAGAGCAAACACTATATCAATGTCAGCAGGATGACCCCATAGTAGAATTCCGTACGTCATGATGCTGTGAAAATAACTGAAGTACACTAATCTAGCGGTCGCAACATTCGTGTACTCTCTAATCTTTATAACGGCATATGCCGCAGAGCTGGGTCTGAGGACCGAGAATAGAACCCTGTACACCTATTCCCACAGGTTTACCCGAAGACCGTTTGCCATTTACATCGACTATCTTAACTCTTTCGCTTAAATATGATTTTAACAGGACGAAGAACGAAGAATGGCTCCCATATATTTGCAAGAGCGTTGGCGGCCTTTGTCGAGCAATGTCCTGGAAATTATAGTCCTATTTCTAAAAGGTGATTCTAACCAATTCAAAAAAAAATCTCCATAATATTGTTTATCAAGTTTGGAGCAAAGGATTTTATGGTTCACTTTGTCGAAAGCACTGGAAATGTCTGTGTATATGTGTGCTATCAATTTATCGTCCATTGTCCATGGCTTGAGTTCCCACGTTTTGTAGAAGCGGTTGGTCAGTGATCGTACCTACTCAGGTTTTTAGGACAGTAATAATGACCATTACGTTCACAAAGCATCCCTCCTCAAGCAATGAATTCAAGCTCTACAAGTTGATGCTTCTAATATACAATAATTTACATTTATACAATATTCTCTTTTACTCTTAATGAAATATATAATTCAAAACGCTTTTTCACTATGAACATGATTCATGGGTTGGGTGCAGCACATTACAAACTAATTTGTTATTTGAAATTATAGCAATTGAAAAGATACTCATTGAATTGAAAAGAGTGGCCGTTGAGTTTCTTGTATGTTCTTCTCAGGAGGTGTACTTTTTCCGGACATATGCTTCAGATTCAGTAATTTAAAAGAAATATTTAAAGTGGCGATACGAAGAAGTCCCAGACGTTATCAATGGGGTTAAGGTCAGCTCTTGCATACAAGCGTATCTACTTCGCCAGTAAGGTGGGCCCGATCATATGACATCTTCACCAATTACAGGTTATGCATGTTGACAAAGGATTTCTGTTATGTACCACTTTGCGAATTTAGTAAGCCTTTTTCAATTAATACTACGGTCTGATAGCTGGAATTTACCCCTGGCCAAAATATAACGCAACCTCCAGCATAAGGGCTAGTTTCCTCAGAACATACGGTGGTATAGATTTCCCCTGGTCTTCGAAACAGTCGTCGACGTCGGTCTGCACCAATCAGAAAAATCCGAGCCTCATCAGAGAAGAACGCTCCTACAGTTACAGATTCTAGCGAACCGTGGCTCGCGAAGTAACTTCGACTCCGTATATGAGCCGCTAAAAGCCTCTTCTTCACAGTTCATTCAGGGCAAACTGTGCTCCTCGTACCTCTTGAAGATTTCGATTGAGGTTTATGTAACTGCATTGCTGTTTGAGGTTGGGCAGTTTGCGTCCAACGTTTTCTCCTAATACCTTGCCTTCTCTGAACGGAACATGTCTCTTGTCCGTCCAAAGAACCTGGATTGTCCAGAATCTTTATTTAGTAAGCGCCAGTAGCATAGTTTGGCTTGCTATTAAAACCTGTTTAGACGTAAATGATTACCAATAATGTAATATTAAAACTGTTTATTTTTTGCAAAGAAGTGTAAGAACTTATTACTCTGTATCCTGTGTACGTATTCTCTAGATGGTCTTTTATCGGAATTATATCTACAAAGCTATAAAAAATCATCGATAGGTAATCATTTTGACTACTACCGTTTTTCATGTGTGCAATGCAGAAAAAAAATAGCGGTTGACCTTGGATTCTTTCTCGTATTAACAACATGGGATTCCAAGTAGATGGCAGAGACCTCCGATTGGTCCGAAACTAGTCGGTACGAACACCGATGAACCGTGAATACAGCCATAAATAAAATTACAATACCTACTCCATAAAAATGAAATCTTTACGCGCGATTGAAATAAAACTTGTTAGATTTAACCTAAATTAAAATAAATAGCATAATTTAATTATATTTATGTACTTTACAATGACTGGTATAATCTTAGATTAAGGATTGGTCTCCGCTGCGCTTCAACTATATACCGCACTACCTAAGAACAATAGCCTCCTCGCGTCGGTTTCCTCAGTGTTGAGGGTCGTGATCATCTCGACAGAGTCCTTTTTGCGTATTATTTGCCGCCATCTGCCTCTGTCGGAAGCAGAGTGTAAAGCGTCGTGGACAGTGGTTTCAAGGGCAGTGCGAATCTGATCGGTCCATCGCATGGGGCTCCTTCCTCTTGGTCTTCTTCCCTCCACCTTCCCTGTTACCATCAGTCTCTCCAGGTTGTCTTCATCCCTTCTGGCGATGTGACCGAAGTATTCTAGGACCCTACGCAAGCAGATGGTAGAGAGCCTAGTCACAATGCCCAGCTGTTTCAGGATCGACACATTAGTTCAGTGTGCTGTCCAAGGTATGCCCAACATCCTTCTCCAGCACCACATTTCGAAGGCATCGATTCGTTTTCGATCGGCTTTCTTTAAAGCTAGCTTTTTTATTACGGCAACATTTATGTGCGTGGCATCTTGACACTCATTGGCATCTTTCAAAATTTGTAAACATACGCTTCGTATTATTTTACATTTTACATAAAATTAATTCCTCTGATGTTGCAAGAGAATGTGGGCGGCGGTGATCACTTAACACCAGGTGACCAGTACGCTCGTTTGTCCTCCTATTCCATAAAAAAAATGCAAAATACTTACCTACTGATGATAGGTATGTGGTCCCAGTGTCTTTCTTATTTCTTGTAGTATTATTTTTACAAAGTTTTACTAGTCAACCGTTTTAGTTTCAACTATTAGCAAAGCTTAACAGAACATCTGGCACGTCAGCGTCACACATTGCTCGAGACTGGCTCGAGTACGCCCACTTGGGCCTAGTATTAGTTACCGCACTTTCCGACTACGCCTGCGGAATCTAGTTGGAGCGCAGCGGAGTCCAATCCTCAATCAAAGGGTATAATGTTATATTCAAAATATTCATTTAACTACGAAACGTAACTCTCTCTTTCTATCTTCACCAACTTATAAACTCTCTCAAGTTCCGTTCTTCTCGCCCGAACACACTTTTCGTAACGCTCTCTTCAACCATTGGTCAATAAATAAATTTTAGTTTGAAACAGAACTAATGGCCACTGGCTAGCCTAGGTGACTAAAGTGATTCCTCATAATATAGGTCCGAATTGTGTATTTATGTACAAGGGGATCAGTGGATTATAAATTGAGTGCTTCCTGGTTTTCAATTGAGACCAGGTTACAACTGTAACTGGTGATATTACTGACGAAGGCCCGGCTTCTTCAATAAATACAAAATGTTTTTGCATGTGATAATTTAATTCATACATATAATTAAATTGTAACAAAGAAAAAACTGTACCTACATTGGCAGGATTTTGTTTGATAAACGCGAGTGTTACACATTTAAATAAAATACTTTTTAAAAGATGAAAACGCTTGTAACTGTAACTTATTTTTTAATTAAGTTTTTGCTTTTTTTTAATTAAGTTAGGTACATTTTTATTACTATTTTATTTTACTGAGTTAAATAATAATAAAAATGTAAATTTCACACAACACCCTTATGTAAAAATACAGTTATAATTATACGCTATTTAATTCTATAAAAAGTATTTTATTTAACTGTAGGTACATTGATATTTTTTAATATTATTTGCTGCGTGTGTTTATAAATAGGAGTCTGTCCACAGTCTGAGGCATAGGTATTTTTTTTTCTTGTTAGGTAGGTATTATATCTTCTTTTATTTTGTATTTGGATCATCAAAATTACATATACAAGTAACCTTTCTGTTTAATATATTGACACACTTACCTATACACGAATTATCTAGCCCCAAACTAGGCATAACCTGTACTGTGGGTACAAAACAACGATATATTTAATACAATATACTTACTTAATTATCCGTGACAGGAAACAAACATCATTCATCTTTTTGGGAAAAGTGACAGATAGATAATTATGATAAATAAATATTTCTTTTAATTTTATGCAAACTTTTTTTTCTTTTTAGAGAAATCTTTAACCATTATAAGGAACCCCAATTTTTTATACAGGGCTCCGCCAAGGCACGCTACGGCACTGCTTGTCTGAATATTGTAGTAGGAACATGGCCGCGTTAATCCCACGAGAAATCTCCGACTAGCTGCAAAAGACGAGTCTGGTCACCTCAATAGTCGAGCTTCGATTTTTGCATTGTGCGGCGGAATAATTCTGACTGGAATTGTTGGAGTTGTCGGTCCACACAGTCAACACGCACAATGAGGCTAATAACCTAAATACATGATCGTATTTGGTACTGCCGAACCATCGGACGCGGTCCGGTAGCTGAAATTATTATAATTACCGTCCAGACCGTACTAAATCCGACCATGTGTTCAGGCCATAAGTACGGAAATAACCAAGCAAACCTCATTTAAATATATGCATACATTCTATAAATATAATTCAATGGCCTTGTCACAAAAATAGACTTGCTCAGGTTATATAATTGTATACGTTTTAAAGGTCACTGTACTTGAAAGGAAGAATATCAAAACAATGCAGGTACTTTAATGAAATTCGATCTTACTACTTATGGCATTAGATCGAAAATATATTGACTCCGTCCAGAATCAATAATGTTCGAGAAAAATCGCCGACGAGGAGTTTCTGCGTCTGTTTCTCGGACACCATTTCGCTGAGGCCACATGGAAAGAACGGCAGACGGAAGCTAGCAAAGGGACTTCTCGCTCGGAAACATTTGTTAGGTACATTCTGATTTAAACCTAGATCTGAATAAAGAAAATTGTTCACGATCAGAAGCGTTTTTATACTTCTATCTTCTGCTTCTTCATTTCTCACTATAATAAAATAAGTATTTTCTGATTTCGACATACATTCCCATTGAAAATTGCATGTTTTTGTGACCTTTGATTACGATGCATTATCATAATAATATACTAAATGATTTGTTTTTGTATCGATATTGATTTAATATTTTAGAAAGATCACTAGCTTTTGCTAGTGTTTTGTCTGCTTAGAATTCAGAACTTAGGCCCGGAAAGAAATGTATGGTAGGTACATTAAATTATACTCCATTAGATAGATACCTAGCGTTATTGATATTAGTGTTAATGAGGTCAGTTTGACGACGGACAATATAGCCCAGTGGTAGGTGACCCTGCCTATTGAACTAGAGGTCGCGGATTTGAATCCCGGTCGGTGCAAACTGAATAAGATGAAGCTGAATAAGGATGTTTGTTTCCGAGTCATGGATGTATGTTTATGTGAGGATAGTATTTTTTTTCAAAATTCGAAAACGCACACAAGTTGTGTCAAAGGCAAAAGTGGAAATGGACTGGACACTATCTGAGGGAGAAGAAAGGAAAATGGACAAAAACCGTAACAGAATGGTATCCAAGAGACGTGAAACGAAGGAAAGGTAGACAGATTAGAAGGTGGAGGATGATTTTAAAAGGATAGCAGGACCGGACTGGATGAGAGTAGCTGGAGACTGAATAAAGTGGAAGTCCTTCAAGGAGGCCTTTGTCGAGAGACAAATTACTAGTTAAGCTAATTTAAGTTTTATTTATAAGAAAAATTAAGTTACTAGTAATAATAAAGGCTATTTTAGTTTTCATTTATTTATTTATATCTAAGGATATTGTATTAAATATTTCGTTGTCTTGCACCAATGTAGTACCTACCTACAGGCCATGCCTGGTTTGAGATGAGTAATTTATGTAAAAGTGTGTCAACATAATATTATAGTTAATGATACAGTTCTCTTTATGACCGTCTTTGTGTTGAGCCTTCGCATCGTATTCTTGCCGTCGGGTATGCGAATTATACGTGTGAACTCTTCTGCATTCTTGACAAGACTGTGGTAATTTTTTGTCAATTTTGTTTTTATGGAATAGGAGGACATACGTCGTATTTCACAAACTATGTCCATATTTAATTTACTTATTATACATAAATTAGTTATATTGTAAAGGTTTTTTTTAAGAACATAACGGACGAGACGACCTGATGGTAATTGATACGCCCTCCCCATTACAATGTAATGCCGCACAGGATTCTTGAAAAACCCAAAAATTCTGAGAGGCACTACAATTATTGCGCTCGTCACCTTGAGACATAAGATGTTAAGTCGCATTTGCCGCGTAATTTCACTAGCTACGGCGCCCTTCAGACCGAATCACATATTTACACATTACTGCTTCACGGCAGAAATAGGCGCCGTTGTGGTACCCATAATCTAGACGGCATCCTGTGCAAAGGAGCCTCCCACTGGTAAATCACTTAGCTGTGACAGCGTAACATACACACAGACAGAGTTACTTTCGCATAGGTAGTTACCTACTTTTTTAAGGTACGTACTTACGGCGGATTGTAAAACTCTATCTATAGATAACAAAATAAAGTATGTAATCTCACTGATAAAAGGTATAACGATGAAACATCGGTCTTATCAAAAATAAATAATGCATTAATTAATAAATAATAGGTGTCTAGAAGTTTCCTCAGCCTCTTTTATGCATTTGAAATAGTTTGGTTATCCGCCACACGGAATGATGCAGTCTCTTTTTATAAAGACCTCCGACATTAAGATAATTTATATGTTTAGATAGAGCCTCTTGCTGCTAGACAACCGATGAAAACAGGCCAGGTTTATTACTTTAGTGTGCGTGGCATGTTACGTCCTACACTCGCGATTTGTATGTCACTTTGTGTTAGTGTAAGTACATTGTTCAAAATAGAGGTTTACTGTCAAACTCTCTAATTTTTTTCGACGTTTTAAAGCTGTCACAGTCTATCTAAAGGTATAAATGATGTAAGGACTTATATATTAGCTTCTCAACTGGTAGCGGATTCCAAATGGGGGGGTCCTACGACGATAATTGCCATTTTTAGCATTATTTGTCTAAACATTTATCTATATATAAAAATGAATTGCTCTTCGTTATTCTCGCTAAAACTCAAGACCGGCTGTACCGATTTGGCTAATTTAGGTCTTGAATTATTTGTGGAAGTCCAGAGATGGTTTAAAAGGTGAATAAATATGAAAATGCTCGGAATTAAAAAAAAACAACTATTTTGATTTTTCTTTTGTGACCCTGTCGTTCAGGAATAAAATTAAAGTAATAGTTTAAAATAAATAACTAATTAGAATTTTTATATCATTCTAACATTCTCAAGAGGAATAAAAAAACTTAATTTTAGGTAACTATAGCAGGTAGATTAACTACAGTTGTTAAACTATCTATCAGATTATTTTTATGTAGATTGATAAATCTTAAGTTTTGTTACAAATTAAATTTCTAAACGCAAACAATATTATTTGACATGTGACAAAAAACTGTAATATGTAGATTGATAAATCTTAAGCTATGTCAAAAAAAAATTCTGAACTTTGGTTTTTTCGCAAATTTCCGCACCACAAAACAAGACAAATAAAATAGTTTATCAGAAAGCTTGAATTGATTAACAGACTGTCATAACTGTGTGTGTCTATCAATATCAAATTGAAACCATTTAAATAGCCAATATTTCAGCAAAACTCTGTTTTGTAAGTGAGCAACATCATGTGTAATTAATCGAAAATAATAAGAAAATTTCATTTAAACCGAGCATCGTTTATTTGTTTTAATAAAAAAAGGACTCCATTTGTTTATTTTATACAAAAGTTTGGGTCTTTTATTTATCGATTGAGGCAGAACGAAGTCTGCCGGCTCATGGCAGTAGTATTTCATAAAATATTATTATAGTCTTTATTTATTACATATTAAACATGTGTAGCGGGGTGCAAGGAGTGATCACTTTACTGTTATTTCAAAGTACAAATTAAGTTATGTACAAATATATTACTTATATGGGGTCCAAAATTACCCCCGATACCGGAAGTGCGCATTTTATATTTTATTTATTTATTTATTTATTAGGTTTATTTTGTTTTTATTTATTACATCTATAGGAATCATTAATCGTCGCCTTAGCAGATTTTTTACAGGACAGCAAATTAGAAAAACTTTTGGAAGATGAGAGATGAGAAGAGTTTAGATCTTAGGAAATTTACGTCTGGTTGCTATTCTGTGGTTAAAATAATGCAACATGGGCCATGTGTTTTATATATTCAGCTATCAATTACTGAGCTAATTATTTTCATTGAATTGGCTGAATGCATAGAAATCGTTAACCTGCCATGTACTTAAAAAAAAGAAACTTACCCTCACCTAATCACATTTCTTTTATTCCATGATTTGAAAACATTGAGTTCTAACAGCAATTGTGATGAATATAGTATGATAAATAGTAGGTGTGGGTACTTTCATGTTAGGCTTAACCTTTTTTAACGTGGAGGAAACACATTTACGTACTACCATTAACCTCTAGGACCATCTTCTAATCATAAAGAAGTTGGCCACGTTTGGTAATACTCACTAAAACCTCCTTGAAATCAGAGTTCTCCTTTTTGAGAGGTTCTCCGGGATCTTTGCAGGGCATTTCACCGGAAAAGAAGAAGCCATCAATGGCCCTCTACCGGCTGCCAGACGGTGGTGGGGTTGAAAGGTCTTCTGGGACCCCTCTCCCCCTTCTGCCCCGCCTTGTTGCCCTCTGAAGGGCAACTGACGCCCTCTCTCTATTGCGTTCTTCCTTCTGCGAGCACGTTATGCTGCAGAAACCGCCTGCCAAGCCTCTTCGCTGCAAAGCATGCTCTGGACTATGCCAGGGATGACAGGCTCAACAAGTTCAGCTTAAACAGGTTTGTCCAAAGGCTGACAGGAGAAACTAGTTTAAGTTTCTCTTGAACCCTGGTGTTGTGGATAACCATGGTTGGTTGCTACCCATGGTTGAGCCTGATGCCCGCTTGCCCCCTATTATTTAAAAAAAAAAGTAGATAGTCGTGCAATGTTATAAAAAGTCTAGGAATTGTCTGTAACAAATATGTTACAAATAATAGGTATATTGAAACTAGTGACCCGTCCCAGCTTCGAACTGACAGACGAACGTAAGCCTGTTGTATAGTGCATGTATGTAGTAAGTGCAGGATTAAATTTAAATTAGAAGTACAATAATGAATATATACCTACGGGCGATCTTCTGATTACTTCCGTATCGATAGAATTCCGCGGTCATCTGGAAAACAAAGCCAAATTGGCTTCGAAGAAGCTGGGCGTCATAAATAGAGCACGGCAAAACTTAAAGCCATCCTACATTATAGTGCTCTACAAAGCGCAGGTTCGGCCACACATAGAGTATTAGTGTCATCTCTGGTCTGGTTCACCCCAGTATCAGCTCGATCGATGTGACCGCATGCAACGCAGAGCAGCTCGAATTGTCAGGGACCCAGTACTCTGTAAACCACTGGATCACTTGGCGTTGCGAGGAGACGTCGCTTCATTGTGTGTCTTCTACCGCTATTATCACGGGGAGTATTCCGAAAAGCTTTTTCAATTGAATCCTGCCGCCGAATTCCACCTTCATACGACACGCCACAAAATAGGATATCATCTCCACCATCTGCATGTGTGGCGCCCCTCCACAGTGCGGTTTTCAAGGAGCTTCCTTACGTACTACATAGCTGTGGAATGAGCTTAATTATGCGGTGTACCTTCAAAAAAAGCGTGTACACCTTCCTTAAAGGCCGGCAACGCTTCTGTGATTCCTCTGGTGATGCAAAGGAATGTGGGCGGCGGTGATCACTTAACTTTTGGTTTCGCGCTCATTCCTTTTCCAAAAAAAAATTGCATAGAAAATTTGAAAGGTAGAGCCCGTGATATGTGTTACTAGGGTGCAAGTGATCAAGGACATCGTGAAATTGAAGTCCGGCTTCCATGGAGCCTACATTGTTCACCAAGAAAGTTGTAAGTATTAATTAAAGTATAACTAATTTTCCACTTTTTGTCGAAAGAAAGCTCTGTGTGATAATAAAATAAAAACACAATATGAATAATTTATATATGCATGGTCTTATAGCTTGTTGCAATAGCATTCAGATACATTCACTCAAATCACCCTGATTATAAGCAATCTATTGCTATAGCCCGGTCAACCTTACTCGGAACCTGGCTCGAGTTCTAGGAAGTACGGTCAGCAAGAAAAACTCAACAAAAGCGGTTTAAATCAAGTGGGCCAGTAAAAATAGAATTTCACATCGCACAAAATTTTCAATACATTTTTTTATGTAGGGCTAAGGGTCACTTACTGAGCATACAACCACAAAATGCTGCTAAATCCAGGTGGAGCTCATGAAATAAAGTTTTTTTCAGACATGAGAAACTATGCACTTTAGAGCAAGAGTTATGAGAACCATTATTGTAGAATATAAAATTTCGCATCTTTTATTTCCTGTAAACTTTTTGTAAAATTTACGATTTATGGCTCATTTAATGAACGAGCTTAACAGTATATTAATTTATTATTAATAATATGATAATGAATAATAATCTACGGGTGTTCAGTGTGCTAAGTTGCTAACGCTACTAACAGGACGATGGCGGGGTGGGGACCGCGAAGAGGGAGAATGGTCGCTTCTCGACTCAGGTCCCGAGTTATGTTGACCGGCTTGTACACGTAAAAATATAATAACAGAACGCTGCACGACCGCCAAAAACGCACCTATCTGAAACATACCGCACGATCAGAGAGCCTCGATTCGGACAGGTTTAATATAGTGAGTGAAAGATAAGTAGGTAGCAGTTTGCAGGTACGTAGCAGGTCTCAACTCTCAATACATATGAACATTATCTTTCAAGTGAAGCATTTATAATGCTTTATACCGAATGGAGCGAATGAGTGAAGAAAGAATGACGCATCAAATATATAAGGCAAGCGTGTGTGGGCAAGTCGGTCGCGGGAGACCTCGTAGAACATTCGTCGACCAAATTGGGGACGTTTTGAGAAAAGGAAAGGTCCGGAGCACCCGCAACCGGCGAGCATGTATGAAAAGAGTAATGAATGTAGAGGAAGCGCGTGAGGTTTGTAAGGATAGAAGCAAGTGGCATTCTATTGTCTCTGCATATCCCAAAGGAACAAGGCGTGAGTGTATGAATGAATGAATGTATACCGAATAGGACACAAAATAATTGATAACTGGCTCTCTAACTGAGACGAAACAGACATTAGATATTAGTCATACTTTTTGAGTCAAGTCTGATCACCTAATAATCAACATAAGCAGGTAATTACTTATATAATGGTGACATAACTTAGTGTTTTAATCACTGCTATCGTAAATTATAATACTTAAGTTGTTTTTTGTAATGTAATCTTTTGTAATGTCATTTAGCAGAAATATTGCATTATTATTCTTTGTTAAAATTCGGATTTGAGATAATGCTCAAGTAGGTAGTGATAATTAAAGTAGGTAAGTACCTACTATATGTTATATCGGACGATAAATATGTGATAGAAACCTACTACCTACCTACCTAGCCTACGAAATTGGCGGGAATAAAACATGGGGCACACTAAAAGTTTTGCACTTCTAGGTAATCGGAACTAGGTATTTGAATTTAGAATGTTATATTTTTTGAAACGTTACAACCTTCTTAGTAATAAAAAAAAAAATTGGCGCGACATCCTTTGTCAATTGTTTTTTATCACACATCAAAGTTCTACGTACGCAACGAAAATGGAATTAAGTCGAAAATACTTTAGAGCGATTATTCTTTATGATTTTAAAAGTTCTCTCTCTCCACAAGACTAGCGTACGGGTCATCTGTTGTTAAATTATCACCGCCGCCCACAATCTCTTGCAACATCAGAGGAATCACAGGAGCGTTGCCGGACTTTAAGGAAGGTCTACGCGCTTTTTTTTTTTCAAAATGCTTTTGGGAGAGTAGCACCTTGCTTGAGCACCATGAGGCGATGGTTTACTGAATTTTAGTGAGGTCGGTTTTCTTTACATGACGAATTTCGTGAAGGGCGGCCTTCAACTGCCGTCAACGAAAATAATGTGGGTATTGTTAAGCGGCTAATCGAAGAAAACCCGCGGATTACCTATGAGACAATTCGAGGGCTATTGGGGATTGGTATGAGCCAAATTCAGAAAAATTACACGATGAATTGAAAGTTGGGAAACTTTGTTGTCGTTGGATCCCTCGTGAACTGACAGCGGAGCAGAAGCGGGCTCGTGTGGAATGGTGCTCAAACAGATGCTAATGAAGTATGACCATGGACATTCTAATGCTGTATATGACATTATCACAGGAGGCGAAATGTGGATTTAGAACACTAAATCCACATTTCGCCTGAACCCAGAAAAAAACAGCAATCTTGTGGTGGAATGGTGTTTGAAAATGAGAACAGGCCAACAAAAGTTCGCGAAAGAAGACCAAAAAGCCGCGTTCTCCTACATCACGACAACGCTTCTTCATACACGGCCAACAAAACTAAGTCATTTTTAGCTTCCGAAAAAGTACAACTCGTCACCCATCCTGCACATAGCCCCGACCTAGCACCCTGTGATATCTGTATTTTCCCCAAATTCAAAGATCTGGTGAGAGGTTTCACTTTTACTAATTCCGAAGAGGCAGTGATAGTGAACAATCAGCACGTAGAAAATATGGCTTCAGATCTGTGGTCCTCCTGTTTTAAAAAATGGTTCGATCGCATGAAAAAATGTTTAAAATATATAGGACAGTATTTTGAAAAGCCATTAACTATATTTTGGTTAGGTAACATGTTGTATTTTTAAGTTTTAGTGTGACCTACGTATTTGAAAGTATATCTCCCTAATATGACATTTTCATTCTTTGGACAAATGCAAAAGAGGCAAAACGTTTTTTTTAATAAATGTGTTTCTGGCCTATTTTCAATATTTAGTCAAATCTCAATAATCCACAACTCTTTGGATATTAAAATCGAAACATGAAACCGTGTTCTCGTCCCAAACTATAGAAGCTTTTTAAAAGTATGTAATTACGTCGCCATTATGTATTGAATAGGTATTATAATTACTTGGTTATTAGTGAGTCTTACTTTATATCTCGTTGTTCATAGAGCTTATGGAAGTACCTACAGAACATCTTAATTAATTAATTTCTTAATGAGCTAGAGGTCCCGGGTTCGAATCCCGGTAGGTGCAGACATTTATATGATGAATATGGATGTTTGCTTCCGAGTCACGGATGTTTATTTGTATGTTTAAGTATGTATACCGTATTAAATATAATATCGTTGTCTTGCAACCGCATGCCAAGTTTGGGGCAAGATAATTTGTGTAAAAGTGTGTCAATATTATTAATCTTATACTAGCTGACCCAGCAAACGTATTGCCGATATTAAAATCGCGATACATAAGTAACTGTTGATCGTAGATGGGTAAAAATTTGAAGTTATATGTATTTTTTAATGCTGACTCATAATCAAACAAATTTAAAAAATCATGTAAAAAAAATTTAAAAAAAAATCGTGTGGACATTTAACTTAAAAATAAGAATAATTAATAATTTATTCTTGTTTTGCCCCACCTTTTGTTCTTTATTCGCCTCGGGTAGTAATTTATGTGTTTAACATCATGTTTTGTACGAACAGCATACATAATAAATTAAAAATCTTATTTTTGACGATAAATATTATTAATGAACTCAACAAGTTAGTACTCAATACAAGTAATCAATTAATGGAAAAAGGAGCCTTTTGACTAATTAAAATTTTACTTATTCAAATTGTAATATACATTTAAAAAACTATTTTAAAATAAAAAAATATCTTTAGGTGATGTTATGTTGTCTATAATTAATGCAACTGATCTATAATTATTATTTCCTTTATATTTTAAATCCTAATAATTTATGTTACTGAAATGTGATTTTGTTTGTGATTTTTTTACTTGTGTAGCGGTCTATATTAGGATGATAAATTTAAATTGTTGGTAGAATAGTTAATAGACCTATCTGTGATTCAAATGCTATCTATTTTAACACTTTGCTTTCGATTTTTAAGATAGCTGTGAAAGAAAAGAAGTGCATTGTCTCGAATTCCTAGCCGAGTTTCAAGTTTTGATAATAGTATTGGCACAGAAACAGTATCAAATGCGCGCGCCAAATCCAGGAATATCTATCTAGAATATTGTTGTAATTCACATTTTTTTTCTGGCAGTACTAAAATAACATTTTAAAAAGTGAGACGAAACAGGAATATGGGACGACAACCCGGGGCGAAACAGGAACAAATCGTTCTACCGTATTTATGAAGGGGAGTGTTCCGAAGAGCAGTTTGCCTTGATTTCCAACGCCGAATTCCACCTTCGCACGACACGCCATAAATTAGGATATCATCCAAACAACACGGTGGATGGAAATCGTCTACAGTACCTGAAGAAGCCCATCATGTCTGAGGAACACCGAAAACCATCACTCATAATATCAATAAATCAAAATCAGTTATCTTAATTCCGAAACACCAATTGCAATTTATTTCTAGTTCCCAAGTAGGTAGTAAGCGAATCTAAGACTAGAAGAGAGGGTCACAATAAAACAGTTATAATTCACTTCCATAATATCTGTTCAAATAAATACATTGCATCTAATTATTTCTGTTTCTTTGTTCCTAACTGTATGTTATTCATTAGCAGGTAGGTAGGTAGAGTGCTCCCTTGCCAAAAAATCTACTACTATTTTTCACTTTCATGCTGCATTTTTTTTATGAAAATAAGGCTGGAGATGAGCAGAACGATCAGCTGATGGTTATTGATACGCCCTGCCCATTACAATGCAGTGCCGCTCAGGATTCTTGAAGAACCCCAAAAATTCTGAGTGGCACTAATATTGTGCTAGTCAGCTTGAGACATAAGATGTTTAGTCTCATTTGCACAGTAATTTCACTAGCTAAGGCGCCTTTCAGACCGAAACACAGTATTTTTTTTTTATATGAGAGGGGGCAAACGGGCAAGAGGCTCACGGGATGGGGAGAGGTGAGGCGGTTGCCCATGGACAACCGCAACAACAAATGCGTTGCCGGCCTTTAAGGTGGGAGTATGCTTTTTTCTTGAAGGCCCCTAAGTAGTATCTGTTCGGGAAGACCGCGGCCGGTAGTTGATTCCACAAAGTGGCTGTGCGAGGCAAGAAATTTCGAAGAAAACGCGCGGTTGTGGAATGCCAGACGTCTACGTGATGCGGATGGTACTTTGCACGTAATGTCCGATGGTGGAATTCGGCCGCTGGAATCAACCCGAACAGCTCCTCTGAGCACTCCCCGTGATAAATGCGGTAGAAGATGCCGTAATGTGTAAGCATTACTGCTTCACGGTAAAAATGGGCGCCGTTGTGGTACCCATAATCTAGCCGGCATCCTGTGCAAAGTAGGCTCCCACTGCCTCTTTTTTGCTTATATTTTCGCGATTGTCTCTTGTTATTACAAAAAAAAATTTCTTTCCTAACACCATTCACATTCATAGTTTAATTCATACATAGTCCCTAGGTATAAGAGAGCTATCTAAGGCGGAAATCTATTGAGCGTACTAAGACTTTGCTCAGGTATAAGCTTAGCATAATCCTTTATTTCGTTCTTTTGAAACTATACTGAGCGTAAGCTAAGACAGCCGAATACAAAAGTCAAATTCGCGTTTTATCACAATCAGCAAAGTTTTACGTAAGTAAATTCTGAGCAAAGTCTAAGTAAGCTCTATAAATCTCATTGATTGGTAGTAGCTATTAGGTGTCCTATATTGTACGCAAAACAAGACGCGCGCATATTGCCCCTCCACTGTCGTTTATTCCACACTTCTGACTTCATTGAGCATTTGCCAGTCTGCAATGGCCAATGCCAATAGCGGTCAGTACCCCCGCAGTCGTCGCCATTCGCAGGTCGTGCTCGCAGCGCTGAGCTCTTCCTGCGGTCGCAAAGTGAATACCAGCTCGTCACGTACAATATTTTAATAACAAGACTGCATACTGGTTGAAATAGTGATTTGTTATTTATTAATGGAATGGATTTATCAGGTGAGTTATTTATTACATTATGGTATATTAAGCACATTGTTATTTAACCGGTTCGCAACGTGTTGTTTACGATGTGACTTTTATGTAAATAGAACTTTCAAAATAATGTAGTTACCTATTTTAGAATATGGAATGTAACAGTTATTTTCTTCTTATATTTGGATGTTATCATTTAAAATTATTTATTCATTCATAAACATCCAATTTCGTTGTAGGCTGCGCAGTTATAAACAGCTCTACATTTTGTGTTGTAATATTATGAGTCGCTTTGATTTGACTCAAGATATGGTAATTTATACAGTTTTCCTATTACATGGTAACTGCTTGACATATTTGTAACAACTGTATAATATTATAGAGTGCTACTTCATATTATAAAACAAAGTCCTCCGCCGCGTCTGTATGTCTGTTCGCAATGAACCCAAAAAATACTCCACCGATTTTTATGCTGTTATCACCAATGGATAGCGTGGTTCTCGAGGAAGGATTTAGTACATAATTTCTTAAGTTTCTTTTATACATATTTGTATACATTAAGGATATTGGTTGAAGGTGTCGGAAAAAATAAGCCATCTGGGAGCTTTAAACCAAAACTCTGTCTAAACCCATTAATATATAACAAAATAATGTGGAATTATACATCTTATATAGGTCTACAGAAAAGTCCATTATGGCATTTGTCTGTCTTTTAAGGTTAACATACTACATCCATTTTAATACTTTGATAGAGCGATAATTTAAAAATTACACATATACGATATTAATCCCTATCATTTTATGCTATATAATCAACTTTGATTACACATTTCCGATGGATTCAGACTACATTATTCCCGAATACTTACTATATTATAATTTTCTTTCTATTGACAGAACCAGTCCTGCTCGTCTTGTCCTTAATTTTATAAAAAAAAAGAGAAAAAAGAACAGCGTTTGTCGTGTTAGCTAGTTTTTAATATTATTAAAATCATTCACCTGATTGGTAAACTGAATGCAATTCTATTTTTGTAAGTCCTTTTACTTTTTCATATGTTTTCTCGTTTCCTTTAATATTTGTCATTCGATTTTAACTTGGGTATGTGAGGTCGTAAGCAATGATAATGTACCTCTATATTCTCCAATAACGACACTCTGTGTATTAAAATAGAGATCCAGGAATGTGGCGTACTTAACTAAGTTCATTGTTTGTCATCTAACAATAATTAATTATGGTCGGTTTACCAAAATGTAATATTTCGGTACAAATAACTGTTATTCATTGTAATAAACTAAATAAAAAAAATATATACTTGTATTACTACTTACTGTATAATAACTTTGTATGTAAGACTTAGGTATTATGATAGATTGATTGCAATAGAGAAATAGTGCATATTTTTAATAGTGGCTTACCCACTAGGCGACAATGTTTTTTCTTAAATCCAGGTTTGAGCGAGGGATTCGTTTCTACTTGAGAAAGACACACATTTGTTGTAAAAGCAAGTAAAATACAAATCTGCGTGTTTTTTTAACTTCTTTCACAAACTTTTTTTTAATTTGGCTCGCGCTCGATTAAAATATTATCATTCAGCCTGATACTTGCTCGAATTCAATTTCCGTAATTTAAATATTCACCTTAAAATTTAAACCATTTAAACCTCTAGAGAAGTGTCTCCCAACGTGGGGCCCACGCCCCCGAGGGGGGTAATTCGATAGTTAAGTGGGGCAATTTAAACGGACTCGACAAAACTTGAACATCGGTGGCAAATTTCAAGAATGTGCAAGAAAACTTTTACTACCGTTTCCATCTTCATATTTAGCTGAATTTAGTACTATTAATGAATTACTGGTAAAAATAATAAATCGCCTTGATATAAGTAACACAATGCGGAGATTAAATATTAATTAAAGTGAAAAATCAATATTAAAATTATTGTAAATTTCAGTTTTTCATTACACGTTTTGAAATTTTACTTACGATGTTTTGATAACAATTTTATAGTGATATCATCCTAAAAATTGGCATTTATATATCATAAGGGAACAAAACTATTATTAAGGGTTAAAATTTTGTTTGGGGAGCATACAATATTTTAGAAAACTTTAGGTGGGTCATGGCCTAAAAAATGTTGGGAAACACATTATAAATCTATTTTTGCCTTGTTTACAGAGAATAAACTAGCTCTTTATGAAAAGATTTGATAGAAAGTCTGCAAATGCATTACTAACATGGATCAGAGTAATATAAAAGAGATTATATTATGTGTGCCCTACACGTACCACCTAGCTCTAACTTTTAATAAAAGCGGTGCTTATTTACACCTTTATTAATTTCTTTTTCAATTTATCCGAACACAAGTCTAAATTCAAAAAGATATGTGAAGGTCTAGCGAAACTCTAAGAAAAAAAAGATTCGCTCGATTGTATGAAACGTGCAGTCGTTGATAGATTGACAGATGACGGCTATTATCTTGTAAAAAAACGAAGGTAGCGGAATTCCACTACGGTTTAAGCAACTGTTCGCTTTTAAACTTAACCGGATTATACTTCGGTATAATGTTATTACTACTATTTCAAACTTATGTCAAATAACTGCACGTTTGCATACCAAACAAATTTACAATAGTTACTTAGGGAGTTCCGCCTCTTATTACGTAGTATTTACATCCTCTTGGTATATGTGTATCGGCGAGTTTGGGATTTGAATTTCCCGCCATAATTTATTTGACATTACAAGTGTCAGAGGGATCCACATGCATCGGTACTACTAGCGATACTACTCTTGTTTAGGTAGAGTTAGGAACTAGCGTTAATCTTATACTAAAAAAAACTATGAGACTTCCTAATAAAAATAATGAAATAGACTTATAGCATTTGATCATTCCCCCAGAGCTTACGGCTATTTCTCTATGTAACATGACCGATGTTTAGGAATTTATCGACAAATTTATCAAACATTGGTCAAATGATAGTCCATGAACTTCGCCCTAATAGTGTTCTGTTGTTCCGACCGTGAACGTGATTCAATACAAGGCCATTGATATTTTAGTCTTAAAAACACGACAACAACGCATGCGGTCGGCAATTACTTAAATGATAGCTAGAAAAAATATGTTTCCTAGTTATAATTAGTTTAATTAAAATTTGTAAGTAAGCTTTGATGCGCAAGGTAATCACGGAAACTGACACGGAGAGTTAAGCTCAATTTATTCCGGTCCAACGTAAAAACCATACAAGTACATCTCTCATCAACTTCAGGATTTCGACTTTTGTTAACCGATGCCTTCGCAATATCCTCGGTATTCACTGGCCGGACAATACGTCGAACGATAATCTTTGGCAACTCTGTAACAGTCTCAATCAACTGGAGCTGGATAGGCTGACACTCTGCGGAGGGATTCCAAACAACTACCGAAGCATGCCCTAGACTGGAACCCTCAAGGAAAACGCAAACGTGGCCGTCCAATGCAAACCTGGCGGCGGACTGTCATTGACGAAGCAAAGGACATCGGAAAGACCTGGAGTGAAATTAAGAGCGATGCTCAGGGCTGATCACGATGGAGATTCACTGTGCCCCAGCTAGGGGTTAAACAAACTTAAATGAATAAATACTGGAGAAAACATTCCTCGAATGAATTCCCTGCTTAAACCAATAAAGGAAATTCCCGGTAGCATTTCCTACCGGTAGTAACGCACAGCGGAGCATAAAGTACCGATATTTATATTAGTTTATATACATAGTTACGCAAGGAACACCATTAGAAGGCTCTAGACAAAGAGGGAGACAAAGTAAAGATGGAGTGATATTTTTACTCAAAGAGTTGGACCGGGCTGGATGAGAGAGCCAGAGATAGAGCGTATTCGAAAGGTTTAGGGGTGGCTTTGGCCGTAGAGGCAACTACTACTTAATTAATTTATTATTGTTCATTTAGTAATAATTAATATTTACCCCTTATTCATAATAGACCTGAGTCAGAATGAGAAAAAACACTCCTAAGCGGCTGTTTAAAGTTAGTGGACCATTAAAAAGGCTGCTATATCATTTACAAAGCAATGAATAAAAATATCTTATCTTAAAAACTTAACCCGCCTTAAAAACCGGAAAGCAGCAATGAGCAAATTCGCCTCTCACCCTCTGATTTATGTTCTCATGTAAGTGACGACAGTCTTATTTAAATACATAATAATTGAACCTACATAATAATTGAAAACTATTATTATAACTAAACAGATAAACTTACCGGTTAGATATTTGACCTTGACCCTCGTTCTATTGTTAGTGAAATCAGCATAACAAAATATATAATACTTATATTTACGTAAACTAATTAACTAAATAATATGTTAAAAGTAACGCTGATTAATCAACATTAGCTGATAATTGTTATCTGCAAAATATTAATTACGAAAGTGTTTTGCTTATAGGTAATACGCAATATTAGTTAATTATTAATTTTATAAATAAAAAACCGACTTGTGAAGCTATGAACGTCTGTTTACCTATGTAACGGTGTGCGATATGTTTGCCAACCGTAATCTAATATAGAGTAATTCTACTCTATCGGCCGTTTTCAATAACGTATCTCTAGTTACGGATACATTGCTGTCACCGTTTAATGACATGATCTTATCTATCCATAGTTATGTCTAATATAATTATATTATGTCGATAGGTTATTGAAATGTAAGTAAGCGTAAAAAGATAGATTTGTCTACCTCTAGTAACTTTAACTAAGGATAGATAGGTTATTGAAAACGGCCGTAAATCATGTAGGCATACTCTTTAAGGCAACACTAAATGCTAGCGACCTTGACCGATATGAGCTCACGGCTGTCGACCCGCCATCTATGTAACAAAGCCAATATTTTCAAAATTCTTGCGTGGAAAATAGTTTATTTGCTTACAATCCTCGCTATTCACTACTAATCTGAATAAATGTACCTACACAAAAAAGTAAAAACTATAAGAATACCTTTTCTGAGAGTAGTACTAAAAAATACGTCCTGCCATGCCAATAAACTTGTTTAACTTCAAAGAAAAGTGGTAGTTCAAAAAGACTCGGGAGTGTGAACCATAACCAACAGCAGGCATTAGCAACCTACAAACAAGACTTAAGGATATGTGTAACAGGATTAAGTAATGACCATAGCTCGAAACGCTATATTTTCACCACAAAATTTGTCTAAAAACACCATGTTTGCGTCTTTTCTGCCTACTCTTCGCCTTAATCTATAATACTAATAGAGTATGCTAAAATACTCTTTTTTCAACAATGTTTACTAGTGCCAGTCATGTAATTTTATGCAAACCCATTATCAATTATATATATATATATATATATATATATATATATATATATATATCCCCAATTCCCCAAGATATATTCAAACACGTCTGAATGCAGCCACTAATGTCATTATGTCAATGTCATGCACCAAAAAATACTTTTTTTTTAAATATAAAATAAGTCAGTACTGTTTACTTACCTCCTTTGAAATCAGATATAAGTACTCTATATCTTCTAATAAAAGTTGTTACCCTAGTTTAGTTATACACCGTTAGTTAGTTGCCCTAGCCAAATATTTTAAAAGAGTTGTTCACTATTCTTATATACTTCTTCTATTAATGTATTCCGGCGTATTAGAGCTGAGGCTAGGCTAGAGAAAAAGAAAGAGAAACAATTCATTTACACGTACATAAAAAATTTGTCTAACGGGAGATTTTGTTGTAATCGAGTATATTGAAAAATATTTTAAATATTCTTTTTTTTATTGTATTCTGGTTTGAGCTGATGAGGTCTTATTACCAATGATCTAAATAAATAAAACAAAACAAACGTCAAAATAACACTTGAGAATGACAAAGATTTTATCAGTACACAAGGCTATGGAGGGTAGAGCCAAGGAAAATCATCTCACATGGGAGAAAAGTTGAAAAAAAAATCCAGCTTGTGCTGTAAATAACAGCTCAAAAAGCTTCCACAATGGCGCTGGTACAGAGTATGGTATGAAGTATGGTGAATGTAGCAATTGTAAACGAATTGATGTATGCCGAGTTAAAAAATAATAATATTAATTTTAATAGTAGTTAATTATTGAAACTTTCAGCAACTTACGTTGTACGAAATAATGTAGTAATTTATTGCTTACGATTGGTTTATTCGGATATTTAACGTTTCCCGCGTTTATTTGCAAGGCAGCTTGTCATTCGGAAAACTTCAGAATTATCGACAGTGTTGTCAACGATATTGTAAACATTGTGCATATTCTTTGTTTATGCTTAGTTATAACATTATACCAAGTTCATTTGTAAGGCCGTAAAAGTTTATGTTAAACACTGAAAAAAACATACATTTAAGTCGTATCTGTACTGTTAATCAATGAACGAAATAAGACCGTTTTATGTGGAGCGAACCCTAAATAATATCAATCCAGGTCACGGTTTCCATAACAATGTGTTGTTATCGGGATTGAGACAACAAATAAAATATCAGCCCAATCGGTTGAACATAACAATATAAGTTTTTAAGAGCTGTAAACAATCTCGCAGCAGAATCACGCTCCTACGCTATGTCAAAGAATTTATAATACAAAGAGGATGTAAGTACTATGTAATAAGAGCGTGAGTAAAAATTGAAATTAGTTTAGCATAAAACGTGCAGTGATTTGACATAATTTTGATATTTGACAATAGTTTGACAATAATATTAATTACAGTATGACGATTGGTGAAGAAGTATTATCCGGCTAAGTTAGCAAGCGAACAGTTGCTTAAAACGTAGTTCATTTCGGCTATCTCCGCTTTTCTACAAGATTATATCCGTCATCTGTCAATCTAACAATGGATGCTCGTTTTAATGTCGAGATTGGCGATATACCTGCAGAGTTAACATTAGCTTACTCGCTTTTCAGATTCAATTCTAGAACAAAATACCCTTGCGCTAACAATGATATTATAGTATTAAAAGAGGTAGATATGTCACTAGCATGCCGAAAATCAATCTCCTAAATTGAGTCAGAATTGCTTACAATTTGATATAGGTACATTCAAATGCCGTCTTGTGTTATGGGCAGATGCACTGATGATCATCTGATGACATAAAAAAAATCATAGAATTATGTACCAAAGTTAAGAAATCATGAATTTTATTTGATTTCATTATTTAACTAACAAAATAAATATGTTGCCATGACAACGCCGATCGCTGCCATTTATTAAATGTTAAATTATTCATGTGTGCGTTAGTGTATAATTTTCAAACACCGAATGTTGTCTACGTTACCTATCTATACTTTTAAATATCATTGTGCGCTAATGGATGAGAGACACTCATCTGTGCAATAAGGACAAATGCAGCTCTGACTAAAAAACCTCACCAAAAAACTGAAAAATCATGGAAGGTTGCCGTACATCCTTTTATAATGTTTAAAAATGCGTCCACTCAAATGATACCAGTTAAACGAATGTGACATAAACGATATACCAATTGTAGATTTGTAGAAAAATAGATCTTTGTCACTTAACAGCAGAGATAAATTAAAGTACAGAGGTAAATAACCGGATAGTGAATAAAATAAGTCAAGTAAATTTTCAAGCAATTGTCCAAATTTAACTTTAACTTCATCGTCAACAAATTTACCAATGGGAGGCTCCTTTGCACAGGATACCGGGTAGAATATGGATACCACAACGGCGCCTATTTCTGCCGTGAAGCAGTAATGTGTAAACATTACTGTGTTTCGGTATTAAGGGCGCCGTAGCTAGTGAAATTACTTGGCAAATGAGACTTAACATCTAATTTCTCAAGCTGATGAGCGTAATTGTAGTACCGCTCAGAATATTTGGGCTTTTCAAGAATCCTGAGTGCCGCTCACGGCAGGCTGCATTCCCCCATCTGAATTTCCTGCTCGTCTCGTTCCGTATTTTTATTTAAAAATAAACTCCTGTTGAATAAAGTCCTGTTGAGTCCCGAAAAAATGCTGGTTAAGTTTGAATGCGAATAGTTACTTAAATACACTGAAGCCGAACGGCAGGCTCAAGTCTGGTAAGCCGGGTGGGCAGAGAAGGTACAATCCATAATCCGTGAATATACGTCCTGATATAAGTTCACGGAGTGGCACTCTAAAATGGATTGGCGAGTCCTATCTCTTGGATTTATAGTGATAGTAACAAAACATTTAACGATAAAATTGACATTAGGATTTAAGCGTTAGTCAGGCCTCTGCATAAAATAGTAAATAGATTATTTTAATAATTTCAGTGGACGAGTTCATTGACGGTCTTTTGTACCAGAAAGATGCGACAGAACAACCTTCAGACACCCAGAAACCCGAGGATATCACCATGAGGATACCAGAGTGGTACGATGAGAAACTGTACAATAAGTAAGAGTTTGTTTTACTTAACTTTTAAAACGGAAAATTTGGAAAATACTTACTCCTAACTCCGGGATCACAGGAGTGATGGCGCCCGTTTAGGTGTACCTAACCTATTCACAAGTGGGAGGCTCCTTTGCACAGGATGCCGGCTAGATTATGGGTACCACAGCGGCGCCTATTTCTGCCGTGAAGCAGTAATGTGTGAGCATTACTGTGTTTCAGTCTGAAAGGCGCCGTAGTTAGTGAAATTACTGAGCAAATGAGACTTAACATCTTACGTCTCAAAGTGACGAGTGCAGTTGTAGTGCCGCTCAGAATTTTTGGCGGGACTTCATTGTAATGGGCAGGGCGTATCAATTACCATTAGCAGAACGTCCTGCTCGTCTCCTCTCTTATTTTCATTTAAAAAAACCTTTTATTGGAGCCTTCGCATTTCGTATCGACCTGAAATCACTCATTACACTAATTCTGTTTATACTTTTCCTTCTCCGAAATCGCCTTCATAATGATATGACAATTGGGTCGAATTATATTATGACGTAGGTACAAGAATGGTACCAGAGATGTACGAAAACCACTCACGCGTTCTTCATTTGTGTAAGTATTGAATATTTTGCCTATCTGCGATAATGTTGAGTTTCGATTTATATAAAAAATGTGTGTCATGCAGTTAGAGAATTTATCTTTACTAAAATATTATTTTAAAATCTCCTCGAAAGTGTAGGGAGCCTTATTTACAACGATTATACCAGGGAGAATTTATGCAGAGAGCTATTTGATGTATTTTTAGACAAACTAACCCTTGACATCGTCTGAGCGCAGGTGAACAATGTATTATTGGAAAGTATATTAACACCTGATGCAAAAAAGGGCGTTTTGAGTTACCTGTCTATCTGTCAACCGTAGCTTACAATGTTGATGCTGTTTTTCTGTTTTAAATACGGTGCGTTGGAAATGGCTCTTAGTTAAAACAGACAGACATTGTTTTTAGATTTTTAAAATGTTTAATTTATAATTATTTAAATGCTGTCGTAAATTCCAGAGGGCGTCACTTCTACTGGAACAACTGTTTCCAGTTCACCTCTTCCATGCTGGTGGGTCTGGTGGCCGTGTTTTCCGTGCCTTCCATCCTCCGGGTGCTGATAGGCACACGCCGGTCTAACTCGGTCTTCACCTCATACAGACGCTACCTCTCCACTACGCTGTATGCAGTCTCCTGGTTGGAACACGAACTGAAACCTGGAACTGTGTGAGTCGATTTCTATAACACGTGGTCTTGCTCTTAATATACAAAGAAAACATATGTTTTTTTTATTGCATAAAACATTTATTACTGTAGACTCCTTCTGTGTTTTTGACAACCGCGATGGTAAGTTATTTGAAATTTAAAAGATTCTGTCTTTACTCTACCTTTTACATGACAAAATCGCATTTCAGTTATTTAATAAGAAAGCTTCTATTTCTAAATATATGTATATATATATAGTGCCAATAAATAAACTATTCTGACAGTGAAACAGGGATAGATGTTATTACATGTGCGAGTGAGAGCGAATCATTTGTGGTCGCCATTTTAGAATCGTTTCATAAATGGCACGATTTATACCAGCTAGCATTCAAAGAGTCCTTAGCGAAACATTATTAATGTGGATTGTTTATTTTTCGTATTGACCCTACGGCTGGCAGCTTGAAAAATCCTATCCAGCATAAATAGACGAAAGCGCATATGCACCGTTAAGTGTTTTTAGCGTAAAGAAACAGGGCGTTGCCAGCGGATTGGAGCCTCAGCCTAGATGTACGCTAAAGGGCAATTCAAGACTGATATTAATATATCAACAGTCTAAAAAAGAACCTCTGACCATTGAAGGCGGTGTAGTTACCAAACGTTAGACTATGCGCTTGCGATATTGATGTCGTGATGGGCATCGACAAGCACATATCGAGGTCGCCTTATACGCTTCACAGTCGGGTGTGGTGACAGAGAGCGAAGGATACTTATTTCCGATGAACAATTCTGCTTTCGTAGCGTACACTCGTGCAAGCAACAGCTTTTCCCCTTTCCGTAATAATGTGTCCTTCTACAACCTCACCTACAGAATCTGTTGTCAATACTAATTGCTACACGAAAATCGTGAAGTGCCTGACATCCAAAAACCTACCAAAGAAGTCTTAGTAAGTGCCATGACCAGCCTGAAGTTTGCCACCTGTCTGTACTGCAGCAGAACACCGGCGGCTGTTTCTTCTTCCCCTAGGCAGTCTCTGCATAGGCTGTCTGTGACACCTACAGTAAAAAGATGTCATGTTAAAGTTGCCATAGCCTGTAGCTGCGCTTAATATTCGCCTTTGTCGACATTGTCTAAGCTGTAAAATTGCCCTGGAGAAACGCAACTTGGCTTGTTTCTGGAGTGCCTTCATCTTTCCCTTTACCAGTAGGAGGCTCCTTTAGGATGCCGAATAGATTATGGGTACCACAACGGCGCCTATTTCTGCCGTGAAACAGTAATGTGTAAGCATTATTGTGTTTCGGTCTGAAGGGCGCCGTGGGCAAATGAGACTTAACATATTATGTCTCAAGGAGACGAGCGCAATTGTAGTGCCGCTCAGAATTATTAGGTTTTTCGAAAATCCTGAGCGGCACTACATTGTAATGGGCAGTGCATATTAATTACCATCAGTTGAACGCCCTGCTCGTCTCGTCCCTTACTGTCATTTAAAAAAATCTTTTGATTTATGTGATTCCTGAACCAACTATGCGGCAGATGTTGAAAGATTCCGGTTGTACTCAGATCCCCTTCTAGCCAATTGATCTACCGTATCGTTCCCACTTGCCTTCCCTTACTGTGACTCTCAATCCAAGTTCCAAGTTATGGTGTTATTTTTATCACATTTAAAGTTGAGTGGCATTCAGTACCTAACTGTTTAGGATTAGGGATGGTAGTACCGATTTGCTATCAAAAATATCCAAAAGCATGTGTATGAATTCTGCTTGTTATACAGTAAGCTTACCTAAGAACACGAATATGCTGAATTAGTCTTCGAACCATTCACGTAGAGGTCAAGCTCGTGGTGGTAAGGATAATGTCGATCCTCAACACTTAATATTTGTCATCAAAAATAAAGGCCTGCTCTATTTTATCGCTTTTTGTTTTAACGCGTGGCATGACTGCCCATGTTTTCTTTATTTTTAAAATTTAATGTTCAAGTAATGTGCAAATAAAAGTATAATCTTTCACAGATCGTGGAGGTCCTTAATGAGTGTTCGTAGTCGCCATATAAAGGCGAGTGTTGCATCAAAGATGAAGGGCCAAGGAATAATCTCTCAGAGAGACTTGGCTCTCACACAGTTCGGCTTCTTCGGGTTCGCCATGCTGAAGCCAGACAAGTTCGGAATAAGACAGTTGGAACCTGGAGACTGGGAAGCTTATAATCACTTCTGGAGAACAATAGGATACGCTATAGGTTTGGAAGACAAGTAAGTTCAAACGGTTATACTCGTTTATTGATTTTTAAGTAAATATTATATCTTATAATTCTAGTAGGCTTCCTCGTAAAAGTATACACTTCTATAATAAAGTCCCAGCCACTGTTCAGGCATTATCTATGAATAAATTTAAATGTCTTATAAAAAAATGGCTCTGTCGTAAATCCTATTACTCCACTGCTGAATAATCTAAATGATCGGACAGCCTGGGACTAGATTGTGATTATTTTATAGCGATAGAAATGACTGTACAATATTGTATATTTTTATTGAAAAGAGCGCAAAAAAAGAATGCTGGGAGAGTTTCTTGCGCCGCTTCTTCTCTCTCAGAGCGCCATTTGTTTCCGAAGCGGTAGTAGTATCTAGTAGTTATTAGAAATGACATCAAAAAGAATTCTAACGGAATCAATTTTAAGAAAATAAATGCCTTTTATGCCTTTTTGTGCCTTTTATCAACAAGATTAAGTAAAACTGAAGTATGAGGGTTATTCTGAGCTATTTTCTTATCTAAAACATAACAAATCTTAACGAATTTTTGGAAAATGAATTGGAAAGAAATATTATGTGATGGATTGCTATCACATTAGCGACCGTGGCTACCGTTTAAAGTACAGATTGAACAAATCTAGCACTTAAAAATAAATGTATCAAATCAAAAATAAAAGCGGCCAAGTGCGTGTCGGATTCGCACATGAAGGGTTCCGTAGCAGCAAGTAACATAATATAAAAGTTTTTGTAGCTCGTTGTAACTGTGATCGATGTTTTAATAATAGTGTATTTTTTCAAATGAAGTAATTGATAATACGATTTATGACGTATTAAAAAACTAGTTACGAGATCTCGTTCAAACCAATTCTCGGTGGAAGTTTGCATAATACCATGTACATCATATTTTTTTAGTTTTATCTTTCTCTTACTTTAGAAGTTACGGGGGGAGGGGGGGACTCGTTTTACCACTTTGGAAGTGTCTCCCGCTACTATTTAGTTTAGAAAAAAATGATATTAGAAACCTCAGTATCATTTTTGCAGATCTATCCATAAATCCAAACCCTCGCGTTTGGGTTTGATTGAATTCTTTTGTTTTTTGGGTCTCAGTTCTAAGTATGGGGATCCCCCCGAAATTTATTGCTTTTTTTCTATTTTTGTGTGAAAATCTTAGTGCGATTCACAGAATATAATTCTTACTATTATTCTACTTACCAAGATACAACAGTATAGTCCTTATAATTTCGGAAAAAAGCGGATGTGACATACGGACGGACCGACAGACACACGTGACGAATCAATATAATTTTAAAACCTTTTTTCAATGAAAATATTTGAATATTGATTTTTTTTAAAGATATCCTGATGTGATACGTAAAATTCAAGTCGTGAAGTTATAATAAGTACAGGTATTCTCACAAAACAACCGAATAAAATATTTCGCGCAATATACTTCTAAAATAAAATCATTAAAGCATATGGCATGGTTAAGATTATGGGATAATATACACACTTATTCGTAAGTGTGAACAAAAGATAATATCTGACAAAACGCATTACACTGAGTGGAGGTAAACATGACAAATTTTCAGATACAACATTTGCCGAAAGAACTTCGAGGAGACCAGGGCTGTGTGTAAGATTATACTCGATCGAGTATTTACGCCGTGTCTCGACGTGGTCCCGGAGTATTTCGAGCATATGTCCCGCAGTATGCTGGATGCTATGCGGTGCGTGAACCCCACCATCGATGTGGAGGCACTCCTATACTGGACTAAGTACCTCGCAGGAGTGCCCGGCTATATCTATTCGGAGGGCGAGCGAGCTGAATTGCAAGATGCCCTTAAAGCCAAGCTAAAGGGAAAGTCTTATGATGTTGGTAAGTTCATAAACACGTTTTTTCTTTCTTATTTTCCACGTGAAGTGGGCTTTAAGTATTATTTAACATTCAGTATTATTGCCATTATTATCAGCAGCATCATCTGTTCATTACAATGGCACAAATCGACCTTTGGCACACATTAAAATCAAAAGATGGAATGCCTCTTGCGACTGTCACTACACCAGCAGCGAAAGACTTCCAATAACTGTAAAAAGCTGCTTTTTGCGGCAAAAATAGGTATGGTGTCACTACTGCCCTGGCCTACCACGGTATTAAACTAATACAGTTATTTCAACCGTCGAACACTGTTCCTACCATCATAGCTTACGTTGATGGGTGAGTTCTAGATTATAATTGATTGGTGCCACTAGATGCCGCGCTAACCACAACAGCTCCGTGAAGGTGACAATTAATGTTTTTCCTATTTCTTGTAATGTTTCTCAGACATTGTTACTACATAGACCAGAATATTGTTTCGGATTATGATTAAAACACAAAAAATACTCGGCAAATAACTATTTGTGCTTCAACGAAAGTGGCTGACAAAAAATTTGTCTCTAACTACTTGGTTACCTATTTCAACATAAATAACCAATTTATTTCATTACATCTGCCATCAAAACCTACTGCACCTGAATACCAAATAAGATACCAAGACTAAAGTACTGAGAGTTTTATTTTTCATCGGCAGACCCAACATTTTGACAAACAAAATATTGGTCGCGAGTAGACGTGTATTTTTCAGAGAAAAACTTAAAAAGTGACGTAGAACAACGAACGATAAAGAGTATAAAGTGAATGAGTTTGCAATAATTAAGAAACGACACACCCACATATCTAAATTTTTCAATAGGTACAGTTATGTGGGAAATATAGTGAAAAACCAAATACTAAGAATTAAATATGTTTCTTTCAACATACTTTCCGCAAGTCAGATACCATTCCAAACTATCAAACAACACTTTAGACATTTGGATATATTTACAGTACTTTGGAGGTTATGCCTTTATGGGTTGTGAAATGAAATAAACAATCATGGCGAGCGCTCAAACCCGGCGCGCAATGTTAACTAACTTTATGTTTTAACCGGGCATGATCCGTGCAATACGCAGACACGTGTCTGCATGCACACGTAATATAAACACAGCAAATCATTAATAAGAATGTCTACCTACAGTACTAACAAATAACTGATTTGAATTGTGGGAATAATGTCTTCTTTCGTGCCTTAGGCGTAGACACAGCGGAGCTGCTGCCATCAAAACCAGCCATCGAAGTATCTCCGCGTACACCGCGACTGATCTATCTCCAGGACTACGAAACCATAGAATCGATACCTGAGTACCAGAGACTTGACCTGAACGGCCGATATAAGCTGACATTCAATTACATACTTGCATCTTTGTACACTTCGTTCATCTTCCGGTGGATCTTCAACTTAAACTTTTACCTGGCTGTGTTTTTGATGAAATATTTACCATACCTAGCATTCTTTAAGTTTGGGATCACCGCATCGTATGTCAATATTTTTAAGGAGGATCCTGTTGATGACACTGTACCGAAGCCTAACTCCGAGTATACGAAGCCTAGGCAAAAGCAACCGCTGTATAAACAAATGTTATCTATTGTTTGGTAATATTTCTTTTCAACAGCATTTAGTTTGACACAAGCAAATTGTATCTTAGTAGATACAGCGAGGTCCACAGATAATGTGGCTGTGTAGTCACAGCTACATTATCTGTGGACCTCGCTGGAACGTGAAACCGCCTCCCTTTCCTCTTTCACCCCCTCGCGCTGTTGAGTCAGTAAACGTTACGTTAACGTTTTGACTTTAGTTGTTAATAGTTCTGTACAGTGTCACCAACTTAATCAGATAAGCTAAGAGATAAGATAATAAGAACTGATGGGTGTCGCTATCGTCGTTTCAATGTTGCTAATTAATTCCAAGGTGCACAAAAGTCGGGGCATATTTAACGCTTAAAATTCAGAAGTATCGCAATAAAACACACGGAACACTCGAAAGTAATAGACACTGACAGTCGAATGACATTTCAAAATGGCGACCGTAGTTCCTATTTTTGCCACTTCACAGTTAAGTTGGTATTACTATAGTTTCAGTTGTTCTGTGCAAAGAGGATGTAAATACTACGTCATAGTTCTGTGTAGCCTTAATATGTCTGTCAGAAAAATAAATACTTACATTTTGTATTTAACCTATTATTAAAAACTATAATAATAATCAGCTTCAGACCACCTTTACATCAATCAATAATACAGATAAAATAGATTGTTTGTTTATATATTATTTAATAATAACATCTTAGTGATGCTTGTTTTGCACACCGTAACAAAGCGACGATGTGACGTCATCAACGTCTGGCCCAGAGATAATTTAACCGGGTAGCAGGTATTTATTTCTTTGACAGATCATCGCATAATGTTTGTACGTGGTTAAAGTTTATATGTTAGTTTTTACCAGTGGGAGGCTCCTTTGCACAGGAAGTCGGCTAGATTATGGGTACCACAACGGCGCCTTTTTGTGCCGTGAAGCAGTAATGTTTAAGCATTACTGTGTTTCGGTCTGAAGGGCGCCGTAGCTAGTGAGATTACTGGGCAAATGAGTCTTAACGTCTTATGTCTCAAGGTTGTAGTGCCGCTCAGAATATTTGGGTCTTTCAAGAATCCTGAGCGGCAGTGCATTATAATGGGCAGAGCGTATCAACTACCATCAGCTGAACGTCCTGCTCGTCTCATTCGTTATTATCATAAAAAAGGTAAGATTTAAACAGTTTAGACTGGGTTGTACCAAATAACTTTAGCAATAACAAATACCGGGCAAAAAATGGGTTGCACGATTTGACAAATTTAAGATGACGTTATAACTGTAACTGTTAACTCTAACCGTCCAATCTTCGCTGGTTAAAGCTATTGTTAATGTTACATAGCTTAATAGCGATCTGCCGAAGGTTTCAAATAGATTTACGGTATTGACTTGATATTTCACTTTTTATCTTTAACTATACCAAGGAATAAGATGGTGCAACATATTTCGAAGTTTATGTTAAAATCAGCGTTAAATTTGATTCAAACCTAAACTGTAACGACTAATATAAAGCAACACAGCCTAGTCATTCGTATTATATTTAACTGGCTATGTTTTTTTCTACATATTATTTCATCATTCATGACCGCATCCAGGGGAGTCTTGCACGTTTTCTAAGTCAGTGACACTCATGGTCAATCTATATACCTATATTTAAAATAAAAAATCCTCCTTATCAAGCGCCTCCTTGAAAATTTTCTTAAAATATTGTATTATGTGCCTATACCATGTTGAATAGAATAATTGTAGTCATTTTGGGAGTTGTTAATCCCTGAAATTACCTAATTAACACTAAATTATACATTATCAACAGTTATTTAATTTATTTGTAGAATAACATATGCTATATCTTAACTACACATACTTATACACAACATTAACTTAATTATAAGAGTGTTTTCCAAAAACATTAATTAAAAGACAATATTTGTTTAAGTATGTATGTACGAGGGCGGCACTGAAAATTTCGGGAATCAAGGGAGTGACACAACATTACTATTTAAAAATGTATTTATTGCTTTTCGAAGTATTCTCCGCGAAATTTGACACATTTTTCCATACGATGGAACCAATCATTGAAGCAACCATACCATTCGGAAGTTGGGGTCTCCAAAATGGCCGTTTTGTAGGCTTCCACAGCTTCTTCAGGTGATGAAAATCTCTGACCACGCAATTTATTCTTTATTTTAGGGAAAGTATAGAAATCATTAGGGCTTAGGTCAGGGCTGTACGGCGGATGATCTACTAATTCTATGTTTTCTTGCTCTAAAAACTCTTTTGTTCTGTGCGCGGTGTGAGAACTCGCAGTGTCGTGATGGAGGATGATGCGGCGGTTACAGTTCTCTTTACGGAGTTCAGAAACGACCTGTGGCAAACAAATGCTAGCATAGCATTCTGCATTAACCGTTCTTTGTCCCTCAAGAGGAATAGTCGCAACATGGCTTGTTTTGGAGACAAACGTGGCCACCATTTTTTTGCAACACTAACAATTTTTGTTGGCTTTAACTCATTTTCGAACACCCAAACTCGTGACTGGTTTTTTGTTTCGGGTTCATATGCGTATATCCAGGATTCGTCACCTGATACGGTGTTATATACAGCATTTGAGGATCCTGCGTGGAATCTTTCGAGAGTTCTGTCGCACCAAGTAACGCGAGCCGCTTTTTGCTCTTCACAGAGCAAATGCGGTATCCATCGGGAAAACAACTTTTTTACACCTAATTGTTCATGCAAGATTATTTGTATTTGACTCATGCCAATGTCTAAAGTTGCCTGAATTTCGCGGTATGTCACATGTCGATCTTCCTCAATCAGCTTACGCACAGCATCAACGTTTTCTTTGGTGACCTTGTGTGGTTTTTGGACGACCTTGACGGGGATCATCACTGAGCTTGACACGTCCACGTTGAAATTCAGCAAACCAGCGATAAATTGTGGTTTTGGATGGGGCTCCATCACCAAATGCAGAAATCATCCGGTCAACACACTGTTTTTGTGTTAAACCACTTCGAAAGTCATAATAAATCATCGCTCTAGAATTTTCTCGAGTCAATTCCATTTTCTCAACGACTAAACAAGTTGTGACAAGACCGAGAATCTTTTTTTAAATAAATAAATATTGGTATTCGATTTTTAAAATGCAAGGAGTTTTCAATTAAAAAGATTTTAATGTGACAGAAACAGTGGAAATATTCCATTCCCGATACTTTTAGTGCAGCCTATGTACCAACATATTATAATTTTAAGAAATTAAGACGAATTTTTCACTGTTTTTATTTAATATATTATATTCTAATAAAACTTTACCCGTTATTAATGAGCAAAAATTCGTTACTGCTACGTCCTCGTCGGGTTCACATAATTTATCGAATTCGGCGAAAAAAGATATGGAGCGAAAGAGAAAGAGTATGTGTGGCGTGGCGAGTGAAAAAGAAGAAAGGCTTGCCGTTGTTTGTTGTAGTAAAGGGGTTAGGCTATGGTCTACGTCCAACGCACATCGTCGGCGGTCAATACGTCTGGCGTGACGAAGGTGGCTCAATGGGCCAGTGGCTACTCGCGAGTGGTCACGTGCGATAATGTTTTCGCAATGGATTTAATGAAACTTTTAATGGTATATTTGTTACTAGAAGGAGATGCACAAGAAGACCGTATAAGTAGAAAATTAAGAAAAAAAAACTAATTTTTTCCCAACATTGATGCTTATAAATATTGTTTTTATGATTTTTGTCACTTTTATACACTTACATACACTGCAGATGCAAGAATCCAAGATATTACTGATGCCGCGTGCGGCGTCAACTCGCCAGCATCGACGTGTGAAAGAGACCACAACAGTACATTTATATAGTAAGCATTGTGACGCAGTGTACGGCGTAAAATAGACCATAAATAATCTGATGCAGTTACACGCGAATTCAATGCACAGCGGTGCGAAGCGGCGCGGTCGCCGCCCTTCAATGGACACCATAGGTTATACATTATTGCTAATAATAGTGCGCAGAATACATTTACCTTATAAAATATTGATGGAAAATTTGTTTCTTGAATTAGGATAGGTACCTTTCAGGAAGTACCTACGCCCGAGATGTGACACCAATATTGCATAGAAAGGCATATAAATTACGGGGAATTCCACATATTATTGTTTGAAGAATAATGATATACAAGAGGCTTATGGTAGCTGAAGAATGTTATAAATGGTCTATACTAACGTCAGGGTGTCGAATT
The DNA here is from genome assembly GCF_905404315.1 of Leptidea sinapis. Classification (NCBI taxonomy): domain Eukaryota; kingdom Metazoa; phylum Arthropoda; class Insecta; order Lepidoptera; family Pieridae; genus Leptidea; species Leptidea sinapis. Next base: position 13,438,873 of record NC_066265.1, on the reverse strand, counting down.
TGGATAACAGTCTGCGCGCGCAATGTAAAAATTCACTGTGATAATATTTCCCGCGCCAAAAGAAATTCAAAAAAAATATGGCACCGCATCCAGTTGGTAAAAAATCTTTTATGTAGTTACCTACTTAATGATCGTATTTCACCATTTGACAACGCAAAGTACGGTGTCCTCCGTTCGGTAAATGATATAGGTATACTTTCTCTTCGTTCGTGCTATAGCTATTGCTATCTAGGTAGCGTCACTATGTCAATGACCTCTCTGTGTAGAAACACTTTCGCGCCACACTTCATAAGTTTGTTGCAAGGCCACTGGAAAAATATACCAGACTACAATTTCAACAATAATAAATTTATAGTTTGATGTTATAAAATTTGTTATGCATTGTTATTACGTAATCCTTATGAATCATATTACTAAGATATGATCAAGATTGTTGAAACCCAATTTATTTAAAATAAACGTATTAAAACAAAACGGGTTGTCACTTAAATTAATTATTATCTATTTATATTAAACGTATTTACCTAGGAATCAAGTCAACGATAGTATGGTAGATCTCTACTATCGTTGAGTTAATTTTTAGCATTATGTTACAAAATTATTAGTTGACATAATATACCTATTTTATATTTATTATTAGTTAACATAATATATAGGAACCACATTACCTTCTGACTCACTGTGATAGAAATTCAGAGAATATAGACTATATGTTGTTTGAGTTTGGTACATTACATCATTTATACGTCTGGATAGACTATGACAGCTGTGCATTCATCGAAAAAAAAATAGACTTTAGAACCACGGACGAGTAAAGAAAGAAGGACTCCGTGTCACCTTAAATAACAGTGAAGCACCAAAAGAAGCCGGTAAACGTGTAAATAAATAGCCCCACGCACACACACTAATACAAGGCGATCGCCCGCCATTATGAGATTTGCCATCGTATTTGTCGCAATAAAATATTTTAAAAATGCCGTCGTGCCTTGTGAAAAAATGTAAAAACAATACTATAGTAATAATAATACTATAAAAGTATTTGTGGCCATATACTACATATATATTTAAGGGAAAAAAATTGTGTAACCGGTATCCCCCGTAACCGACACACTAGCATAAAGGTGCTTCACTTGTTCATATCACGGCGCGGAGTCCTTTATTTTTTACTCGTCCGTGTTTAGAACTAACTTCTATTTTGAGCAATTCACGCACACTAAACTAATATTCCTGGCCTGCTTTTATCCTTAGTCTAACAGCAAGAGACTATCTAGACATATAAATTATCTAAGTTTGGTCCTAACATTTAGAAATATAAATGAAATTAATCTGTATTAGCCCAGTAAGGTTGGTGCAAAATCAAGAAAATTAAGAGGTTCATGTGATTTTGAATAACATAAATATGGCTTCACACCACAATATATATAATTCATTGTCTTTAGTTATGTTAAGCGTTGAAATTCGGTGCCAATTTAAAATATTAAACTCTATTGAACCGTATCTCTCTACGTAAATAATGTTAGCAAAAAACAGCAAGTTATAATTATTATTTTGGCGTGCCGAAGTATTAATTTTGATCAATTTTCATCAGATTTTTAACCTGTGCATGTGAGGAATATTTTTATGCATTATGGTTATGTTGTTGGGTATTTTATGTACTTAATTATATTTTTTATTGTTTTATGAATTAATTAATTAAACTTCATCAAGCCTGTCATTGTTATTGTTGAGAATAATTATTATAAACGTATTACATAACTTGACAACATGTAATTTTAATTAATTATACATGATATCAATCTTTTGCAATTGAAAATATATTTACATTAACTTGACTGTTTGAGTAGGTAATATTCCGTATATTTACAACAGTGCCTTCGTAATTATATGAATGAATTAGTTTATAATATTTAGGTAGTTGTTGTACTGTGTCAAACAATTATATTTACGTTTATATTACATATATAGTTTGTAAAAGAAAAACTGTTATTGAATTATACCTTTTTGATATAATATGAATCCGTTTAATTTTAACTATATCCTTTTAACTTTGATAATACTTAAGAAGTGTAAACTTTCTTAGCAACTATACGAATAAAAATGTAGAAAAAGAGCGAATTATGTGAATAAAAGTAAGATGTGAACATGCAAAGTGATGCAACAAAAATACACAAACGTCAATTACTAAATGTCTTACACGAGTAAGTAAAAAAATGCAAATTAATAAGTAAAAACATAGTTATTGAGTCCATACATACCGTAAATAAAATAAAGGCATTTTATTAGCTACTAGCTGACCCGGCAAACGTTGTTTTGCCATATAAATTATATTTAGTGTTCGACCGTTTTTTCTCAGACTTACTTTTTAAAGCCGACAACCATGACCACGAAAAAGTCTTTTCATTTTTCGAATTAATATAATATAGCAACAATATTTTTATAAATTATAGCCTATGTGTTATTCTGGTGTGTAAACTATATTATTGTAATGTTTCATCAAAATCTATTCAGTAGTTATTGCGTTAAAGAAGTACAAACATACATCCAGACATATAAACTTTCACATATATAATATTAGTAGGATTATAAAAAATATATTATATTACAGCAAAAAAGAAAAAAAAACATGAAGCAGAATGCCCAGCCGCCACTAGTAGCGCACGTTCACGAGCATGACGCATGGACCATCCCCTCCCTCGACCTAAGGAAGGTTAGGGAAGGGAATGACCCGCCCCACGTCGCCGCCACAAGCAGTGGCATTAATCGAGCATGACGATTGCTGTCACGAGAGTTAACCAGACCAGTAACTCCTTAGTAATATATTGTTAAGAGACTAAAACGTCACAACTAATTGGAACTCGAGAGACGCTTAAGATTCTGCAATTTATTTATTTTGGGGGTGAGAGTAATTGATACGCCTTGCCCATTACATTGCAGTGCCGCTCAGAATTCTTGAAAAACCCCAAAAATTCTGAGCGCACTAAAACTTTGCACGTCATCCTTAGACATAAGATATTAAGTCTCATTTGCCCAGTAATTTCACTAGCTACGGCGCCCTTCAGACCGAAACACAATAATGCTTACACATTACGCTTGCACACGCTTCACGGCAGAAATAGGTGCGCTTGTGGTACACATAATCTAGCCGGCATCCTGTGCAAAGGAGCCTCCCACTCAATTATTTTGACGGAATGCTACTTGTAAAAAAAAAAATTCTAAAAATTACACGCAAACATAATATCATGATTAAACATATAATTTTAAGACCGATTCGAAGTAACAGTTGCTGTTTTCAAATACTGGTTACTATTTATAATTAAAATTATACTAAAAAAAATACTCGTTGATTTAAAGTACAAAAATATGACTTAATAATACATTACCACGAATTAATAATATTCCGAAGACATTAACTCATACTCATTTGAACATAATGACTTCTATTAATACTAGTTTAGACTAGAAAAAGTTAATTATATACCGTCCTTCACGTGGCTAATTTGTACATGACTTTATGTCTGTAATAAAAAAGTTAAACTTTAACACAATTACTGTGGATCCGAAAAGATATGTCAAATTGCTAAAAGCTTAGATAATTTATATGTCTAGATAGACTGTAACAGCAAAGATAGCGGCGAACTGTTAACCTCTATTTTCAGCAAACGCACGCACACAAAGTGAATAACAGTAAAGTATTTGTCATGCACACTAAAGTAATAAGCCTGGTCTGTTGTCATCAGCTTGAAGCTCAATCTAGACGTATATTATGTTATCTAAGGATAATAGCAGTGAAAGAGGTGGTACCATGTTCGTCTCTAGTGTGCATTATCCTTATAACCCCGAAAGATATGAAAGTTTAGTCACATTTCCACAGTTACCTAATAAATTACCTATCATAAGAATAAAAAAAATACTTTATAAAAAGTTTTTTAATCATTGTACAACAAAAGCCATCTAAAGACAATCTTAAAACCATATAATAAATATTTGATTTTTGAAAATAAATCTGTTACTAAACTTTAATAGACTGTAGTACAACTTTAATAGACTGTTTGATAATATGAGTGAAACTTCTCAGAGATAAACTAAGAATTTTTAATTAATTAGTTAATATTTTGCCGAAAATTATTTCTGTCTTCACTTTTTATATCGAATGGATTGATAAAGACAATATTCAAAATACTTCGGACTAGCTTGCAGGGACTGATCGACGCAGTTACCATAAGACTGATAATAAGTAAAAGTGAGAAGATAATATAGGTTAGTCAACTCTTTGTCCATCAAAAAATTATAATAATTAAAATAGTTGATAACGAAAGATGAAAAAATAATAGAAGGATCCAAAATAGGTACTTTTCTTAAAACAATATTGTTTGCTATTTTAATATGAATATTTTTTTATTTTTAAGGAATGCTTTATATCTTTTTCTGCAATTCAAATTTAAATTAAGTTTATAATTAATATAAACTTGTACCTATACGATGCTTCCTTAATTTTTAAATTATGTTATTGTGGGTCCTTTGCAATGCAATAAACGGTCAATACCCCCGCCTGCGCTCGCAACGTTAAGTGCATAATATTATGAGTGAGTACACTGGGTAGAATCATCATTAATCATTTGTTACACAAATAAAATTTGAAAACAAAATGTATGAACGATGCGCACGGAACGCGCAGAGGTCGCGGGTCAAAGTCCCACATAATTGATAAAATTTGAAATTTGAAATTAATAAAATTTGAAATTTTATTAATTAATCCCAGACATGAGGGTTATCACTTTAAAACATAACAAATAATCATTTGTACTATAGGAAACTATAGGCACAGAGTAGGGATTGATAAAAGTGACTTTACCTATCCCTAATACATAAGTATTGACAGGAATGGCTTTTACAGATGACTTATGGGTCGTGGTATTAACATTTATATTTTTTCAATTCTTTACATAATTTTCTTCAAAAAAACATATACTTATAGTTGCAATTTACACCAGAATTACATAATTATAAGTACTTACCTACTTTAATAAATTACAGGTAACTAATTGCGGCAATTTTTTTATAGGCAATATGGCAAATACATTGCATACTCCCTAAACGTTCATTTAAAATTAGTTTTATCAAAAAAATACGTATGTAGGTACTTACAGAATCGAGCGGTGGGATCTTGTACTATTAGGGTTACGATTTAGTAAATTGAAAAGTCCTAACTAGACATAGGCATATTTCTTATTTGAAAAAGTTTTATTAAAAACCTTAAATTAAAACATAACAAAATCGCTTAAAGTAAAGTAATATTTGTGAAAATAATTATATAATCAAGAATACAATCAACTACGATGCGAAAATGGACACCGCTCAGTTTTTAGTTGATGTTGTTTCACTGTTGTTGTATGATTTAAAAGATGGGCTGGGAGATTCTTACCAGTTCTTCTCCCCATGTCAAAGCTCCTTCACAAATTCAAATTCAAATATTTGTATTCAAAATAGGATGTGACATCACTTATTGAAAGTCAAAAAACTACCACCCATTCCAAAATGAATGCCTCAGACCTGAGAAGAATGGACACAACAAACTCAGGTCTTTTTTTTCTCATCGAATAAATATGTTTACAAAGTAATATTGTACAATTAAACTTATTATTTAATAGCCTGAGGGCGATCACTCCATTCCCAATCTGTGGTATCATTAAGAAAGTCATATATGTTATAGTAACCTTTACCACACAAACGTTTTTTGAACAATTCTTTTGAATAACGTAATAAGTACTTTTGTTTTGAACATTTTCTGGTATCTTGTTGTAAAAGTATATACATCGCCCCACAAAAGACTTACTAACTCGACTTAGCCGAGTAGTAGGCATCATCAGTTTATGTCTGTTCCTGGTGTTAACATTATGGTTATGACAGTTTCTGGCAAATTCACTTATGTAGATGAATAGATGACGAACGTAGCTTCATGACGCTTTCGAAGTGATGTTGCAATATTATAGTTTTTTGAGAATCAAACCACTAAATAACGCATACATTGGTAAATAGAAATTGGTTGAGTATTATCGGGCTCTCAGACGATCTGTACTGTACGTTAGTAAATTCTTAGTTTAGGCTTCTTTGTTGCTTAAAACGTATGCGCCTGAGTTTACGTAGGTGCTTTCACTTTTATTTGGCATTTAAAAAGGTGACTTCTTGCAAAAGTATGAGAGTGATATTGAAAGAAGAGTGAATGCAGGAAACATGGTGAATGGAGCTTTGCACTCCTTTATGTACACGCAGAAGGTGTCTAACAAGGCTCGTTTGGCTGTGCATGAGGGGGTGTTGGTTCCAACACTCATGTACGGAAGTAAAAGTTGGGTATGGCAGAAGAAACATGAAAGCAGAATAAATGCAGTTGAGATGAGAGCGTTGAGAAGTATTATAGGAGTTAAACTGAGTGACAGGATAAAAAATAGTGAGATAAGGAAACGTTGTGGCCTGAAAGAAGATGTTGTGACCAAAATTGAGAAAGGTATGCTGAGATGGTTTGGCCATGTCGAGAGAATGAATGAAGAACGATTGACGAAAAAAGTCTAAAAGGCCAGTGTTAATGAAAGTGTTGGAAGGGGTAGACCTAGAAGAGCATGTATGAAAGTGGACGAAGCGAAACAAGTATGTAAGGATCGTAGCAAGTGGAAGGAAGTGGTCTGTGCCTACCCCTACGGGAAAGAGGCGTGATTATATGTATGTATGTATGTGTGAACTTCTTCAAATAGCTAACAAATATACTTTTCTTATTAGCTTTCTGCTCTCGCACAGTATAATGAATTGTCCGTTCTTGGCAACCCTTGAGGATCACCAGTTCATCAAAGACCAACAGCCTGGCTTTCACCATAATTCACCACGGCCATCGATAGCATGGGATAATGCCTGCAGCCTGGATATAGCAGCTTCGCTATGATGCCTTTGATCAATTAATGCACGCTCATGTCATTTAAATTCGTCTTCATCAAATGCAAACAATCTTTATTGATTTCTTATTTTATAGCGGGTCTATATTTAACGATTTCGGCAAAAAAGCTATATATAAATAATAAAATAGAAAGAGTACGTCTGTCGTGGCGAGTGATGATGCGAGTTAGTTTCGTTCGTCGCTGTTATTTATATCTGGACAAGGTATTAAACAAAGCACTTTGGAATCGACATTATTTTTTTATATCTTGGAGATTTAAAATAAAAACCCGATAATAGAACGAAGAATATTCTGTTAGTGAGAAAAACACTGGCCGCTCATTATAAAATATATATTATACAATACCTAACATACAAAATTCTTAACAATCTTATAGACTCTCCATTTTTGTGAAGTAATATTTACTTCAGATGTCCTAACGTTGGCACTAGAAATAAGTCATTGTTTTATGTTCCACCAACAAGTACTAAATAAGTTCAAAATACTTTTATATATCGGGCTTGTAAATATAAAAATAGTATAATATAAAATTTAATAATATTGATTTATATTTATACTTGTTCGATCAAACAGTTTAAGAAGGATATTAGAGAGTACTTGTTTAATTAATTTCATTTAAGTTAGCAATATTCGTTTGTTTTTTTTTTCTTCTAAAGTTTTGTAAGTTTTTTATTTTGTTTATCCTCTTTTTTGACTGCTCACATGATATGTATATTAATGGAAACTTTATTGGTGTGTGTACAATTTTATATGTATTTTTGTAAAGGTTTTTAAAACTGTTTGTTTCCTAAATATAAAAAAATAAGTAGATCCTTTTATTAATTTTCAAACATCGAAATAATTACCTCAACTTACACGACAATCAGTTTGGTTTTAGACCCGGCCTGTCCACGGAGTCTGCCATTTTGTGTTTGAAGCAAACCGTCAGGTATTACTCAGAGCGACAAACGCCGGTATATGTTTACTTTCTCGATCTGTCCCAGGCATTTGATCTGGTTAGTTATGATATCATGTGGCAAAAACTAAGGAACACGGGTATGCCTGACGAGCTCATAAAAACCTTCACGTCTTGGTATCGGAACCAGATCAATGTCGTGCGATGATCGGAAGGCTTTTCTAGACCGTATAGGTTGGAGTGTGGGATGAGGCAGGGCGGTCTAACCTCGCCTAAACTCTTCAACCCTTACATCTATGGACTGATAGACGATCTCAGCACGTGTCGGTTGTCATATTGACAGAGTCTGTTTAAATAATATTAGTTACGCAGATGACATCGTGCTGTTGAGTTTGTCTGTCTGTGGCTTGAGGAAACTGATGGGGATATGTGAAAACTATGCCCGCAGTCATGGTCTGATCTATAATGTAAATAAGAGCGAGTGCATGGTGTTTCAGGCGAAGGGGAAACCACTCCCATCCCTTATTCCGACAATCAAATTGTATGGGACACCACTGAAGAGAGTGGATCAATTTAAATACCTAGGGCATGTGGTTACCTTTGACTTAAAGGATGATGCAGGTATCGAGAGAGAGCGCAGAGCGTTGTCTGTTAGGGTGAATATGATCATCCGCAGATTTGCTCGCTGTACTGGGCCAGTAAAAATTACACTCTTCAAAGCATACTGCACCTCATTTTACACGAGCAGTCTGTGGGTCGACTATAACCTTGACCTTATACCGGACGTCATCGGCTTGGTCGACACGGCTCACAGTGCTATCTCTCATGTGACGTCACATATACAGAATAGGATCAAGGCCTGCTTCAGGCAGGTTCCGACGATGCAACCGCATCGCCTAAACCTGCCTCCAGAGGTCAGGAACTTACTCACACAGAAGCACAGAGCCACTAGACTTAACGATAGGTATCCGTCGGTCGAGAATAGGCGCCACCTCCGCTACCTACAGCGGGTGGTACGGGAACGTATCGCGGAACTCCGCGGCGAACGTTGGGACCGCTTGCTCGGCAACCTTAAGCCATCACATGTGGCTTTCTGGAAGCTGCCTCGCGCGTTCAAACAGGTGCCGCCCACTGTCATGCCTCCTTTGGACAGACCGGGACTGCAGCCGGCGCTCGATGACGATGAGAAGGCTGAATGCCTCGCCAATAGTCTCGAGAGTCAGTGCTCTCCAAATGCAGCAGCCGACCCGACACACGTTGACGAAGTTGATCGTGAAGTTGAACGTCGCTCCGCTCTGAGCCCTTCAGGCGAAGTAATAAAACCCACCTCTTACGAAGAGGTGAAGCTAATCATTAAGGAGCTTCACTTCAAGAAGGCCCCGGGACCTGACACTATAAACAATAGGGTTCTTAAAATCCTACCCTCGACTGGTTACCATTTTTAATATTCTATTGTCTAATAGCGCGTTCCCCGAACAATGGAAGGATTCCATTGTTATCGGTATCCCAAAACCCAATAAACCTAAAGCTAATCCTATTAGCTTTAGGTTTATTGGGTTATAGCTATAGGCCTATTAGCTTAACCAACTCAATCGGGAAACTTCACGAAAGATTAATTCTCGCGCGTCTTAATCATTACATCGCGGAGCCCAACCTGATACCCGACACACAGTTCGGATTCAGAACCGCTCACTCGGGTCCCCAGCAGGCTCACCGACTCACCGAGTACATTCTCGTACGGCGTCAACTTCACGCTACCACGGCAGCCGTGTTTTTCGATGTCGCGAAGGCATTCGACAAGGTATGGCACAACGGCTTAGTATTCAAGCTGTATCAACTGGGAGTGACAGACAGGCTCGTGCGCATCATACGAGCCTACCTTACTGATCGCTCCTTCCGATATCGAGTAGAGGGCACCCTATCCTCACCCAGACCCATCAGGTCTGGCGTGCCACAGGGTTCAGTCCTCTCTCCCACTCTTTTCTCGCTCTTCACGAGCGACATTCCCAAGTTTCCGAGTGTCCAGCTCGCTCAGTACGCTGACGATACGGCACTCTACTTTGGCTCCGCTCTATTGAACCGCTCAACCTTGAGCAGGAACATTAAAGTGCTTCAAGCCACCGTCGATGAACTAGGCAACTGGTTCAGAAAATGGCGGATTGAAGTGAACCCCAGCAAGAGTGCAGCGGTACTCTTCGGTAACGCGAATAGCAGCCGCGCTAAAAAACGACCGACCGACGTCATTAAATTGTACGAAACACCCATACCGTGGGTGAAGGTTTACAAATACTTAGGAGTCACGTTCAACAGCAATATGAACTTCAAGAAACATATTGATTCGGTATGCAATAGAGCCCGATTTGTCCTCAGTCGCCTTTATACACTTGTGTGTGGGCGAAGCAAACTTCCGCTCAAACACAAAGTGACGCTGTACAAATCATCGTACGGCCCATACTGTCATACGCAAGCGTCGTTTTCGCGCACACCCGACCGAGCTACTTACGTCGTTTGCAAGTAGTTCAAAATAAATTCACGCGCATGGCAACCGGAGCCCCGTGGTCCATCCGAAACGTTGACCTTCACCGCGACCTAGAGCTTCCGACGATAGCTCATCACTTTAAAGAGATCTCGCGACGCTTCTTTGACAAGGCGCCTAACCATCCCAACATCTTGGTAAGGAAGGCATGCAGGTACACCCCCCTTCACCATAGTCTCAACCCAATAAGACGTCCCAGACACGTAACGGTATACCCGTATGACGACATCACCATCGCGAACGCGACACCCACACAAACACCGACACAGACACGCACACACCGCCTTCGCAGGCGTAGGCGTGGCCAACCACCGCAAACCACTGGCACTCGTCGCTCTGACGATGGCCAGCGGCCCGCACCCTAGATACACCACACATTGTTTTGATACCCGACGAGACGTTAGTCCTCGTCCTGTAATCGCTTCACTACACTCACTCACACACGGACTGACTGACGGACTGACATACACCACTTACACAATCACAAACACACTCCACAAACAGACACAAACACAAACATACATGCACACAAACATTTACACTACGTACATACATACAAACACACATACATACAATCATAAACACATACAAACACACTTACATACATTACACAAAACATCAACACACTCGCCGGCGAGTGTGTTCTTATCACCTTTTCATCTTTCATCTTCATTTTCATTCTCTCTCCTTCCCACAAGCACACAGCCGGTCTGAGGTTCGAGTCTCCTTAGGAGACGCCCCGCGACTGTTGCGTAGTCTTTGCGGCCTCCACGGTCCACGTCCTACTTCGCTGTGAAAGCCAGGGCTGCTAACAGCACAGAGGAGGTTTTAGTCAAAAGTTTTAGTTAAAAAAAAAAAAGGGTCGACTATGCGCAGAAGCAGTACAATGCCCTGCGTGTTCAGTATAATAATGCGTTCAGAATGTTATTGGGGCTGCCACGATCCTGCAGCGCGTCGGGAATGTTTGCTGAGTCACGCGTAGATTGTTTTTACGCGACTATGCGTAAGCGGTGTACGTCCCTGTTGAGTATTCTGAGGGCATTTTCTTACAGGTTCGATTGTCAGCACCTGAACCACTGCTGTGTGATACATGTGCTGACAAGTCGGTCCTGTCCTAGATTAGGAAGATTTAGATTTTAAGATGTCTTGTACTAACACTAGGTTTTAAGGTATTTTGTTACTAACACATTATGATCCTTTGTTGGTCGAAATAAAGAATTTATTATTATTATTATTGGCAATCTTCTCGGCAAACCCTTTCATTTGATACGGTCTATACTCTATATCATCTCTGTGCTCATATATGATGAAAGCATTCATCAAGGCGTCAGGCGAACTTGAATACAGTAAAGCCAGCTTGCGTTAATACGCATCCAATTGTGAAGCTGGAAAATTTTGTATTCGTACATTTGACCGAATTCCTTTGTGAGGAGTTTATTTATTATATTATTTTCCCAAAGCGATTGTGAGTTCATTGTCTTCAAAATATCATTGTTTTTTTCCATGCAGAAAATACTCGAATAAGGTTACAAAACAAAAATGCCTGTTCCACATACGCCGAACGACGGCGAAAGAACGTAAGAGAAACAGTGTGCGTATAATTGTTTGTTTGTGGTTAATGTTTCAGCATAGATGCATTTTCTGCAGAGAGATATTCTAAAACAACTGCTGGGCGCACATTTGGCTCTATTTTGTTGATAAGCGCAATAAGCAATTCTTTAAATACTTTCATTTAATGTTGGAAATTTGTATTAGTTGTTGAAAGTCAGAGTCTACCATTTAAAAAGATACGCCTCGCACCTGAGGAGAACGCTAGAAACTTAACGGGAATTGGGTTTTTGAAAAAAATTTTTTTTTGTGGTCAATGGAAAGATCATATATAAGTTTCGTAGCAAAACTATATTTTTTTTCGTAATAATTCAAAAGTTATTTCTAAATAAAAATAAATTTTTGAATCCAGTACGTAATAATCCCAAAACAAAATCGTTTTTTTTTTGTTGTGAAGATCATTTCGATGTAAGTATTTCTTAATAAATAAATAAATTCTTTATTTTGCTAGAAAACATGTAACAATGGGTGTAAATAGTTTTAATGTATCAATGTTATCGGCCATTTCTGGCATGCAAAATTATTATTAACAAAATTCTAGTTATTATTATAATTGATTAACAAACTCTATATTTTAAGCACTTAGGTTAATTTAAATTATAATTATTATTTTTAAATGTCATTATTTAAAGACTAGAATTCATATATATTTTAAAGTCAATTTAATTTAACCTAATGTGTCAACATTTCATTTATGGAATAAAAACATTTATCTATAAGCCATGTAAAAAGATCCTTTTTAAATCGTTGGACGGGTAATACGCGTACGCTTGGAGGGAGTTTATTAAATATTTTATACACATGACATAGCTACATTTTCCGTAGGATGCATTATGATATTTGTGTGCAATCACCAGTCTGTCACCGTTTCTTGTATTTCTCGGATAAATATCCCTTGCTTTTGTAAATAAATGGTCATGTTGTTTGACAAAGATACATATTTCGTACATATACATACAGGGAAATGGAAGAATACGTAATTCTTTGAACAGTGGTTCAAACGAATCTAAGTAAAAAGCTCCTGTCATAGCTCTTAAGCATCTCTTTTGGGCTATGAAAGCTCTATTAGCCTCGCTGAGTTTCCCCACAAGATGAGTCCATATCGAAGTACTGATGCGACATAACCATGATAAGCTGCCAGGACTGTACTTGGTAAAGCCGTTTTACGCAATCTATATAACACATAAACATATCTATCAATTTTTTGGCATACCATGTCTACATGCTCTTTCCATTTTAGATTTTTATCTAGAAGTACTCCTAAAAATTTAACATGCAAAGCTTCTTCTATTTGGGTATTTGTATAATTTATCTTAAGGCTATAGTTATTAGAGCGGTTACTTAAACTAAATTGCATAAATGAGGTTTTTTTAATATTAACTTGAAGATTATTATCCTCTAGCCAATTTACCACTGTATTAATTTCATTGTTAATTTCACTTTCATAAATATCAATCTCATTTTTATTATTACATGTCATAATTATTGATATGTCATCGGCGAATAAATAACAGTCATTTTTTGTCACACTAGGCAGGTCTTTAATATAAATTAAAAATAATAATGGTCCAAGGACGCTTCCTTGCGGAACACCAAATCTATTTAATTTAAAGTTTGATTGCTGGGCAATTATGGTAGCCTTTTCGTCGATAGAATTGATCTCCACACATTGCTTACGGTCTTTTAAGTAGGACTCAATCCAGTTAAGAGCTGGTCCTCTAACGCCATTTTGCTCCAACTTATCCAACAAGATGGTGTGTGATACGAAGTCAAAAGCCTTGCTCATATCAAAAAATATTACACACGTTGGTTTTTTTGAATCTATATTTTCTGCTATTTTGATAACCAGTTTAAATGCAGCTAATGTTGTCGACTTGTTTTTTTGAAAGCCAAATTGTTGCTTGTTTATTATATTATTTTTTGTAATAAAATTTGTTATACGGCCATACATTGCTTTCTCAAAGACTTTTGAAAAAATAGATACGAGTGCAATTGGGCGGTAGTTATTAAGTTGCTTTTTATCGTCTTTTTTATGTAGTAGCTTGACCACCGATAATTTTAGTGCATCTGGGAATTCACCAGTTTCAAACGACAAATTGATTAGGTATGTTATAACTGGTACTAGTTCATCTTTGCATATTTTAATAATTTTTGTGAGAATTTCATCATAGCCTACTGCTTTAGTATTCCGCAACAATTGTATTATTTTAATGTTTCGTTTTCCGTTACTGGATTGAGAAAAATACTACTTCCAGTTTTATTTTGATTTATACAAGGTTTCAACTTTCGCTTTGTCAGATATTTATCACTGCTGTTAGTCAAATTTATCCAATAATCATTAAAACTGTTTGCTATATTTTTAGTGTTATTAATCTCATTATTATTTACTATAACTAATTCTATATAAGTGTCACTATTGTTACTTTTTGTTTCATTTTTAATAATTCTCCACGTCGCATAGCATATGTTTTTACTGTTTGCTATATAATGGGTATTACTCAATTTTTTTGATGTGGCAATACACTATTTAAGTGTTCTTGCATATTTCAAATAATTATTCTTATTGCTATCGTCTTTTTTTCTACATTTTCTATATCTTAATACTCTTTTTATTTTACAGCTTATTCGAATACCTTTAGTTATCCATTTGGGCTTTCCATTGGATTCCATATTTTTAATTTTTATTCTCGGAAAACAAAGTCTATATAATAGAGTTACTAAGGAATGAAATTTGCTAAAAGCGTTATTGAAATTTATTTCTTCATAGACTTCATTGAACGACAAGCTTTTTAAGTAATTTTTGAATATCTCAATATTATAATTACTATAATTACGTTTGTACATAAACATAGATATTTTATTTTTAATGTTAACACTTTCGAAACTTAGAATTTGTGCTGTGTTATGGTCAGAAATATCGTAATTATGTAAAGAACCTATAGCCCCATCAATATTACTCATTATATGATCAATGCATGTGCTATTTCTCGTTGGTAGATTAATGTGTAATCTAAAGTTAAAGTTTTGCACGATTTGCTGTAACTGTTGAGAGATTTTATTACAATTCAGTGTATTAATATTAAAATCACCTGATATAATAATTTTTTTATTCTTTTTACAGTATTTCTGAAGCACGGTTCTTAGTTTTTCAAAAACTATACTTACATCAGAATCAGGTGTCCTGTAGATACAAATGATAAACAAATTTTTGTCCACTCTGTCTATCCCACAACATTCAAATGCTTTCGGTTCACACAAAGTATGAAGGTATTCTAAATTTTTTGATCCTATCCCTTGTGATGTTAATATACAAACACCACCCCTTCTTTTTATTCTACTGTAATTTGATGCTAACAGATACCCATTTAGTTTTATATTACTTTCATGCCCTTTTGGAATGAATGTTTCCGTGAAGCATAGTATGTCAATTTTATCTGTATTTTGCAGATCTTTAACCATGATTTCTATTAAGTCTTTCTTTGCTAGAAAGCCAGCAACATTTTGGTGAAGAACTTTACAAATGCATGTTGAATTATAAATTTTTGGCACGAAAAAACAGTTTTTCCCCATTTTTGCTGTCATCAACTTTATTTGGTTTAAAATAAAAAGGAATTGTTCCCTTCTTTGGTGCATCCTGAGATGAAGTTAAAGTTTGATCATTTTTTGAAGTTACGTCATGAGTCACTTTCTTAAAATAATATGGTATCGTTCCTTTTAATGTGGAACGATTTATGTGTCTTTGTTTTTTGAAATTCAAAAACCTTTTATTGTAGTCTATTTGGTCAATTACGAGATTTATTTTATGGCACATATTATAATACGGCGTGTTATTTCGATAAATATTTTCATCGAGATTAAGAAACGTACAATTAGGAAACTTGTTACATATCAATCGCAACATGTCATTAAGTTTCAGTTCATTCAAATGCCTACTGAAAGTCACACTAGTTACAATAATATGGACTTGTGGTAGAGAATTTATTTTTGCATATAAGTCAGATGATATTTTAATTGGATCACAGTCATTTTCACCTACAGTTTATATTAATTTGTCGTTACAGGAAAAATCATACAACTCACAAGATTTGAGGATGTCCCCTGTCGTTGCATCGGGTTTGATGAACGCTTCAATTGTATATTTTTCATACGGATTGGTTCTTCTCGACTGAATGAGCGCTGAGGATAAATTTTTAGATTGTTGACTTCCTATAATGTAAATTTTTCTTCCTGATTTTCTTTGAATATTGGTACTTTTTTTAGCGAGTTTTTCATTCAATTCAGAATTTAGTGGTACTGCTGGTGCATTTTCTAAATTAATTGGTATTTGTTCTATTGCTTTATGAGATATTATATTGTTTTGTATAGAGGATTTTACTGACGGTGTGCGTTCAGATTTCTTTGTCTTTGTTCGTAGCGGTGTGGAGTTGATTGAAGAATTACCGTCGCCTAGCAATGTTTTAAGTAATTTTATTTGTTTTTCATTTTCTTCAATTAACTTTCTTTGTTTTGTGTTTTCTATATTTAGTTTGGCAATTTCTTCATGAGCACTTTCTAATTGCCCAGATAGGGTTGCTAAGTCCTGTTTAAGATCTAAAACCTGTGAGCTTTCGACAGTACCAAGATCTGGTAAACTACATGTGCTGACATCTCTGAATGTAGAATTATGTAGGTCTTCCATTGAACTACAAAATGTTATATTTTCTATTGATTGATTATGTAGTGTGAGAATATTCTTGCTGGATAAATTACTAATATTTGAAATGGTTTTATCTAACGAGATACTTTGTGTCAGCTGTTCAGTATTTGAAAGATTTTTTATTTCCTGTGTAGAGCTTTTCCTACATTTATGACATTTCCATTTGAGTCTCTTATCGGTCGACACTGACTTGTATCTTTTTAAAGTAATGCTAGCACATTTTAAGTCAAACGTGTTATTGCAATTAGTACATTCCAAATATTCTTTCACTTTTATAGTGTGTGTGCATGTTGCGCAGATATTCCTTCGTTTCGATCTGGTATACATCCTGCTATAATATTATTTACAATAGGAAAATATTATGATCTATTCTCAATCAATTATATGTAAAATTATTAAAATTATTTTACATAAATATTATGTAAAATTATTATTTACAAAAAAGCCTTAATAAAAATTAGAATACAAAATAAATTATGTACCTATAAGGATTCAAATAAAATGCCAATGAAATAAACAACAATAAAATTAAAATTGGCCAAAACATATAAATAAAAACACGTTTAGTAGATAAAAATGAAAAAAAAAAAAAAAAATAAGATTCGAACCGTATTCATCAACACGCTAGTCCGATGTCAAACGACAAAGCTATTCAATAATTTATAACCGGATTGAAATGTGTGAATCTAAGTTCACAAGCCCACGTCAAATATAGGCTCAGACGTCATAAAGATTAAGCACGGATTTTGAACTACCGTCGCAAGTTATTTTACACTAACACAAATTTACTTAGTGTCTTTGAGCGCAAAATCACAATGGTTGAATTTAGATAAATGATACCGTCACTGTTGGTTCCACGTTGTAATGAATAGCCCTTGTGTTTGTTGAATTATTATGATAGTTATCAATATCACCGTGTTGTAACAGTAATCTAATGAAACCTAATGAAACGTCGAAGAGTGCACTCGGAATTCAGAGGTATTTAGTGCCGGATGAAACGGTTAATTTCTGTGGAGTAACGCCTGTATTTGAAGCATCGATACCAAACTTCCTTATAAAACTAATGTAAAACAGACTTGATTTATAATTTTTACTTATCTTTTGACTTCAACTTTTACGGAGACAACCGCTCACTGACACCATGACACTCGAAACACAATATTGAAATATTAATACTAATATTACTCGATGAAATAAGGATTCTATAAACTGGATTGTCACACACTTTAAATTTAACTTCAAAATTTAGTATTTAGTATTACACCGTAAACATCCTCACACTACTCAAAATAATTAAATACAATTATTAAAGTGTTAGGGAGCACTCAAGAAACACGTCACTTTTGTCAACTAAATATTATTGTAATTAATTATTATTTATCTAAGTATACAAATCAAATAAATATTATATATTTAAGTAAAGTTCAGTGAATATATTTTTTTAACTGGACTCCAAATCATAATCTTTAAAATCATAGCATTATTTTTTTTTTATTGTATTCATGTATCTTTATCTAATGATTGGGATTCAATTTGATATATTTATAATTTTATAACGTTCGAGGTTATGTATTTGACTATTAGATTAAATTTTATGTTGTGGTGGTTTTTCTGTTGTTATTATAACATATAAATAATTCTTATGATTTCTGTTTTTTTTTCCAGCTGAAAGATGACATGGAAAATTATACAACGATGGGAGGTAAACCAAAGATTAAAATTGATGTGGTACCACACAATTTTGACTGTCAACCTAATCGTAAAAGACAAGGCACTACAACGGTTCTTAGACCAGCTGCAGAAAAACGACGGATACAACAAATCATTCAAGAAATTTAAATGAATCTTCAGAAAATATGGAAATTGGTAATCCTCCAGAACCAAACATTGATGCCGTATCAGCCAATACTGTTGAAAATATTGGAGTAGATTTTGCTCCTTCAATTGTAACACCTGGCCATAAGGTCACTGTTGAAACACAAACTAATATTAACCACCGGACTGTTGCTGTACAAGTAAATAGTCGTCCTAAGTATCGTAATATATATAGGAGAATAAATACTTAAATATTTTTATTTATTATATTATTTTTTACCTTGATGCCTTGGCACCTCGAACTTCAGCAGAATTAAACCGAACGTCATTAAAAAAAAAATCGGTGATCATAAATATATCAACATCAGAAATATTATCAGACTTTGACTTAATAATTCTTTTATCACACATAGTTAATCGGAACCAACTAACAACTAGTATATTAGCAATAAATTTTCAATATTATTGTCTAGTCACGTGTAATAGCTGTAAACGCTGTACTGTTATTCGTTGTTGACCAATCATGGCGCGTTTATAGTCACGTGATTTTATTTAAATTTCATCAATTTTTAATTGTTTATAATTAATTGAAAAAAAATTATTACGTTCCGGTGCAATTTATGTAAACCTTTGCATGGAGTGTTCAAATCTGTCTGTTCAAAGCGATACCAAAATTATTCCCCTTCATTCCAATATAAGTTTTAAAATAATGTCCATCTTGGTTTTTTTGTGTACGTTAGCCTCCGTTAAAATTAAAGTATTAAATTATAAATATAGTGAAATTAATATTACCTCAGTGTTTAAAAAGTTAATTAGTATCCTAATTCGAAGATAAATTGGTGTTGCACTAAAATTTCCAGTGGATCCGGCACAAATCACTGTGAACATTTTACTGTACTATCGCGTCTATTGAATAATAAGCAGAACACAACAACACAAAAACAAGAACAAGAATATTTAAAACAGTGTACAGAGAAACAATTGAATCAACACGCTGCAGTTTATAAAGTGTAACTATAAGGATAGTTACACTTTATAAACTGCAGCGTATTACAGTGAAGGCACTGTGTTCAATCTAATCTAACTGTAACTGTATTGTGTATAATTGTGTTGGGTATTACAAAAATACATTTTTTCTTTTTATGCGTGAGGGTACTTTTAAAACTACAATTAAACTTTACGTTGAGACACCTGAACTGCTTGAACTTTAAAATTTACATATTTCAGACCGTGACTCAAATACCGCGTAGCTCTGTAATAAGACGGTGGACTGATACAGTGACGACCCCAGTTCTAATCCCAAGTGAAATACAGTTTTTTTTTATCTAAATTTTTATTTATTTTATATTACTTTGGAATTCTTGGTTTGCCGAAGCTAGTGCTCGTGTCCAACCAGACATTATTTGCTGTACTAAGACTTTTCCCAGGGGTTAACAATATCACACCAGTTCGTTGAACTATGTCTCAAAACGTAACATTACGTAATCCTACTAAGAAAGTGCCTACAGATCGGTGTGAGAAATGTATAACTAGGGAAGAGATGGTGGAACTGATTCGCGACGGGATTAACTCAACCTTTGAGGCTATATTTAAAGAATTAAATGATGAGATTAAGGCTGATCTCAATAAATCAATAGCCTCTGAATTAAAGAAACAGATAAAATCGCTGCTAGTTGATATGTAACGAATGAAAGAATCTCAGGCTGGGTTACAAAATGATTTGGAAGATGCTATGCAGCTTATATGCAAACTTAAATCAGAAATTAAAAATAATGTGCAGCAAATTGAGGAAATAAAATCACAGATGGGAAAACAACAGCAATGGGGACGTTTAAACAATTTGGAAATTGTGGGTTTACCTGAAAAATCTAACGAATCTTTACCGGATATTATAAGAAAAATTGCGCTTCATGCAGGCGTAGCTCTTACTAGTGAACAAATTGAATTTATACACAGAGTACAACCGAGACAACATATATCGGGAAGACCTAAACCGATAGTTGTCAAATTAAGCAACCGTGACTTAAAGGATCATATCCTATCAGGGCTACGTAGAAAAAGAGGCATACAGACTTCTGATATAGGAATAAGTGGCAGCTCACAAAAATTCTTCGTTAACGAACATCTTACTGCTGTAAACAAAAATATTTTTAATGAAGCTAAGAAACTAGCCTTGGAAAAGGGATATAAATTTATATGGATAAGAAACTGCAACATTTTTTTAAGAAGAAGCGAACAACAGCCTGTTATATCCATCAATTCAATGAAAGATTTAGCGAAGATTGTGTGGTTGTCGTTGGTTGTTTTACTTTTATTGTTTTTTTATATTCAGCCTCACACATATTATTAACACACAATTACCTACTAATCAAGTACACATCACACTTCAAAATTTGTCACCTCACTGTACACAATTTTTATTTTATTTGGAAAAAAGGCCTTTTTTTATAAAATTACTACCAATTTATTTCACAATTGAAGAATACTTAAAAGTCTGTACTTTACTCTGCATTTATACATTTCATAATAATGGGGACTAGTATACTTAATATTTTCTATCAAAATGTTCGTGGCCTTCGCACAAAATTAGACCAGTTTAAGGGAAATTTATCACTGCAAAATTTTGACATAGTTCTGGTTACAGAAACGTGGCTAAATAGTGAATTTTACAACGGAGAACTAGGCAATAGCTACTATGATATATTTCGCTGTGACCGTTCCACCAATACATCAAACAAAAGGCATGGAGGCGGTGTTATGGTATGTATATCATCTAAATTGCAAGCGTTTGAGAGACACGACTGGGAAAGTAGCGGAGTAGAATCTTTATGGATTACAGTCCCACACACATCTTTTAGGACCAAAGGTAAGAAAAATCTTTATATAATAATTGCCTATATTCCTCCGCACTTAATGCAACCTAAACGCCTTGAAGCGTTTTCAATGTCAGTCGCAAAAGCCATAACATCTAACACAGATGACAATTTTTTAATAACAGGAGATTTCAATCTACCAAACATAGAATGGTCCACCAACTCTGGACCTTCTATATTAAGGAAAGGAAGTACAGAACTACAAAAGGTATCTGAGCTCTTTATAGAACAAATAAATGTTTCAGGACTCAAACAATATAACCTTACTTGCAATCATAGTAATAATATATTAGATTTAATATACAGTAATTTTTTCTTAAGTGTTACTAAATCTAACACAATATCTTTAGTAAATCTGTAGATAAATATCATCCATGTTTAGAAATCGACGCATCCGAACTGATGCTACGCAATTTTCCGAAAACACATCCTGAAAAACACAATTTTTCCGGGCTAGCTATGACGAAATTAACAAAGCTTTAATCGAAATCAATTGGCATCTGGTTCTTAGAGGTGTAAATATTGACGATATTGTTAAAACATTTTATACAACATTGTTTAAAATAATAGAGGAATT
Organism: Leptidea sinapis; assembly: GCF_905404315.1. NCBI lineage: Eukaryota > Metazoa > Arthropoda > Insecta > Lepidoptera > Pieridae > Leptidea > Leptidea sinapis. The sequence continues at coordinate 13,416,930 of NC_066265.1, read as the reverse complement.
TGTGCCAAAAAGTAAAAAAATATTGCAGAAATATCCTCTTTGGTATTCAAAATCACTCATTCATATAATAAAAGATAAAAAGAAGGCTCATAAAAGATGGAAAACTTATAAAAATCCAAGAGATTACGATGAATTTTCTTTACTGCGAGCTCGTGAAAAACAAGTTATTAGAAAATGTTACGATTCTCACATAGAGCACTTACAAAATAATGTCATAAAAAATCCAAAACATTTATGGACGCATATAAGGAATTCAAGACAGAACAATTTGGGATATCCTAATCCAATTAGCCTAGGAAGTCAAGTTTTTTCAACAGAACAGGATGCATGTGAAGGTTTCAGTAAGTTTTTTGAAAGTGTGTTTCAAAGTCCCGCGACAAGATACAATCTCCCGCTCTTACCAGAATCTGATGATATTTGCAATGGTATAAATGTAACTAAAGAAGAAGTTTACAAGATACTAAATACATTAGACGTAAGTAAAGGCCCAGAGAGTGATGGATTGCCGAATATATTTTTACAAAAGTGTTCAAAAACTCTGACTGTACCTCTGACCCATATTTTCAATTTATCTCTTAATACATTTGGAATATTCCCGACTATTTGGAAGGAGGCCCTTATCCCCTATCCATATCTATAAAAACGGCCCCAGAAATAAAATTAAACAGTATCGTCCTATTTCAATACTGAATTCATTTGGAAAGCTATTTGAAAAATTAGTATTTAATAAAATCAATCCAATTATTATGAAACAAATTCCCTCAGCACAACATGGATTTATACCAAAATGCTCGACAGTAACAAACTTGGCTCTTTTTTCCGATTTCATTTTAAACAGTATGGATGATGGATACCAAGTAGATGTAATTTATACAGATTTCCAAAAAGCATTTGACCGCGTGGATCATATAATACTTCTTCACAAACTGCATGCTCTAGGAATTCGGGGAGATCTCTATAGATGGATAAAATCGTACATTACCAAACAAAGGCAAGCAGTAGTTACAGGTTGTCTCAAGAGTAGTTATACAGAAATTCTGTCGGGTGTACCACAAGGATCTATTTTAGGGCCTCTCTTGTATAACGCTTACCTATTCGATATTGATTTGTGGATAAAAAATTCAAAATATTTACTATTTGCCGATGACAAAAAAATTTTCATAAAAGTTGGTTGCCTTAATGACTGCGTTCGATTACAGGGAGACTTAAATAATTTGTCAGAGTATCATAAACTAAATAGAATATCGATAAATGCAGATAAATGCTTGCACGTATATTTTACACGTAAAAAACAAATATATAAATATGAGTATAAAATAGATAATCACTTAATAAAATCAGCTACAACAGTAAGAGATTTGGGAATATACTTAGATTATAAAATGACTTTAACTCATCATATGGACATAATTAAAGATAAGGCCCTTAAGCAATTGGGCTTTGTTAAACGTTCCTGTAAAACTTTTTATAATATCAAATGCATATAAATTTTATATTTCGCACTTGTTAGAAGTCTACTAGAATATGCATCCAATATCTGGTCTCCACACTATACAACTAACATACAAAAAATTGAAACCATACAAAAAAAATTCCTAAAATATTTATGTTACAAAGCATATCATCCCTACACGTCATACGATGAAGCATGTAGATTTTTTAATATAGACCCACTGGAACTCCGCCGAAACCAACAAGATGTAATGTTTCTACATTCTTTATTGCCAGGCAATACAAACTGTTCTGAATTATTAAGTGCCCTATCGTTTAATGTACCACAATATAGAACACGTCATACGAAACTCCTGGTTGCACCACGTACCAAAACGAACTATTATAAAAACTCGATTATTTGCAGGATTCAAAATAATTACAATAATAACTATGATATTCTAGATATCTTCATGTTAGAAAAGGATAAATTGAAGCGTGAAATTATTAAATTACACCAGTCTAAAGCAGTGCCTTACTCATTTGTTTAAAATATATACATATTGTTATCTACTAACCACACACATACCCTTTCACACCCACACACATACGCTTTCACACCAACACAAAAACATACACACAGTAAATAAGAAACACAAGAGGCAGTTGTTCTGTAATATATCATGTTGTAAAACTATTGTAAAATAATATTGTCAATATGAGTAATCTATAATGGCCTTAAGAATTATGTTATATATTATTGTTTATTAACGTTTACTGTAACGCTGTTGATTACCAATAAATAAATAAAATGAAATTGAAATTTCCTAATAACAAAATAAGACGTCGTATAAGTTGTCGCCGAATGAGGTCGTGTGACAACAATGTTGTGATGCTCTTTTTGTTTTTTGATTTTCGTGGACGAATATCTTGTGATGTTTATTATGCCCTTAATATATGGAATATCCCATTAAGTGTTCCCATTGGGTCCATACCAGGAAAACCACTGCTAGGAGCTCAATAGTAATATGCCTCACATTCTTCCGGCTCCACTTTTAAGCGGACGCGTAATGCCCTTTTTCTGGTATTTATTCGCCGTCCTTCTTTGTATGTGGACGAGGCTTTATCCGACCGCACGATTTATAGCGCTCCCCCCTAGCCTCAAGCGATCTGTTTATTGCATTCATTGTCGATTTTGAGGTCATAACGAAGCCACTTCAGTCACGTGGCGTACGCGGAGTGGATTCTTGTGTGTAGATCGCGCGATATGGAAAATTTGCAAGGTCGCCGTTTAATTCCCTTCATCCTTTCTTCAGAGTCAATTGGGATAGCAATAAAATTATAAGAGAAGGATAGACGGTGCCAGTTGCGAATAAAATATAAAATGAGTTTTTGAGAGACAACAGGAGAGAAAAACAAAGTTGTATCACACCGTGAATACGATAGGTCTAACTGATTTGCATCAAATTGTTCAAAATACGCTTCAGCTTCATCATCAACTAGTTCTTTGTAAAGACGAGTCCCGAACGACTTCATTGCGAGTGTTTACCTGTCCGTATTCCAGAAACGTCTCAATACGTAATACTTGTTCAAGTCTATTGTGTTTGCCTTCTATTATCTATGTGGTTATCTTCGTGGCTGTGTATATGGTTTCTGGCATACAAGCTTAGCTGATCGGTTCCGATGGTGCGGCGAGGCAGGTTCACAAGTTGAGTAAATTGGATCGGAGACATATTATAGTCCAAAATCCGTGAACCTCAATCCCGAATCGTAGATCATAGAGCTCCGGTTCGGGATAAAGGATTTATCGCGAAAGTTCAAGATGCGTAAAGTGTTACTGGCGTTTTCACAATAAAAATAATCAGTAATTAAATAATTTCCAAATAAAATAAAATAAAAACAGTTTACGATGTAAATAATGCCATCTTTAGCGTTATAATCGGTATTAGACAGGTATTAGATGAAAAGAGGAAGTGTTACCCCTTCATAAAATTGTGTATTGATGTTTTCAGTGGATGAATTTATTGATGGTCTTTTGAACCAGAAAGATGCGACGGAACAACCTTCAGACACCCAGAAACCCGAAGATATCACCATGAGGATACCAGAGTGGTACGATGAGAAACTGTACAATAAGTAAGAGTTTGTTTTATAACTTTATTTTATGGAATAAGAGGACAAACGAGCGTACGGGTCACCTGGTGTTAAGTGATCACCGCCGCCCACAATCTCCTGCAACACCAGAGGAATCACAAGAGCGTTGCCGGCCTTTAAGGAAGGTGTACGCGCTTTTTTTTGAAGGTACCCATGTCGTATCGTCCCGCAAACACCGCACAAGGAAGCTCATTCCACAGCTTAGTATTACGAGGAAGAAAGCTCCTTGAAAACCGCACTGTGGAGGACCGCCATACATCCAGATGGTGGGGATGATATCCTATCTTGTGGCGTGTCGTGCGAAGGTGGAATTCGGCGGCAGGAATCAAGTTAAACAGCTCTTCGGAACACTCCCCGTGATAAATGCGGTAGAAGACACACAATGAAAAAAAAAATTTATCGGAGAAGTAGAATAAAAAAGTAATCTGATCATAACTGATCACCACTGCCGACACTGTCTTAATGGCCTTTCATGAAGTGAAAATACATGCGGTAGAAGACACACACATAAACAAAATACTACTGGCTCAAAAAAGATTCATAAGAGCTGTGGCTGGTATCCTTCGATAGCTGCAGACCAATATTTTAAAGTGAAACTTTTATTAAATCGTCTCAAACTTTTTCGTCTGTGTGTTGCATGTCACGCGACGGTCGGGTGGCGATTACTTATTTGTGCCAGTGCTCCACGCTATTTTGTTTGTTTTTGTCAGTGTCTAATGTAAATGTTGTTACTTATGAAAGTGAAACTTTTACTTGCTTAGTCTACTTATTATTTCCCATTATCATTCCAATTTTCCAAGTATAAAATTAAGATTGATAAAGCGATATTTATACCCTTAATGGAATATTATTCCAAAAAATTTTAGTTAAATGTCTATAATGTGAAAAAAAGTTTCTTTTTTACCGTGGTTTCATAAACCACACAATCCTTTTTTTTTTATTAATTTTTAACATACTGACGGTTACCGAAACTTATGTACTAGAGGCTAGTTTATTTGTTTAGAAAAATTCAAATTTATTCACTCGGCTGGGCGACTTTTCTTTGTTTCCATCGCGTGATCCGACTAGACTTCGGTAACCCCACATTAGGACCACTTTGTACCAAAAAAACTGTCATGCTATGTGTGTAAAACTATATAATAAATTACCAAAAGAAATAAGAGAGGAGACAGTGTTAAATAGATTTAAATTTAAATTATTAACACTATTAAACAAAACGACGAAACAAGTGCCTATTTATTTATTTATTAAAGTACACCACATCATATACAATACAATTTTCTTAATCTAATGTTACAATTAGTAGTTCTAAAGTACCTATACGACAATTATGGTGAACATAAAAATTACAAAAAATCCTCCCTAATTACTTCTGAAAAATAGAACTAATATTATCTAAGCTATAATAAAAACAAAATAAAAAATGAAAGCACAAATTATAACTTTAACTTATTAAAATAATGAAGACGACAAAAAAAGAAAAACTACTTATTTGACAAATGCAGATTGAGTACCAGCTAAGTGTTTAACAACACTTTCTTTAAATCTGACCAGCCCTCCACCGAATATATCAAGTTCTGAATTGGTATCGTTTAACTTATTGTACTCAAGAATGTCTACTCTTACATTTTGTAACAACTTTACTTGTCAATGTTTCTGGAAAATACGTGCTTTTTTAGAGCCTTCCCATGTGGTATCGTCCAGGAAGTACAATGTATTACATAAATTCTATTCAAAAAGTATTTTAATACCCGACGCTAGTTAGGGAGTTATAACTTACGTATGATGACATTATTACGTATACTATGACCATTCTACTCCCAAATAAATGACTCAATTTTGATACAGTTTTTCTGTTTGCAATATGTTGTTGTGGAGATAGTACTTATTAGTAATAGGCGAGGATTTTAAGACTGTTTAAATACTGTCGTAATTTCCAGAGGGCGTCACTTCTACTGGAACAACTGCTTCCAGTTCAGTTCTTCGATGCTGGTGGGTCTGGTGGCCGTGTTTTCCGTGCCTTCCATCCTGCGTGTGCTGATAAGCTCTCGCCGGTCAAACTCGATCTTCACTTCATATAAACGCTACCTCTCCACTGTACTTCATACAATCTCGTGGTTTGAACATGACCTGAAACCTGGAACTGTGTGAGTCCTTTTTTATAATAAGTTCCTAGTCTAGCTAGAAATATTGTTATAAGAAAAGATAGTCTGCATATCATTGCACCAGCATTAAAAAATATGAACGTGATTCTAAATTAACTCTATTAGCCTTAGTACAACTACTATCCTTGAGGATTGAGGCGAATCATCAATTGAAAGACGAACTAATATTGCCATAAATATTGTTACAAGTAATTATACACTGCATTTAAATGTAACAGCATTAAAAAAAAGTGTGTGCCTGTAATCTTTACGCGCGATTGAAGTAAAACTTATTAATAATTAACTTAAGGAATAATTAACAGATACATAATATATTACATTAAATAAAGCCTTGTTACCAAGTATTCACTAGTAGTAGTACTCACGTATTACTGAGAAGCTTTGTTAGATTTTTTGCTATTTTTTTTCTCGGAAACGCTAACGATATAACTTCATCTTTTGAGCAAAGTTGGCATTTTTTCTACCTAAAATAAAAGAATGCCTTTATAAATAATATTATTTAATCAATTGAGATTTTATATATTGTACCAAAAATGATTAATGTTATATTTAATAGTAAATAGTAGCTAATATCATTAGTATTCATCAGAAAATAAACACTTACACTTTTTACAGGTGAAGTCATTGTCAGGTTCTTGATTTTCTCTTTTATGCTTATTTTTTGATGAAAGAGTAAAATGTTCCTGGGATTCCGCCATTTTATATTTTAACTGATTATTATTTTAGTTTTATATTTTGTTTATAACTCATTAATACCATTCGCACATCTTAAAATATTCACTCATTAAATAAAAAAACTTGATAAGAAATTGAAGGTTTTAATAGCACATATTAATATAACGTTGTTATTGAATATGAACGAATATGGCTGTATGTGCTCGAACCCTTTGCCTATCCTTATAATGGACGAAGAAACCAAAAAAAAATTAACGAAAAATTCTGATAACTTATATATTATTTATTACAAAAGTAGTAATAAATAAGCAAAACACTTGTAGATTTTCAAAAAATATTACTGAGCATAGTGAAATGTTTTTTTTAAACCACAAAATTATAACGGCTTAAAAAATTGTTTCAATTTACTTTTTTACTGAGCGTTACTTCAATCAGAAGAAAATTCTAAGTAACCCCAAAATCGCGCCTAAAGAAGTTTTACTTCAAAAATTAAGGTGATTCTAAATTAACTCTATTAGCCTTAGTACAAACTACTATCCTTGAGGATTGAGACCAATCATCAATTGAAACACGAACATTCACTGTGGAAATTTACTTCACCTCCAATCTTATCGATTGTTTTAGGGACTCCAATTATCGTAACGTTACGTTCAATCCATACTTTGTAAAGTTGACGATAAATAATATTAGGTTTAAGATTGGGAGAGTAGAAATCATCATTAATTCACACAAATTACCTAGCTATCACCTAGGCAACGCCTGTATAATAGACGGCAGTCAACTATACCAATCATTAAACAAAACTTTGATATTTAACGCACTCTTTTACTTTGAAAATCTACACTAATAAATGGAGAGCCGTTTATTTGTTCGGTTGTACTGCGAAAAACTTAACCGATTGGAACAATCCTTATAAGTATCCATCCCTACTCTGTGCTTATACCAGAAGATGCAGCGTGTTTAGGAAAAGATTTTAATATAAAATATGTGATTACTTAGCCGGAAACTATATTTTATTTTACTTAGAAATACCTATGAACAAATATACATCATCATCACCATCAGCCGGAAGACGTCCACTGCTGGACAAAGGCCTCCCCCAAAGTATTTCCACGACGATCCGTCCTGCGCTGCCCTCATCCAACGTATTCTAGCGATCTTGACCAGATCGTCGATCCATCTTGTGGGGGGCCTACCAACACTGCGTCTTCCCGTTTGGACTATGTCGGTTCTCCTACGGATCTCCTCATTCCTGATTCGATCTCGCAGGGAAACTCCGAAAAAACTCCGACTCTTTCTCAAAAGGCCCATAGTTAGCGACCACGTCTGCGTACCGTAAGTCATCACTGGCAACACACACTACTCTGTATTCTGTATAACCTGCCGCAGCGTATGTATGTGGTCTATGGTACTAAAGCCTTTTCGGAATCCGGATTGTCGGGAGGCTGGAAGTTGTCAAGCCTGCGCACGAGACGATTCGTGATAACCCTAGAAAACAGCTTATATACATGGCTCAGAAGTGATATGGGCCTATAGTTCTTCAAAAGCATTTTATCGCCATTTTTGAAGAACAGCACCACTATACTTCTGAGCGATGCTTGCGGCGTTTTGCCTTCGAGGATGACGGAATTGAAGAGTTCCTGGAGGGTCTTAAGTACAGGAGTACCACCAGCTCTCGGAAGCTCAGCTGTAATTCCATCATCACCCGGCGCCTTGTTGTTTTTAAGCTGTTTACGGGCCATAATAATCTCGGACAGGCTGATGTCTGGGATATCTTCGGTATAGTGTTGGCTTAATTTGGCTCTTGGGTCTTCAGCCTTGTTGGTAACAGGTGCCCGTGCGGTTGTGTATAACTGTCCGTAGAACTTCTCGAATTCCCTCAAAAGTTCGGGTTTAGACAAAACGACCCTGCCGTCACCGGTCTTCAGCTTTGTCAGTTGGCTCTGCCACATAGACAAATCTCGTGCGAATACTTTTGAAACTTTGTTACGCTATAGATAGGCCATAGGGCCGCCTTCACACAATCTGTATTGTGGCGGCGTATATCGCGAGTCAATGACTTTGAGATCTGTCTATTTAGCTGCCTATACTGGGAGGCAACGTCCGGGGACTGAAGGGCCATTTGGCGTCTTACATCCATCAATTTGTGGGTATGGTCTGAGATTTTTACTGTTCTTTTTGAACGGCTGGCCTTGAAGAACTTAGACTCAGCCGTTTGAACAGCTGCCACGAACCTGTTATTATACCCGTCCACGTCTACGCAGTCACCGAGGCATTCGAAGCGGTTTTGCAATTCGAGTTGAGTTTTCGGGGTTTTGGATCTGGATGGGTGCGGGTCGGAGCGTAGACTTCACCAGTCGAGACCGCTCAAGTTTTGGATTGATATTCAATGTGCCTCTTACTATGCGGTGATCACTCCCAGTTGGACATCATTGAATATATGTCTTTTGATCGACATAATGAAGTCAATCTCACTTTTGGTGGCACCATCGGGGTTGATCCAAGTCCATTTGCGTTGTTCTGGCTTCATGAAGAAGGAGTTCATCATATAGAGATCCTCCTTCTCCATGAAGTCAGCCAGCATCTGGCCTCGGGCGTTCCGATTTCCATAACCTAATTGCCCCACTCTCAACTCATCGCCGCTACGTTTGCCGAGTTTTGCATTGAAGTCTCCCATGACAACGTTGAAGTGGGTCTTCCGAGTGTGAATGGCTGTTGAGATGTCCTCATACATGGCCTCCACCTCGCCATCTGAGTGTGTCGAAGTCGGAGCGTAAACCTGAATGACCATCAATTGACTGTATATTACAGTCAATGACATTTCATTACATATGACAATTCATTAACGGCCATTTTCAATAACGTATCTCTAGTTACGGATACATTGCTATCAAGATCTTATCTATCCATAGTTAGGTCCAATATAGTTATAAATGAGCGAGCGCGAGAAACTTCTTTATGAGGCAAAACGTTTGCCAGGTCACCAAAATACAAATGTTTTTGTTCTACGATCAAGTACCTCCTTCCCCTCCGTGTGCGACATCCTGTATGAATAATATTTATTAAACGGAATGATTCATCAACGCACAGTCTAAGTCGCTCTTAGTACTGTATATCCTGCGGCTGGAGCTACAAACTTAAGATTTCGCACATAGTGGGAACTACGAATGGAAAACCGGATCCGTAAATATCTCCCATAAATATATTAAGGGTAGAACGGTTCTAATAAATTTAATTAGAACATAACAATGCTTTTTACTATATTGACGATACTTATTATGATTTTGTGAAGTAAAATTAAAATCCCTTCGAGAAAGTGTACCAAGAGTACTGGCAGCAAATCCGCGTTGGATAGCTAGACCGTTGACTGAAATAGCTGCCAGCGCTTGGGTTTCAAGTAGCTAAATTCACACCCGTAGACAGTACTTTGTGCATTTTCACGATTCTGGTCCCCCAGGCTAAACGGCACAAAATATATGTAAGACTCACTAAAACGGACGATATTTGTGACGTTTGCTGTCTTTTTTATATGAGAACGACAAAATGTCGACACAAATTGAATGCCACACCAGTGCCTTCTCCTTGCCCAATGTACATGCCATCGCGAAAAACAGAATCATTTGGCTCTAAAACAGCCAGTATGTTAAGAGCGGCCGCGCATGACTAGCGTGATGTATACGGCCTACCGAGTTTAGGCAATGTAGACTATGACGTCATAGACCTCTGCAACTACCTGCACGCCACGTGTTAAGCAGTTGTATGTAAGTTCGTCAAGTTCAAAGTAAATGGTTCGGAGCCTGATGCTTCTGCTATATATGTGTATGTATTTTTCATAATTCCACTCCAATTCTCAGGAGAAGGGTCGTTCTTTTAATAAGAGTAGTTCGTACCTACAATTGAAGGTAAAAGTCTAACTAACCTTATTATTTCCATTGAATTACAATTTATTCGATTCTGGACGCAGTGTTAGTAGGACTCATTAGACTAGACAAATGGCCACCCTCTCCAAATAAATTAAAATAAAACCTTATTATCCCTTGACGGAAGTTTAAATAAAAGTATTGTTTCTCAGGTCATGGAGGTCCTTAATGACAGTTCGTAGTCGCCACTTAAAGGCGAGTATCGCATCAAAGATGAAGGGCCAAGGAATAATCTCTCAGAGAGACTTGGCTCTCACACAATTCGGCTTCTTTGGGTTCGCCATGCTGAAGCCAGACAAGTTCGGAATAAGACAGTTGGAACCTGGAGACTGGGAAGCTTATAATCACTTCTGGAGAACAATAGGATACGTTATTGGCTTGGAAGATAAGTAAGTCTTATCAACTTGCTTAATACTAATTATTACAAGATGTCTCAATGATATAAGATGGTTAAAAAAAGATTATTTTAGAAAAATCTTGTTTTAGAAATCAGGATGTTGTGTAATCGCCATTCTTGTGAAAACACGCCTACAATACAATTAGAAGAAATACGATAGTCAGCGGTTAGCATCAGTGTCAAAAGCGTCATATTATAATATCTGTATATATTTAAGTGGTAAGCTGTACGCGCCAATTACATATGGCTGTTTCTTTAATATAAAATAGCATTGAGTGCAAGTACAATTATGACAAATTTGTAGATACAACATTTGCCGGAAGAACTTCGAAGAAACCAGGGCTGTGTGTAAGATTATCCTGGAGCGAGTATTTACGCCGTGTCTCGACGTGGTCCCGGAGGGCTTCGAGCATATGACCCGCACAATGCTGGATAGTATGCGGTACGTGAACCCCACCATCGATGTGGAGGCGCTGCTGTACTGGACTAAGTACCTCGCAGGAGTGCCCGGCTATATCTACTCGGAGGGCGAGCGAGCTGAATTACAAGATACCCTTAGAGCCAAGCTGAAGGGAAGATCTAATGATATTGGTAGGTTCATAATCTCCTATTTTTTTCTTTATGGTGATAAGTAGTCGCCCACTTACTGTCAAGCAGCATCTGTATTCTTTATGGAAGAAGACAAACGAGAGGATTACTTGATGGTCATTCATCGCCCATAAGGAGGAATGGAAAAAACGCATGCGTTGCTGGTCTTTTAGGTCCTGTTCAAATACAGCGAACAACACCTAAATAAGGCTAGCATCCCATCTCTTTCACTCGCCTCACTCTTAGTCTTTCGTTTCTTAGAGTTATTTTGACGCCGTTCGTCGTGTCATGGCACCGGCCTTAGGCGTATGTTACGTATCTCAGTCAAGCAATCAAAACTCATTAATTCATTTTGGTCAAATATGGTCAATTTTATTGTTAAAGTGAAACTTTTATTATCAACCTCAAATTTTTCTCGCAAGTCGAATTACAGCTGGCCACTGATAAGGGGTGAAGTCCGATATTTAATTTATAGTTATTTATGCAACTGTTGTGTAAAAAGGGGTATTAAAACACGAATGTGGGTTAAAATAGCATCACATGAGTGTTTTTATTCCTAATTATCAACAGTTGCATGCAAGACTTTATCTACACCCATAATATGAATCCTCTATAAAAGATTCTGAAACAGTTAGCTTACTGGTAACATTAAAAAAGCCAGTCCTAGTAAAATTTACATCACCCAAACGAGTATTGTAATGTTGTACTGAATTTCATTACAACACTCGTTTGGATGATCATTAGATCATCCATTATCATCATCATCCATAACCATTAGGTTATTAAGACATTAGCTAACCGTTTTAAAATCTTTAATAGAGGATTTAAAGCATGGATGTAGATAAAACTACTTATTTCCTTCAAAATTAGCAGAAATATTACGTCTGTTGTAAAAAATAATGTTTTCTTTCTTATATTAGGCGTAGACACAGCGGAGCTGCTGCTATCAAAACCAGCCATTGAAATATCCCCGCGTACACCGCGACTGATCTATCTCCAGGACTACGAAACCATAGAGTCGATACCTGAGTACCAGCGACTTGACCTAACCGGCCGATATAAGCTGACATTTAATTACATACTTGGATCTTTGTACACTTCGTTCATCTTCCGATGGTTTATCAATTTAAATTTCTTCCAGGCTCTATTTCTGATGAAATATTTACCATACCTAGCATTCTTTAAGTTTGGGATCACCGCTTCGTATGTCAATATATTTAAGGAGGATCCTGTCGATGACACGGTTCCTAAGCCTAACTCTGAGTATACTAAGCCAAGACAAAGGAAACCGTTTTATAAAGAAATTTTATCCTTTCTTTGGTAGTATTTCCATTAGATCAGCTGTTAATTTCTTTATCTACACCCATGCTTTAAATTCTCTATTAAAGATTCTGAAACAGTTAGCTTATTGAAAACATTAAAACACCCAATGTTCTAATAACCATTACGTCATCCAAACGAGTGTTGTAATGTTGTACTGAATTTCATAACAACACTCCTATGTTTTTTTTGATCCCTTCATGCGCAAAGAGTTTCAACAGACAGCCACATTCTTATTGCTCGATGCGTGGTATCTGTATAAATTTCAAAAAAAGAACATTTCCGTTTACGCGCGTTCCACACTACCGGTACGTCGTAGTAAAAAAAAGTAGGTTATTTGAATCCCCGCCATTTTGCTTCGATATTTTTATTGTTTTGTTTACAAAAAATTAGCGATTCATTTTTAACGCTGCAAAAGGACATTATATTCTAGTGAATTTTAATTATTGCACTATACAAAATGTAAATTACTACTAAAATAAATAATTGTTTCAATACTTAGTTTATATGTATATAATCAGTAATGAATGATATTAGGTTACTACTAGGACTGGTGTTTTAGTGTTAGCAGTAAGCTAACTGTTACAGAAGCTATTAGAGGATTCATATTCTGGGTGTAGATAAAGTCTTGTATGCAACTGTTGATAATTAGGTATCAAAACACTCATGTGATAAATCCACATTCGTGTTTTAATACCCCTTATTACACAACAGTTGCATAAATAACTATTGATATGTTTGCGCGAAAACATTTATTTCAATTATTTTTTTTCTATCGAACTTGAAAGATGTATAGCTCTCCTCGATAAGATGTGGTTCTGTAGACATATTATGAGTTAAAATAGGCTTATGGTAGCAGATGTATGATACAAATATAGTATTTAGATCAACTAACGTCAGGTTGTTGAATTTGCGTGACAGTGTGCGAACGCATCGTAAAAGTTTACTTTAATAATATTTGCCTAACGCGCCAAAAGAAGTACCTATAACTTCTGACATTATTACTTATATAATTTTTGTTCCACTTATAATAGCTTGGTATCTATGTCTGTTTGTATGTAACGGAATCTTTGAACTGATTTTCTACCCCTTCAACACCTCGAATTAATTTGAAACATTGCACACTGCTCAAGGTTTGGTGTATGTTTATTAATTCTAAATTCAGGGTGTTAAAAATATCCTGTACTATATCTTGAGGCGTATATTGGCATCAAGTAGTGAGAACAAATAAATATAAATTTTCAGGAAATAAGCACATTAAAAAAGTAAAAAACAATTATAACGTACCCAACTATAAAGGTATATAATATGAGGTTAGGACTCCCTGCGGCCATTTTAATTTTTCCCCCCCACACACTCATTTCATTCATGTACCATGAAGGGCGCGGGAGCAGCGGGAAAAACGAAAGTTTTGTATTAATAATAACCCTGTGTTTAGGTCACTCCCATCTGCCTGATAATCTGATGCGCACTATAGTTGTACCAATAATCAAAAATAAAACTGGTGATGCATCAGATGTAAACAACTATAGACCGATCTATTTGGCCACAGTGGTCGCTAAAGTGCTGGACAGCATGCTCGGTAAGCATCTGGATAAATACGTCTCGTTAAACGACGCGCAGTTCGGTTTCAGGCCCGGGCTTTACACCGAGAGTGCTATCCTGGTCCTTAAGCAGACTGTACGGTATTACACTAGTAGAAAGATCCCAGTATACGCATGCTACTTTGATTTATCAAAAGCTTTCGATTTTGTATCGTACAATGAAACTTCTATACCCAGGGAAATAGTGCAATTATTTATGCATTGGTATAATAAGGAAAAGAACTACGTAAGATGGGCAGGCTCTGCCTCGGAGGAGTACGGGCTGGAATGCTGGGTGAAGCAGGGGGGGCTGACCTCTCCCAAGCTCTTCAGCCTGTATGTCAACCGACTGATCGATGAGCTCAGCAGCTCCGGCATCGGGTGTCAGATTGATGGAGTGTGCGTGAACAATATCAGCTACGAAGAGGATATGGTGCTGCCGAGCCCATCGATTGGCTACTGAGAATTTGTGAGTGCTATGCGGTGGCACATGGGCTCAAATACAACGCGAAAAAGAGTGAAATATTGTTCTTCTGGCCGGATAAAAAGCGATACACATTCGTTCCGACATTCAGCTTATGTGGTACAGAGCTCTAAATTAAGTCACTGGGTTACCGAGGATCTCAATGACAATATGGATATTGAAAGAGAGCGCTGTCTGTCCGATGCAACATGTTGACCTGCAGGTTTTCACGATGCACGGAGACTGTTAAAGTTGCGCTTTTTAAATCGTGCTGTCAGTCATTTTACACCTGCAGCCTATGGGTTAACTACACACTGCGGTCATACAGCGATCTGCGTGTTCAATACAATAACGCATTCCGGGTGCTGATGGGACTGCCGCGCCACTGCAGCGCCTCCGCTATGTTCGCGGCAGCTCACACAGATGGCTTAGCGGCCATCATGCGCAAGCGGTACGCTTCCACCATGCGCCGCATGCGCGAAAGTCCCAACACCATACTGCGTACGCTGTCGGACCGGTGGGACTCCCCGATGCTGGATCGTTGGATACGGCTGCACGCAGTCGTATAGTAATATACCGTTATCATCGGGAAGTCCACCCGGCCCAGCCTGTTCTTTTATTTTATTTATTTTCTAAATATGTGATTTAATAATGATTTATTGTTAATATGTGATTTAATATTGAGTTATTGATATATTATTTAATGATGATTTAATAAGTTATTACTAGTACTATTTTGTAAATTTGCAAATTGCACTAACAAATATGGATGTAATCTCATGAATGAATCAGAAATAAATGATTATTATTATTATAATAAACATCGCCCGCCTTGATCGTTTGAGCCGCTTCGCCGCGCAGCTGATGCTTGCTATACGCTATTGGACCGAGGTCAGGGCGATGAGCTTAGTTTACTGATAGAATAAATAAGTCAGGGGTTCTCAAGATAGGTAAAGACGAAAAAACCAAAAATAAATAATAGTTAGAAAACACGCTTGGGGTGTATTTCAAGATATTTTCAAAATGACTCTTCTTCAACCAATATTTGTGAATAAAACATTTATAAAGCAAAGTCACATCAACTACCCTTGCCTTTTTTACGATAAAATACATTTTTTTTGTTACTTAATCACACCATTCGTAGTTTATGCTTATTAAGAATTATTTTCTACTTTTCAGTTTAGTTTTCATTAAAAACGTTGTTTTTAGTTGTATATAAACTATTTATTTTATATTATATTCACTTAAGAAAGAGTGAAGTATTATCGCTAATCGTAGAGGATTAATGATGCTGAGGTTTGCCAAAAATCAAATTCCTCTTATTGAATTGGAGCGCATTTTTTTAGTGTGTAATATCTTACGTAATATAAGTTCACCAATCAAATGCTCCTTTGTTTTTTAAGTTCATTTGGTTACCATTCAAAACATCTGGTTTGTTACACAACTTTTGCCCAATTGTTTTCTTTTTTTTTTATGATAATAAGGGGCGAGACGAGCTGTACGTTCAGCTGATGGTAATTGATACGTCCTGCCCACTACAATGTAGTGCCACTCAGTACATTACATTATATTTACATTTTAAGTTTCCATTTAGAATGTTAAAAATAAAATCCCCAAAAATGTTAAGTATTTTTTTACCTCTCCACATATTTCTGTTGCAACCATACTACATCATAAGTTGTCAAGCTGGTAAAATCTCATTAATTTAAAATATATTAACTACCTAAGTATGTAAATATATAACAAAACGGGTCGCAACAAAATATTTCACAATAGACAATGTGTAGTTTATTTATTTATGTATCTTAGATCATTTATACATTTCGATAGACTATGCTGTGAAAACGTTAAAAAATGTTGAGTTTAGAACTAACCTCTATTTTGAGCAATTCACGCACACTAAGAAAGGTCATACAAATCGCGAGTTTTAGACGAAGCTTGTCACGCACACTTAACTAATATTCCTGGCCTATATTTATCGGTTATCAAACAGCAAGAGACTCTATCTAGACGTATAAATTATCTATGACTTATAATTTGTTCACCTAGTAAAGTATTTTCTCTAGATTTGAGACTGCATGGATTTACCATAATTATTTGTAATTATTCTATTATTAATATCTGTAATTAGTTTTTTTTTTGCAATTATGTTCATTAAACAGACTACAACCATGATTGCCACTGTAGAGTCTAGAATAATTGGCGTATTGTCATTGACAACATGTAATTCTACAGTTAGAACAGAAATACTTAAATGGTAATTGAAAATAGATTGCATGTTAGGAAGCAATTTATTTACA
Source organism: Leptidea sinapis (assembly GCF_905404315.1). Classification (NCBI taxonomy): domain Eukaryota; kingdom Metazoa; phylum Arthropoda; class Insecta; order Lepidoptera; family Pieridae; genus Leptidea; species Leptidea sinapis. The sequence goes on along the minus strand of NC_066265.1, from coordinate 13,399,934 downwards.
TGACTGTCTAAGTAGGTAATATTATACTATGGAGAAATAGTGTTTACGTAATTGTATAAATTTATTAGTTGTGGTAAGACTGTTTAAAATAATTAAAGTTGATATTATATAAATACTAGCTGACTCGACAGACGTAATAAATAAAATACTAGTCAATAACATTTCATAACATCAATAATTATTTCGTAAAATATGCTCCCTGTTGTTGTAATGAAATTGTCTCACAGCAGAACTGTCAAACCGTGCGTCAATAAATTTTCTCATAGAAAGAATGTCCATACAAAACAAATATTGAAAATAAAAATAATTATAGGTCCCAAATCGAAATAAAAACTATCCTATCTCTCAAGTTGGACTAAACTGCACTCTTTGAAGTAAACCCCATTAAAATCCGTTCATTAGTTTAGGAGTCCATCGCGGACAAACAACGTGTCACGTAATTTATATATATTAAGATATTGTCTTTATTAATTACCTCTCCAACATGCAAAGTATCTCACGAAGCACACTGACACATTGAAACGACGTAAAAAGTATGGTTTAATCCAAACAATAACAAAAATGTTGAGCCATTTATATATTAATTTATAAATTGCTTTACACGCGACTTACTTACTAAAAGAATATAAAGTACTAAATTATCACATGCACCTCGTAAGGAATGAATGCAATGAACAGCAGAACTTTAAAAAAATATTTTCATCTAAATATTCAATATCAGAAATAGTTATTTTTTTCAAAAAGTAACCTTTTTTAAAGTGCCTATAATTTTTTTTTTATTCTTCTTCGAAACATTTGTTTTTAAATATTGACGGGAATCTTTGATATAATGCAATGTTTTTAAGCTTTGTCCGTTGGAGTGTCTTTTCTACTATGTGTCCTAGCACACATTTTTTTGTTTTTATTTTATATTTTACCTTTGTCTGTAGTAATTTACTTTGTAAGTAATTAGATACAGATATAAAACAACATTTAGGTACAAAATATTTATTTCACTGCTATGAAACAAAAAAATCCTGTGCCTTAAGCCGCGTCCGTTTCGCAACACTGATCTGTAGCAGATTATCTGTGATATTATTCTTTTCTGCTGCAATGTTGCCAGCGTCTGCGGTCTTCGGTGTTGCCACTAGCGGCGGCCGCGGGGTAAGTCTGGGTGTTGCCTGCTTCGGCGTGGGGTGAGATATCCCCATGTCATTGGGTGTCAATTTCAGTCGTGGTGACAGCAGATGTTGTGCCGCCAGCTTTCTCGCCGCTGGTGACATGCTCGCTAGCCGCTCCGTATTTGTTCTGAAGCTGTAAGATAATAATAATAATAATAATATTGACACACTTTTCACACAAATTATCTTGCCCCAAGTTAAGCATAAAGCCTGTGTCCACACACAGGCTATATAGGCTTGTAACCACTTACAAGACAATGATATATTTAATACAATATACTTACTTAAACATACAATATCCGGACGACCGAGCCTTGCTCGGATTTTTAAGAATGTACAAAACTTGAACAAAAAAAAACTAATAGGACATCTGGATTCGAACCGGGGTCTTCTGCTTTCCGGATCACCCAATGATCTATTATAGTCTTGTATCTAGTAGCGAAATTTACCTTTGTATTCTAATGTTATTGTAGCTGTTTCTCATTAAAACACGGATAAAACTACATTTTTTTAAATTGAAACCTAGCTAGATCGATTTCTCGCCCCCGAAACTACCTCTATACTAAATTTTATTAAAATCGTTGGAGCCGTTTCCGAGATTCAGAATATATATATATATATATATATATATACAAGAATTGCTCATTTAAAGATATTAGATAATTTCATATAAACATACATAAATACATTTAAACATCCATGACGCGGAAACAAACATCCATATTCATCATGCTTGCACCTACCGGGATTCGAACCCGGGACCTCTAGCTTATTAGGTAGGATCGCTAACCACTCGGCTATACAGGTCGTCAAAAGATACAACATAATTATAATTATTGAAGTAAAATTTTCTTTAGCCGCGTGGGGCACTTTTTGGAAGGGGAAAATTTTATGGGTTCGCGCCACTTACAGGCTCATGACTGGCGCACGCGATAAATAAATAATTTAAAAATAAATATATATATAAGTAGATAGATACTTTTTCAATAGGTGAAATCTCTTGAGTTCGCGTCACCGAAATACTTAAAGCAGTATATCTGTAGCTATACAGCGGACGTATTGTGCAAAATTAGTGCTGTGTGTATCTTATAAGTGAAATTGAATACATTAAGTGAAAAGTTTAATGTGTATTATTGAAATAGTGTTTTTGTTTGATTATTATATAATTGACAACAAGTTTTACAAATAAATTGATATTGATAATTTATTACTTCTAAACATTATGAAATTTCAAATTTTAATACTAAAAGTTCCAATGTATCACTTCTATCGGGTCTTTACAACTGCCATTTTTTTAAACAATGGGCTCAATCAAAATTGAACTATTGACGGAACGTATAGGTGGCCCACTTTATGTTTACCGACATTGTCTGTCTATATGATTCGATATTACGAAACCACCATTTAAGGAATATCATTAGCCTGTAATAAAACCGACATTAACAAAAACCTAGACAATCATAGTACACACGAGAGATTTACCGCATAATGGCCTTGCACGCAAAATTAACTTGTTTGATTTATGGCATTTGTTGACTTGACACAGTTTAACTTCATTTTTAAATGCTTATCAGTTTTTTTAGTGATTTTGTTCGGTCTCCAAGACCATAAGCGGAATAGTTGGAGTTTACCATTGGGTGGCTCCTTTGCACAGGAAGCCGGCTAGATTATTGATACCACAACGGCGCCTATTTCTTCCGTGAAGCAGTAATGTGTAAGCATTAATGTGTCTCGAAATTATTGAGCAAATGAGACTTTACATCTTATGTCTCAAGGTGACAAGCGCAGTTGTAGTGCTGCTCAGTTATTTTTGGGTATTTCAAGAATCCTGAGCGGCACTGCATTGTAATGGGCAGGGCGAATCAATTTCCAACAGCTGAACGTCCTGCTCGTCTCCTCCCTTATTTTCATTAGCATTATCAAAGCTACAGTCCACTTCATTGATATTGCATTGAACAATGAAAGCACTTGCACTGGATCCAATCTGAGAACGTCCCACCCAGTAACCTTCCAGCCAGTGACACCTTATTTTATTTCTGTTCATTGACACCGGCTGGAATTGGTCACGAGCACTATACTATGACATCAAGCTTACCTTTGTGGTGTAGTGGACCTCCGCAAGGGCGTGGTGGGTCTTCTTCTCTTGGCAACTCTCTCCGCCAGTTGTAGCGCGATCCTCTCCCTCGCACTCCCCTCCAACATGCGGTACGCTGCGCCAGCCCCGACCCTAAAAAAACAAAAAAAAAACATATTAATGTTGGGAGTAGAAATATAGGAAAAGATAACACGAAGAAAGAGAAGAAAAGAAAGAAATACTGACACACTTTTACACAAATTATCTCGATCCAAACTAGGCTATGGGTACAAGACAATTATATTTTTAATATAATATACTTACTTTAACATACATAAATACTTATAAACATCCATGACTCGGAAACAAACATTCATATTCATCATATAAAAGTTTACAGCTACCGGGATTCGAACCCGGGACCTCTAGCTCAGTAGGCAGGGTCACTAGCCACTGGGCTATAGGGGTCGTCAAATATAACAAGGGAAGTGTTTTCATTTTCATTTGTCGTTAGAGCGATAGGTATGAGCCAAGCAATACTTAAGTCATTCAATAACGGAAGTACAATACTACCAAAGGCTGTATCAGTTTTGACAATATCGAAACCGCTGACGCATAAATATAGTTTTGAGATATTATATTAGTTACATAAGTCACAACTCAATAAAAAAATATGTATGAAATTTCTGACATGAAGACTTTATTTATTTATTTATATTTTATTAGGACTTCCAAAAATTTTTACTTTAAAAAAATACTTAAAACAATACAATTACACATTGTTTGACGTACAATTGTCTAATTTCAGACATTAAGAAATTTTAATGCCACTATTTATTGATAAAGATTATTTAAAAGTTGTCTAGTTTTATTCAAAAAATGCATTAAGATGTTATGCGTCGACGGTATGGATATGTGAGTTTCGGAGGTGAGCAGTAGTCTTAACATGTCTAGAAATAATTGGTCGTAGTTCCTGTAAAACGTTCCAAGCCATAAACATCACTTTTAAAGGAATTCGTGTTTAAAAGAAAAAAGTTTAATAAGTATAAGTGTATTCCATACATGTGGGTTTGGGCTACTCAGTCATGATGTCATTTAACTACGGACGAGTAAAAAAAAAAAGAAGGACTCCGCGGCGTGATATTAGCAAGTGAAGCACCGTTATGTTACGGGGAATACTACTTACACAATTTTTTCTCCCTTAAATAATCATATATGGCCACAAATACTTATATAGTATCGTTTTTACACTTTTTCACAACGCACGATGGCATTTTTAAAATATTTTATTGAGACGCAAACTGATCTGTCACAGACGATGGCAATTCTCGTAATGGCCGCCTATCGGCCTGTAGTAGTGTAAGTGTGTGCGTGGGGCTATGTATTTACACGTTAATCGGCTTGTTTTGGTGCTACACTGTTATGTAAGGTGACACGGAGTCCTTATTTTTTTACTAGTCCGTGCACGGACCAGTTTTATGTTCTTAACTCAATTTTGACATGATTGTGACTTGGAACATTTTTCTGGAATTACGTCTAATTATAACGGAAATGCGTAGTCTTGCATTTAAAAATACTCACGCAGGTAAAGGAGTATCACCCCCATCCAGTCGGAAGGGTGTGCCCTCGATCTCTCCCCACGTCATCAGCGGCGACTGGTCAGGACCGTCCCCTGGCCGCGGAGAGGGCGTGGCTACCAGTAGGTACTCCGCGTTCGTCTTCTCCCCAGATATACTCACACCGTCCACGCCAATTTTACCCTTGACACATGCATCCTGAGACACAAAGGAGACGGAAACGATTACATCATAATTTTGGCCCAAATGCAATGAGATAAAATTCACAAATAAATTTTATGAACGATGCGAGACTCGAACCCACGACCGCTGCGAGTGCTCTCCCAACTGAGCTTACCGTTCGAGTGACGTATCGTCATAAAATCTTGTATGCTTTGTTCAACTCTCAGGTTGTGGCTCAGTTGGACACGCGCACCGAACGCGAGAGGGCGTGGATTCGAGTCCCGCATCGTTACTAAAAATTTAGTTTTCAAATTTTATTTGTGTATTAATCCCAGAAGCGAGGGTTATCACTTTAAAAACATAACAAATTGGTGAGAAAAAATTGATGTGAATTAATAGAATGAGACTTGACAGCTGAAAATTCTGTAAGTTTTGACAATCTGAGAGGCGATTAGTTTCAGTAAAAATAAGGTTATGTTACAATTTTTAACTAACAGTTGATTGTGAAAGTGCAAAAGATGTTCTTTAAACGTTTTAAATTTAATGATTACCATATTTAGTGAAGAATGAAGATTCATATGACAGGTTTTCTTAGTCAGTGTTTAAATTTGATGTATTTCGCTTTGTCTTATTCACATACGCGACTGAGGGATTCAAGACTCTGTAAAAATATTGTTAAATTTTTTAAGGTGAATCTTCTTTATTTATATGGATGAAACGCAATAAAGTGACACGAAAAAGGGACAGAGCGATTGAAACCGATTGAGAGCGAGTGAGAAAGGGCTAACGTAACATGAAGCACATAGCCATGCAGCGAGAGTAGGGAGAGAGCGAGAGAGAAAGGGAGATAGAGAAAAAATACACGCTATTGGTTAATGCATTCGTTTAGCAGTTAAATACTAGAGTTTTAGAGGGCAATTCTGTCGCATAACATCATGTCGTACTACAGTTAACGCAGATCTTTTTTATTTAATTACATTATCATTAGTACGTGGGTAACACTGAAAATATTTAGAAGTGGCCAGTTAGAAACATTGCTAATGAAAACTTTTTTGAATTTCAATTTTAGAACTCTTTGGTAACCTGATGTAGTATATTACATTCCTATGTCATATGTTTTTGTGAATTGGCGGCAAATCTAAAACTCTTGTTACACTTGAAAATGAACCTAACGCGAGAAAATTTTCGGTCAATGATTTATTATGACTTTCGTTGTGGGCTTACTCAATAAAAAAGCTATGATAGGCTGCGATTAGCATTTTTTAATGAAGCCCCATCTCGTGCCACTATTTACAATCGATTTAACGAGTTTAAGCGTGGACGTAGCAATCTCAATGATGATCCACGTGAGGGACGTTCTTTAACAGCGACTACTGAAGATAACAAAAAAAAAATTCACGAACATTTAGGCGTCAGGAAGATGGATTCCGCATACCTTAACCGACGACCAGAAACACCTTCGCATGGACTGGTGTCGCCAAATGTTAGATAAGTTCAACGGCCGTGACTCAAATGCTGTATTTGACATCGTCACAGGTGATATAAGCTGTATATATTGCTACGAACCCGAAACCAAAAGACAATCAGCTCAGTGGGTGTTTCCTGTCGAGGATCGGCCAACTAAGGTTAAGAAAGGAAGAAGTCAAGGAAAAAAGATGATTGCCACATTCTTTGGTCGGAAAGGTCATTTCGCGACAGTTGTGCTAGAAGATGGAAGGAAAGTTACTGCAAACTGGTATGTCAATCGCTGTTTGCCTGTTGTCTTGGAAAAAATTCGACAGCAGCGCCCTCGAAGCAGGATCCTCCTTCACCACGACAATGCTTCAGCGCACTCCTCAAAACGGACTGTTGAATATTTGACTGTGGCAGGTGTCGAGATAATGAGTCATCCGCCATTCAGTTCTGACCTGGCGCCCTGCGACTTTTATTTATTCCCAAGAACTAAAGATAAAACTCGAGGTATTCGCTTTACGAGCCCTGAAGATGCGGTGAAAGCGTACGAAAATGCCATAGAAGAGACCCCCAATAAAGAATGGGCCCACTGCTTTTCTCAGTGGTTCCAACGAATGTGACGATGTGTAGAGGGGAAGGGAGACTACTTCGAAAAACAGTAAAAGTATTGGCAACTTTCTACATTAAGCCATTTTTCATTTTTAAAACATTTTCAGTGTTACCTAGGTATGTATACAGTGTGTAAATAAAATAGTTAAATTTATTAATAAACATTTTGTGATAAATTTGTAAATCATCTTTGTTTGTTATCTTATTGTTAATTTACAATTTTTTATTGTAATTCGTTTGAAGGTTAGGATATTTTAATATTTACAAATAACATGTGGCATTTTTATTTGCCACTCGTCATTTGAGAACGTAATATAGTATTTTTCAAATATAAAAAAAAAATATTTTGTAAGTTCTCTTTTCTAAATTTTAATTAAAAACCATTAATAATTTCGAATATAGACAAAAAACATTAGATTAGAGAAGAGATTAGTATTAATATAAACGAGATTTAAGAATTAGTTTGGCAAAGAAGTTTTACTTCCGACAAGTGTACTTTGTACGCACGCAATTTTTATATTTATTTTGATGAGAAAATGTGGAGAAGATCAAGCCTCACCTGATGGTGGGTGGTATATGTTACCTGTGACTTGGCAATAGCAGTGATAGCCTCCTTGTTCTTCTCATAATCGAATGGTTGCACTCTGAGCCGTGTGTTGTGATACTGCAACTCGGGCTTTTCGCTGGGTACCTGGGACTCCGCCCCATCAGGCACGTACATTATATAGTTCTTGGCACGGTAGCGCCAGGTGTCCAGCTGAAGTTAATTATATTTCAAATTCAAATATTTTTATTCAAATATCACTTAGTGAAAGTCGAAAAATAGCACACATTCGAAAAAGTATGCCTCAGATCTGAGAAGAACGGGCGCAAGAAACTCAGCGGGATTCTTTTTTTTTATGAAAATAAGGGACGAGACGAGCAGGACGTTCAACTGATGGTAATTGATACGCCCTACCCATTACAATGCAGTGCCACTCAGGATTCTTGAAAAACCCAAAAATTGTGAGCAACACCACAATTGCGCTCGTCACCCTGAGACATAAGATGTTAAGTCTCATTTGCCCAGTAATTTCACTAGCTACGGCGCCCTTATGACCGAAACACAGTAATGTTTACACATTACTGCTTCACGGCAGAAATAGGTGCCGTTGTGGTACCCATAATCTAGCCGGCTTCCTGTGCAAAGGAGCCTCCCATTGGTTCTTTTTGAAGTTTTGCGATGGAATTTTGAGAGAAAGAGGGGGGGAAGGGACGAGCGTGCGTGTCGCTTGACGTCAAGTGAACACCGCCGCGCATATTCACCTGCAACAGTAAGGGAAACACAGGAGCGTTGCTCGCCTTTTGGAAAAGTATACAAGATTTTTTTAAGGTACCCACTGTTATGGTAAGCTGATTCTCTAGTTTGGTTACAAGTGGCAAAACATTCCCTGAGAACCGCAATGAGGAGGAACGCCACACATCCAGGTGGTTGGTGTCGTATCACATCTTGCTACGCCATACTGCTGCCCATAATACAGCCGGCATACTGTGCATGAGCCTCCCATTTGAATTGAGCAAATGTTCCGCCATTGACTCAATTCAAATGTCTGTTAATAACCCCCGCACGGTGAGACGGGGAAATTTTTTTTTATGGAATAGGAGGACAAACGAGCGTACGGGTCACCTGGTGTTAAGTGATCACCGCCGCCCACACTCTCCTGCAACACCAGAGGAATCACAAGAGCGTTGCCGGCCTTTAAGGAAGGTGTACGCGCTTTTCTTGAAGGTACCCATGTCGTATCGTCCCGGAAACACCGCACAAGGAAGCTCATTCCACAGCTGCGTAGTACGAGGAAGAAAGCTCCTTGAAAACCGCACTGTGGAGGACCGCCACACATCCAGATGGTGGGGATGATATCGTAACTTGTGGCGTGTCGTGCGAAGGTGAAATTCGGCGGCAGGAATCAGGTTGAACAGCTCTTCGGAACACTCCCCGTGATAAATGCGGTAAGAGACACACAATGAAGCGACGCCTCTACGCAACGCCAAGTGATCCAGCCGTTCACAGAGTACTGGGTCCCCGACAATTCGAGCTGCTCTGCGTTGCACGCGGTCAAATGGATCGAGCTTATACTGGGGTGCGCCAGACCAGAGATGACAGCAATACTCCATGTGAGGCCGGACCTGCGCTTTGTAGAGCGCTAGAATGTGGGCCGGCTTGAAGTATTGCCGTGCTTTATTTATGACGCCCAGTTTCTTTGAAGCCAGTTTAGCTTTGCCCTCCAGATGGCCACGGAATTGGCAATTGCTCGAGATTTCGAGACCCAGTATTCCGATACTAGGCGAGGCTTTAAGGGAAGTGTTCTCGAAGAGCGGTGATACGGCAAATGGGGTTTTTTTAGTGGTAAACGCGCAAACTTGAGTCTTCTGGGGGTTAAATTGGACAAGGTTCAACTTACCCCATTCCGCGACCTTCTCGAGAGAGGACTCGATAGAAGACACAAGTTTCTCCCGGCACTGGTCGACTTTTTCCCTAGAGAGACCTGCATGGCCCGTGTATACGGCATCACCAGTGCTGTCGTCTGCATAGCAATGCATGTTGGCGGTGTCCAACATATCATTGATATGCAGAAGAAACAGCGTGGGAGATAGCACACAGCCTTGGGGCACTCCAGCGTTCACGGGCTTGGGATTCGAGCAATAACCGTCGACAACGACCTGTATGCTGCGCCCAGTGAGGAAGCTGGAGGTCCACTTGCATAAGCTCTCGGGAAGCCCAAATCATGGAAGTTTTGCGAGGAGCGCCTTGTGCCATACACGATCAAAGGCCTTCGCTATATCCAGACCAACTGCCAGGCCTTCCCCCTTGCTTTCAATAGCCGCCCCCCATCTATGTGTTAGGTATACCAGAAGATCGCCAGTCGACCGACCATGGCGAAAGCCGTACTGCCGGTCGTTGATCAACTGGTGACCCTCAAGGTATACCAAGAACTGGCGGTTAATTATGCTCTCCATGATTTTGGAGAGTAGGGAGGTAATAGCAATAGGCCTGTAGTTTCCGGATCCGAACTGTCTCCTTTTTTTGGGATCGGATGGACAAGGGCTGACTTCCATGAGTCAGGGACTACTACGCCTTTTGAATAAGAGTGCCGGAATAAACGCGTTAGCACCGGCGTTGCTGCCCTGTTTGTCCTGTGATATACGCGGTACTGTGCCCTCCCCAGAATACGAGGGGCAGCCCGAGCGCGAAGTCACCTCTTACGACACCCTTGGACCTGGGACTACCCTATTCTTTTTACGCCCCGGGGCAGCACAGGGCAAACATGCCGCCATGTTCGTGACGTCACGATGAAAACTCGCCAATCAAAAGCACCATTTGCATACTGACGACTGCATCAAGCAAACTGACGCAATATGACAAAACTGCGTCAGTGTCAAAGCGCTGGGATTATACCAGCTCTGGTACACGTACCTCAAGTGCCCTCTGCGTCTGGTCTGCTTGTTCCTCAATGGAGGGTAACGCGAGGGCCGAGTCCGCCAACTGACACGCCGTGATCTCCGCTTGGAACTGTGACGCAAGCTTGTTAGCTTTCTTTCTGTTCTCAAGAGCTATCACTCGATCATAGCTGGCGTTATCTTCACTTGTATGCTTCGCGAGAAATGAATCTGCAATAAGTGAGTTTAAAAAGTTATTCCAAATATATCCTGGGTGAGTTAGGGCCGCGCAAAGGACTATTAGAAGGGGAGCCCAGGTTTTTGGGATTTGTTCGAGCGCAGCAGAAAAACATAAGGTTGCACTCAGACGAGTAAAGAAGGACTCCGCGCCGTGATATTAGCAAGTGAAGCACCTTTATGCTAGTGTGTGTGCGGTTACAGGGGATACCAGATACACAATTTTGTCTGCCTTATATAATCATATATGAACACAAATACTTTTATAGTATTGCTCTTACACTTTTTCACAACGCACGAGGGCATTTCTAAAATATTTTATTGCGACGCAAACTTATCTGTCACAGACAATGGCACATCTCATAATGGCGGCCGATCGGCTTGTGTTAGTGTTAGTGTGTGCGTGGGGCTATGTATTTACACGTTTTGGTGCTTCACTGTTATGTAAGGTGACACGGAGTCCTTTTTTTACTCATGGACGAGTTGGTTGCACATTGTGAAGTACTCCCACCATACCTGAGCTCTTTATATAGGGTCGAAAGTGTAGGGCAGGACCTGCCTAATAACGACATTTAAAAAAAAACGGAAAACAAAAATCATTTTCAAGTTATATATAGCCATGCCGGCTATATATATCTTAATATATATAAATTACGTGACACGTTGTTTGTCCGCGATGGACTTCTAAACTAAAGAACGGATTTTAACGGGGATTACTTCATGTTCCAGTTTGGTCCAACTTGAGAGATAGGATAGTTTTTATTTCGATTTGGGACCCATAATTTTTTTATATTTGTTTTGTATGGACATATTTTCTATGAGAGAATTTACTGACGAACGGTTTGACAGTTCCGCTGTGAAACAATTTCATTATAACAACAGGGAGCATATTTTACGAAATAATTTTTGATGTTATGATATATTATTGACAAATTAATAAAAAAACAGTATTTATTATGTACAGAACAACGTCTGGCCCGTCAGCTAGTATATATATATATCTCTATTAATATTGGGATTGTTATCAACAGCCAGCTATGCTATATCATTAACATATCATTCCGCTATGTTTCTACACACATTTAGGTCTGATGTGAATACATTATACAGTACTGGAGCAAGAGTAGAACCCTGAGGTATTCCTTTATATCTGGTAACTTTCATAGTCAAATATTCTCTTTGGCACACATATTGATCTACATTTTCACTTTTCTACAATTATCGTACCATAAAACGAATGCATTCATGTTTAAACTTTTTAAATTCAGAAGAAAATTTCAAGCATCAGCTGACAGTCAATTTCAATGACAGGTGTGAGATTATTTGATAATAAGATAGAACTTGGGCAACATAAAAGCAATCCCTGAACTACTTGTAAACTCAGGATTAGGGATCACTTTCTGTATGATTGTGGCCTAGATGAGGGAAATGTGGACCAAACTCTTTAGTTGTCTATAACTCTTTAATACATTCTTCCCAATACAATTTTAAGCCTCCTGAAATTCCCAGTCCTACATCATTTAAGTATCTCTTTTCCCTGATTTTTACTCCATTTGTAAATATTTTCATGTAAATATATTAGGGAAAATAAGATAAAGTTTTAAGTAACAGTCTTAATACCAACATAAGTATATAATATGTATCATAATTACATTATATTTATTTATATTTTTTTTATATAGACACACTTTTACACAAATTATCTTGCGCCAAACTAGGCATAGCCTGTACTATGGGTACAAGACAATGATATATTTAATACAATAAACATACTTCAACATAAATAAATACTAATAAACATGACTCGGAAACAAACATTCATATTCATCATAATATATTGCACCTACCAGAATTTGAAGCCGGGACCTCTAGCTCAGTAGGCAGAGTCACTAACCACTGGGCTATAGGGGTCGTCATAATATATCTGTGCCTATTTTGTTTCTACATTTACTAACATCATGTATATTTGTTTCAGAATTTAAAAGAAAATTATAAAACCATTGCATTATATACACACTGATCATTACCATTAGAACTGGAATGCTCTTAAACAACATACCTTTACTCATTACTTGGTAGCCTCCCTCAACCTGACATTGACTCAGTTGTGGTGACCTTTCCACAAAAGCCACAATATAAAGAATAGAATAGATAATAAGATAGCCACACTACTTGGGCAACACAAAAGCAATCCCTGAAATACTTGTTTGGAGTGCCATGCATTCTACACTGAGTTTACACTAAAGACCCATAGATATATTGGTCAAAATATAATGTATTCCAAGATACAAAAAAATTACATAAATTAATGTAAAATATGAATACACACAAAATAATAATAATAATATTGTCACACTCTTACTCAAATCATCTTGCCCCAAACTAGACACAGTATATATATTTAATACAATATGCTTATACATAAATACAAATAAACATCCATGACTTGGTAATAAACATCCATATTCATCATATAAATGATTGCAGCTACCGGGATTCCAGCCCGGGACCTCCAGCTTAGTAGTCAGGGTCACTAACCATTTGATTAACAAATATTGAGGATTAAAAATACTAGTTATTAACAGTGGCAGTACAAATAAATAATGAAATAATACTTATTACAAACCTAATGTTTGCTGGTCTGTCACATCTTTAGTTTTTTCTCTAGCTGGTTGTGCTGCATCCGGTACTTGGTCTTTATCAGAAGGTGAAGGAGGCCTATCAACTCCAGGTGTATCAAATGTTGCGGGTGAATTATCTGCAAAAGTTACAATGTAATAATATACAGTACTATACTAGCAGCCCAGCTGATATTGAAGTTCCTAATTAACAGCAAACATAGAAATAGCTAAGGATGGATTGAAGTTTTTAGGTTATATGCAAAAAATGTAAATAAAGTTAAATTTACAGTCAAAAATAATATGAAGTCTTCCTTGAACTCAATCTCAGTTGCCGATAATTATCAATCAGAAATCTAAGACAACCATGGACCCAAAGAAACACAAAAAAAATTGTCAAAATTGGTGAATCTTTCAGTTCTGGGAAACTCATCGAGAGCAGTTTGACTCAGAATGGCGTGATTTTGGCATGTTCTGTCAACATGTATTAATAGATTGCTCATAATTAGGATAATTTGAGTGAATGTATCTGAAAGCTATTGAAACAAGACCATGTAAAATAAACCATCTTATAAACAAAATAAGGGTCAGAACTTGGTCAGGGAATAGTGTAATAGGCACTCTTGGTTTTAGTGTATCTGCAAAATCTAATGCTCTGGGGCACTGCCAATTTTGGAAGGTTAAGAAATTAAGAAGGTCTATGAAAAATATGCATGCAAAAGAATTCCTAACAAAGCAGGTAGATAGTCAATTCACTAGAATGTCTTGAAAAATATAGCATCCACTTATCAGATAATGGTATTACTTATCAAAAGCCAAGAAAACTCCACATTGACCAGAATGACGCTACGGAACACTGTGGATCTCTCTGACCATCTGACTGATCTACAGGATACAGGACCCTAAGTTAATACTACAGAGATAAGGCTGAAATGAGCAACTTCATAACCCTGACATTTGTAAATGGTCATATGATTTCTAATCAGACTACTTTACTAACTTAACATTCCTATAAAGAGATATCAATTCATACACCAAGGATATAGAAAACATTCAACCTACATGGTTCTGTTGATGGCCTGATACCGCTGTATTTTCTAGCAATCTCTCTCAATCTTGAATAATCTTTATTTTCTGTCGCTTCTAAGAATTCATTTTGGGCATTCAATCTCTCAAGATCAGGAAAGAAATCTCTTTGGATTATTTTCGCAATCCCCTAAAACAATATATTTGTTTAATTTTTCATTAAGTTAATGATTTTAATGTGGGAAAAAATAACTAAGACTATATTTTATAAAATATTAAATCAAATATTACTTTCAACGTAAAAAAACTTATCTAACTCGAAATATAGACGGCATAGACATAGAATTGTTTTATTAATTATGATGTTTAGTACATACTTCCACATATTCTTCTTCTTCTAACACCTGTGTTTTCTTAGGCTGTTTTTTCTTAGGTACTTTTGGAACTTTAAACACAGAACTTTCTGTCTTTAGTAATTGCATATTTTTTAAGGCAGCCTCTCCAGGTCGCGGAGCTATTGCGTTTTCCTCCATTGTTTTAAATTGAATAAGATCATAAATACATATTACTCGAAATAATTGCTTAGAATTATTCGGGGTGTAGGTTTTAAAGCTTCTAGTAGATGAGATTCAGAAATATTTATCTGCAATTAGTAAAAACATCACAAACCACAAGACAATTCATAGCACAAGTCAGTTACGATAAAGGCACACTACTGGATAAAACTACTACTTAATTACTTATAAATTGAAGTGATCACTAATTGAGAGTTGAGATCCAAATTTATTTTAAAGATAATGCTTTATTTTATTTTTATACTTGTAAACTTCTAAATTTTGAACGAGATCAACTCAATCGTAATCAGGTGATGTTTTGATATAAGAAAAATGACAAATTTAATTAATGTGAATTGTCAAACTCCTGTCATCAACTTATCAACAAACAAAAGACGGACCACGACTTTCAAGCACAGAGTATATACCTTTGTCTATACTAGTAATAGGGACATAATTAACTCAACTGAAATGGGAAAGATAGAAGTACCGCCATAAGTAGCTTGTTTTTATTATACCTACTAAAATTATGCTACCAACTATTGAATAAAATAATAAAACAGCAAAATAATTTTCAAGTCATTTATTTTTCCTTATAACTATAACATTTAATTGTAATGATATTTTTCCCATTACCTTTAAATATATCCTCTTAAGTTTTGAACTCCTTGTTATTTAACAAATTTTAATTTTGTAACGATAGGGGAGCATAGTGCTCATATGAAATTTAATAACTTAAAGGGCGTGCGCACTGCGCGTGCACCGTGTTATTAATTTAATTATTATAAATTTAGTTATTAATTTCAAATGCCTGAAGTACCCATTAAAAGTAGCATCTTCAATCACTATAAAGAAATCGCAGGGAGGTACCATGCATGCGTGGCTTGCTCACACGTTTCTAAATTACAATATATGTATGTTAATGCTCTCTTAAATAAATCGTTTATCAGTTTATAGTAGTGCTGCTTGTGGCGCTAGTTCGACCTGTTATAGTTAATGAATCTTTGTATTTGTTGGATACAATTACTAATTGTGACAGTAATCACGACCACCATGTTCACGAAGCAATCCTCCAATATACGATAATTTATATTAATACAATATTTAATTATTTATTAGGTACTTGTCGTGAAATAATTTATATTATTAAAACTATTTAAATGAAGTTTATTTGATCATGTCTGTAACCAATAGAAAGCCACATTTTTGTGAATGTCAATATTAACTCGAAAGATGAAAAGACTTTTTCGTGATAGTCTGATTTAAAAAATATGTCGGAGAAAAACCGGCCGAACACTAAAATACTTTATAAGGCAAAACAACGTTTGCCTGGTCAACTAGTTGAATAATATTACTTCGTCATTAAAAATGCCCTAAAAAAGTAAAAATAGTTTAAAGTTTTGGTCAGCTAGTGATACTGGTAGTTTATATATATTTTAAATACTTATGCTATTACCAAATATTGCCGTTGTATGCTGCGTGAAACATACTTTATCCTTTCTGCGTCTACTATCGTTCTATATCGTTATACATTTGTTCTATATAGATGTGATCCCTGCCGCCGATCTGTACAGATCACTTTATGTTTTTTTTGGAGTTGAAGGAGAATCTAAGAATTTGGAAGAAATGGCGATGGAATCAAAGGTTTGCAGTACGCTAAAGACGACAGATAATAAAATAATTGCTATTTGAAATACTTTACGAGGAAATGACAATTATTGCAAGTGATACACTATAACACACTAGTGTAAAAGAGATAAATGGTGCTGTATCTCAAGTGGTCAAAGATTTTAATTTCTTTTCCACGTTAGTTAAATTATCTGTTTCAAGTTTATCTGAATCAAAATCAGCAAATATATGTTAATGTGGTGATTTTTATTATCAGGATCTTCTTCTCAATCGTTCACTCTTGTCAGAGTGGTCGTGGTTGCCAAGATGACGCAACATTAGTCACCGTTGGTCTCCACAGTTATGGGTTGCACTGCCTCCCTCGCGATGCTCCTCCACTTTTGACGGTTTGCAGCATTGCGGGAGCACTCCACAACAGGTGTCTGGGTCACTGTTTTGATAAGGTCCGTCCATCGCGTGGGTGAGCGTCCTCTCGCTCTTTTCCCCTCCACCTTGCCCTGCACTATCAACCGCTCAATCAATCCTTCATTTCTGGAGATGTGACCAAAGAACTTCAGAATTCGTAGTTGCACAGTCGACGATAGCCTTTCTTTTATCTTCAGTTCTTTTAAGATGGAATTGTTAGTTCGGAAAGACGTCCAAGGGATCTTCAGGAGTCGTCTCCAACACCACATCTCTAAGGCATCAATTTTGCGGCGGTCTTGAAGTCTAGGGGACCAGGTTTCAGCCCCGTATACGAAGATTGGAAACACAAGACACCTCATAAGTCGAACCTTGGTGGTTTTGGTGATCCTTCTGTCCTTCCAGATCTTATTGAGCTTCTCTACCGCAGATCTGGTTATAGCACATCGCCTTCGGATTTTCAGCTCGCAACCTCCGGTATTGGAGATAGTAGAACCAAGATAGGTGTAGGTTGGCACCACCTCACAGTTGGCAATGTGTTGAAATTCTACCCTGTTGTTATTTACGCGGTCTACTATCATCATCTTGGTTATAACTCTGTTGATGGCCAGTCCGAATTCAAGGCCGGTTATTTCCAAACTTGTTAGTAGTTCTTCAATATCCTCCTTTGATTGGGCAAGTAGTGTAGTGTCGTCCGCTTATCTGAGATTACAAATTTTGCGCCCTCCGACAGACATGCCTTTAACGCAGTCCTCGAGAACAATCCGCATTATGTGCTCGGTGTAAATGTTAAATAGTAAAGGTGAAAGGATACACCCCTGTCGAACGCCACCCTCTGTTTTGAAATTTTTCGAGTCTATTTCGTCCACCCGAACAGCTGCTGTACCATCTATGTATAATCTTTTGACGAGTTGTATCAAATGCAGAGGTACTCCCATTTGTGATAGTACGTGCCAAAGTTTTGTTCATTTAACAGTATCAAATGCTTTCCGAAAATCAACAAAACAGATGTATAGAGGGGTATTGAACTCCTTAGCTTTCTCTATGATTTGACGGATCACAAGTATTTGCTCTCGTGATCCTCTACCTTTAACGAAACCAGCTTGTTCGGGTGCGATTTGATGTGACAAATAGACCTAAAGTCTTGTATTCAAGATGTGGAGCAGTACCTTGCTGGCATGGGATAAAAGAGAAATTAGTCTATAGTTATTGCATTTTTTCGTAGAGCCTTTCTTATGCAGCGGAATGAATAAGGAATGTGACCATTCTATTGGTCAACACCCTGTTTCCCAAATTTTGCAGCAGATGGTGTGTAAGACCTCAACCCCCGTTTCTCCCATGGCCTTAAAAACTTCTATAGGCAAGTCATCAACTCCCACGGCCTTATTGCTCTTAAGACGCAGGACTGAAGCACGAACTTCATCTTTCAATATTGAAGGTTCTTGTTCATCAACACAAAATACCGCGCCGATGTCGTTCTACACAGTGTTGCCATCGGAAAACAGTGATTTTCAGGATACACTTATGTATATATATGTTATCACCAAATGTGATGCCCATATTAGTAATCTTTATCCATTTGATGAAAAGAGAAGATACGTGGTATTATTTGGTATTTTTTTTTATTTATTTATTTACTAATAATCCAACAGCTTTATATACCATTACAATAGACTTACAAATAATTTTACAAATATGCCAATTTAGGATTAAGAATAATAGTTACAAAACTTTAATAGGTATACATATGTTATTTAATGCTAATATTATTACATACGTTAATAATAATATTATTTAAGAGGTGTGTGTGTGTGTGTGTGTGTGTGTGTATAGTGTAGGTGAGTGAGGGTGTAGGTGATTGAGTGTTTTCGTGTTTATGTTATACAATTTTATTTTCGTGTGTTTTAAGTATTGAGATTTCGTGTAAAAAGCGTTGCTTAGACGCAAAAATGTCAGTACCTGCGTACTCGGTATTATATAAGTATGTTATACGTTTTAAAATATTGCTCTGGGCATAATTTGTAGTTACTTGGGGGACGTGAAACAAGGAAGTGTGACGGGTTCTGTAGTCCGGTACGCTTAGATAATATATAGATTCTAATAATTCCGAACAGTCTATAAGGTTATTCCATAACATATAGAGTAACAGTATATCGCTTTTTTTCCGCCGTATAAACAGAGGTTCCATTCTAAAGCGTACACAGACATCGTCATAGGTGTCGAAATGAGAGTAATCCTTGAAGCACAAGATTCTGACAAACTTCTTCTATACAGATACATATAAACTGCATAGTGAGGTGACCAAATACATGATGCATTATCAAGGATACTCCTTACGTATGTTGAGTACAGAGTTTTTATGCATGTTATATTTGTAAAAGAACTACATGTACGTTTGATAAATCCGAGTCGTTTAAGAGCTCCATTAGTTATAATTTCAATGTGTTCAGACATAGTTAATTTAGAGTCCAGTGTAACACCAAGATCCCGAACTGACTTTACTTCTTTTATTAAGGAGTCCCCTATCTTGTACGTAAATTTAATCGGACATTTTTGCCTCGTGAATGTTATTTTTTGGCATTTGCTGCCATTTATACATATGCGATTCTTCGTGTAATATACTGCCAGATTATTCAAATCCTTTTGTATGAGATGACAGTCTGTAGTTGAATCAATGGCATAGTAAATTTTCTTATCATCTGCATACATCAAGAAACGTGCGTATTTAAAACAGGTAAATATGTCAAATAAGTATGCGTTATACAGCAATGGTCCTAAAATAGATCCCTGTGGAACTCCAGATAACGCATATATAAAATCACTTTTGGCACCACCCAGAACTACAGCCTGTCTTCTGTTTATTATGTAGGAGTAAAGCCATCTATGTAAATCACCTCTTATACCAAGCGCATATATTTTTTTTTGCAGAATAATGTGATCCACGCGGTCAAAAGCCTTTTCAAAATCCGTATAGATAACATCCACCTGTTTTCCTTTACTCATTTTATCGACAGTGTAATTAACAAGCACAGTTTGTAACAGTAGAGCGCCTCTTCATGAAACCATGTTGTTCTGGTGGCATAAATTTATGTACGAGAGGTGTAATACGCTTCTGTATTACAATCTCGAAAGTTTTTGCCATCGAGTTGAGGATTGATATAGGTCTGTAGTTAACGATCTGGTTTCGTTGTCCAGTTTTGTATATTGGCACAATGAGGGACTCTTTCCATTTTACAGGGAACTCTCCGTAACGATTAACAGACAAGGTAAATATAATTGATAAAGGTAAAGCTAAAGTATCGGCACAATTTTTAAGAAACACTGGAGGTATTCCATCACTGCCCGCGCCCTTATTTATTTTGAGTGATTTCAGAATGCGTTTTATTTCATGTGCATCTACTGATATTTTCGATATAAGTTCGTTGTTTAGGCAACCCGATGGAAGTTCGGAGAAGAAAGAATGTGCGGGATTTTCAAAAACACTTTTGAAGTGTTGACTAAAAGCAGAGCATATCTCGGTCTCATTATTGAAATCTTTTCCGTTCGATCAAGATCGCTTGTTTTCGTACGTAGCCCAAGAACATTCTGGTAAAATACTTTTAGCGCTTTAATCATTTGTTACCGGTACAAATAGTTTCAAAATTATAGTTAAAAATATTTTAGTTAATTTATGACAGCAGATAACTTTTATAACTAAGCAATACGACGTTTTATCTATTAATATGTGTGGTGTGAGTGATGTGTTATGTAAGACATATTTAGTGAGAAAAACATTATATAAATTTTGATTAACAAATTCCACGAAATAGAAACCAGTAGTTGATGTATTAAATTTACAAAACAATAAGTTAGATATTTTCGTATGTGAGACATAAAAGGTTACAGTTGTTGAAGTTATACAATTTTTAATAAATCTTTTTTTGTATTTATAGTTATGGCAGGTGATTCCTCGTTTTTCCTTAAAAAAATCTGACAATTTCTCACCCAAACAAATTTGTAGGACTTTTTTCCTGCCAAATCCTTGGATCCTTTCAAAAGAGATTTATTATCTGGGGTCAAATGCTCAAAGACAAAGAATCTGGTAGGTGAACCGCTCCATCCAATATCCTTTGTTGTGATACCTTTAGTTTTCCGCAAGCCAGATAGTATTCTATCCTTAGTGATACGGTCTTTTAACTTTATCACAAGTGGTTTTGGGCGTTTGGGCGTACTTTTAAAAGGCTGAACTCGGTGTGCAAATTCTATTTCATCAAAAGACAGTTCTAAACCAGCATGTTTGGCGATTTCCACCATAAGTGTCTTGGGATTTTCATTTGGTGCTTCCGGTAAACCAACAATTTCAATATTTGATTGCCGGCACCATTGCTGCTGCTTATTAATTGAATGACGTAGTTCCGATATCTGATCGTCCTTTTCAACAATATCAGCTTGCAATTTCACAATATCTTGCTTAAGGTCATGGTGTTCATTTTGAAGGACCTGATATGATTCTTGAATTAAATTAAACTGTGATGAGATAGCTTTTACTTCATCCTTTATCTGTTTCAAAAGAGAACTCTTTATTTCCGCCACTATCTCTTCCTTAATAGTTTTTAATTTTTTGTCTAACAACTGTTTCAAATGAGGCAATAAATCAGATATTTCAGATGGATTACGCACGTTGATAGATGGCTGAGTAATGGACCCCTGAGGTTTGGAGCTGCGGACTGGCGTCTTGCTATTATCTCCCACTTTCCGCTGTTTTATCAGGCATGATGGGCATTTCCACTGGTTACGTGACAACGAGGAAGTGTCATCAAAGTTAACACATTCAGAATGGTATAAAAGTGCGCATGAAGTGCATTTTATACGTTTTTGAGTAACATTTATACTATTGCTGCACGCCTCACACTGTAAACCCATGGTGTATTTATTTCGCTTTAGTAATTTATTATAATCTCCAAAAAAATAAAATTAAGTAAATCTTGTTAAAATAAATTGGGTAAATTTTATTATTTAATATGGCAACACTTCCGATGTCGAAGTCAAGATAGCAGCTGTCAAACTATTCAGAATATGTCATTTGTCGCTTTTTGTGTTGACTTCAAACATTCAGGTTTTTTATCACCTACCTCCAACTTAATTTCTAAATTATCAGAACTGGAGGAAGAAATTCTGTGTTTCTTCAGCTAAAACGGAGATAAAGCACTGATTTTAATTCTTCACTATGATCTACACACTTAGTTTTAGTAATTTAACACTTTTTATACTGTAAAAGACACGTATTTTAAATTTTTATAACATTAAATAGTTGCAGCTAATGTAACCGTGTATACGTTTTGTCATGTACTGATAATGATATAAGTAATAGTTCACTGAAAACACTTAAAGGTACCATCAGGACTATAACAAACTGTGTTGCCTTTGCAGTTTCACTCAACCAGGACAGAGGTTTTCTTTTATCCAAATACAAATGTGTTAAGGTTTGCCTACTTATTTTTTATCAAAATAGTAACTAACATTGGTTGATCTAAACAATATGTTATGTTTTTAAAGTGATAATCTTCACTTCCAGGATTAATACACAAATAAAATTTGAAAAATAAAATTTTATGAACGATGCGGGTCTCGAACCCACGACCGCTCACGTACCGTGCGAGTGCTCTCCGAGTTGAACAAAGCATACAAGATTTTATGACGATATGTCACTCGAACGGTTGGCTCAATTGGTTAGAGCACTGGCACGGAACGCCAGAGGTCATGGGTTCGAATCCCGCATCGTTAATAAAATTTAGTTTTTCAAATTTTATTTGTGTATTGGTTGTTCTCTTCCTGCTGATACGTAAACATTATCCAATGATAATAATAATAAATGTAATCTAAAAAAATATTTAAATTATCGCTTATGCGATAGTTATGAAAAAGTTTGGTTTATGATGGTATATAGAATTTACAGAATTTATCAAAATAAAACTATGCTTCTTTTTTTCTTCGCCTCTAGAGATTACGATTTTATTACGATCTTGATGAGTGTAAATTATAGTAAAATATTTTTATAATCGCAGTGGTAAGGCAAAACGCGTGGTATATTTTTTTATGAAAATAAGGGACGAGTCAAGCAGGACTCTCAGTTGATGGTAATTGGTACGCCCTGCCCATTACAATGCAGTGGCGCTCAAGATTCTTGAAAAACACAGAAATTCTGAGCGGCACTACAATTGCGCTCGTCACCTTGAGACATAAGATGTGAAGTCTCATTTACCCAGCAATTTCACTAGCTACGGCGCCCTTCAGACCGAAATGCTTACACATTACTGCTTCACGGTAGAAATAGGCGCAGTTGTGGTACCCATAATCTAGCCGGTATCCTGTGCAAAGGAGCCTCCCACTGCTAAAGGCAAATTCCTAATATGCAGATATTAGGGTTGAGTCCAAATCCAGTAGATGAAGCCACAATTGAGAGATGAACAAACATACAATTAATTAGTGATGTGGGTGTCGGACCGTTGGCTTAACGCTGACACGTTGGGTTAAGAAATTTGGAGGTTATTCAGAGGTTCGAAATTGCATTGTCCATAAATTTTGGTGAAAATATTTTTTTCTATTTATGATTAATGAAGGTTTCCAATATTCATGATACTTTAACGTTTGTTCAAACAACTTGCTCAAAGGTGATTGAATATTTTCAACTAAGAAGATTTTCATCAGTGCGCTACCTTTATTCCTGTTGTGAGAATGTATAGATGCCGATAGTAAGTGTAAAGTGATCCACTGAGTTAGAACGTAAAAAGAAGCGACGTCAAGTTCGATGCAGTATGATTAAAAAGTGGTTAGATTGATATTGCAGACGCTGCCTGCATATAACTTGAGATACTCATGAGCGAGACGTTTGAAATAGTGTTGATATAAGGAAAGCAATCAAACTTGAATCATGAAAACATATGAGTATTGTACATCTCGAAACCACGGACTTTTTTACGTAGATTATCCAACACTTCATTGTCAGCCTTTTGGACTTAATTGTAATGTAAAGCATTACACAAGATAGATTAGAGCCTAGATATTTCAGTGATAATACCTACTTTTCTGTAAATGGAGAACCTGGCGAACCTGTGGTTAAATAATCACAGCCGCCCACATTTTCCTGCAACATCAGAGCAATCACGGGAGCACTTGTCGGCTGTTTATGAAACTGTACGCGCTTTTTTTGAACGTAGTCATTTTGTAGCGTCCTGGACACCACGCAAGCAATGAAACTCATTCCATACCGTGTATCTATGATGTACGTGGTAGAAAGTTCGTTTGAAAACAGCACTTCCAAGGAACTACCTAATGCACTTTGAAGAACCCACGTATTAGTTATTCTTCATTATTTATATCGTAAAAATATGGCCTGTTACAATTTTATTTCATCTGTTGAGTACAGAAAAGGTGATACTCGCTTTACTCACACAAAATACAAAATGAATGTTAGTTTAAGACAGCTAATAATATTTTGTTTTCTTTGTAGAGAAATAATAAATATTTAAATAACATTACAAGGATGGATGAAAATTGTGTCGTTGGAGGTCATCATTCTTTTGTTTTGTTCGTGTCTCGTTTGCTCGGGATATCTCCAGTGTCGATAAGGAAACAAAATGGCAATTACACAGTGCGAGTCTCACGACCCTACGTGATCTATGGAAAGATATTCGTCGCCATATTCAGTAGGTAATTTTTTAACATTTATACTTACGAATGTATCTAACAAATACTAAGCTAATGTAAGTAACATTAGCTTAGATAGATCATGTTAAGCTTGAATGAATTTATTTACAAAGTTACGTGTTAGTGTTACTAACTGTTGAGGACTATCATGATGAGAAAACAGCCATTATTTATTTGACCATGGCAGGTTTTTTGAAGGTATACTTCTTTAGTCGCGTTTTGAAAAAATGATGAAATAAAAATTTTTAGATGCGCGCGCATCACTGTAATACAAAAGTAACAGATTGAAGTTGGTTCTTAAATTTTGTAACGTTTGCGTCATTCGTTATTTTTTTTTCTTCTTCTTTTGGCAATAGCGTTTACTTTTTGCCAATAACGTAAATTAAAAGATTGGGAAATTAAGTGAAAAAAGGATACGGAACACGGGAAAGGATCAGATAAGTAGAAAGAGGATAGAAACGGATACCTAATAAAAATTTCATAAATATACATATATACTTACTACTTACACAAAAATATTTAAACTTTAATATGGTTCTGAAGAATGAAAGATAATATTTTATAAAATTTACATGGATACACAATTAGACAGGATATACAGGTAGGAAAAGGAACATTAAGAGATATAAGATCATTCAGGAATGAGGAGCGCTCGTAAAGAGAACATGAAAAGAAAATTTGATCTAGATCACATTTATCGGATTCACATTCACACATGTCAGTAGATACAATGCCTAACCTATTAAGATGAACAGGAGTGCAAACATGACCCAAACGCATTTTTATGATAGAAGAACATACTAACCTATTGCATTTGGCACGAAAGAACCATGGTTTAAATGAAATAAGTGGCTGAAGGATAAAATATCTTCTGCCTTTTGATTGACCAGTTTCAGTCCAAAGTCAATTTCAACAATCCTGAAGGTGAACTATAGGAAGAGCACCTAGATCCTGGCAATAAACTTTATGAGGGAAAATGTCGTCATCAGCCACGGCTTCATTAGCTAGTTGATCTGCTTTTATATTAGCTTTTTTATATTATTTGGGGATCCATACAAACAACACAGAAAGACCAAAAGTGATTGCATTTATTTAATAGATTTCTTATTTCTATGACAACAGAAGAAATATTTTTTCATTTAAATGGGAACCTGTTGAGAGACTGTAAGCCACTTTTTGAATCAGAGAAAATTATTGTTTTAGGAAGTTTAAATAGAATAATATATTCAATAGACTTAAAAATAGCGTAACATTCCCCAGTAAACACCGATGTTGCCGGAGGAAGTTTAATATTCTGTGATATTTTAAATTGAGCGTGACAGACGTGTTAGAGCGTCAGTGTAAATATGATGGTATTCAAGCCAAACAGTATTTTTAAGAAGATTAAACGAAAAATTTGTACAAATATCGTGCTTATTTAAATCTGAGTTAAAATGAATTTCTGGAAGAGACATTAAGTCTTCAAAGCTAGTACTGAAAAGAGGATAATTAATGGAGCGATGAGCTTTTATGTTGATAAATTTCTTAAAACTATTGATTAGACAAGGTGGTTTTTTATTTGTACAATATGCAGATGAATCTATATAATGAGAAAGTTTCTGAAGTTTGTTATAAAGAGAGCGGTTAAGAAAATGAAAAGATCGGAATATAAATTTGTCTGCTAAATTTTGACGACGTAGATGTAGTGGAGGATCACCACATTCTACTTGAAGAGCATTGATAGGACTTGACCGCATCGCACCAGAAACTAACATTACAATATGTAATACAAATTAATAAATCGAATAATTAATTTTTTTTTTGTTTCATTTACCTCTCTTAAACAAAAGCCAGAAACCAGAAAGATATATCTTATATCTTTAAATGAGCAATTCTTGTATATCTTATATCTTTAAACGAGCAATTCTTGTATATATATATATAATCTGAATCTCGGAAACGGCTCCAACGATTTTCATAAAATTAAGTATTTCGGGGGTGATAAATCGATCTAGCTAGGTTTCAATTTAAAAAAATGGTTTAATCCATGTTTGAATGAGAAACAGCTACAATAACATTAGAATACAAAGGTAAATTTCGCCACTATATACAAGACTATTATAGCTCAGATGGGACATTGGGTGATCCGGAAAGCAGAAGACCCCGGTTCGAGATGTCCTATTAGTTTTTTTTTGTTCAAGTTTTGTACATTCTTAAAAATCCGAGCAAGGCTCGGTCGTCCGGATATTAAAATATTATGAGAGATACAACATTCAGTACCAAATGATTAAGGAAAATATTATTTTTTGCTTTAGATGCATAAAATAGATGAGGTATTTTCGGAAAGAATAAATAAAAGATTTCAACGAATAGAAAACACACGATTTTTTTCAAAAAAGCTGATATTTTGACGGGTAATTGTTTGATTGAAAATAAGGGTTTTTTCCGATATTTTAGTCAAAATAAGGTGAAAAAATAAATATTTCAAATCAAATAAATTACAGTGTATTTGGGACATAAAAAGGTAACTTTTTACAATATTTAGTGAATTTTTTTTTGTAAAAGAAAAATAAAAAACCTAAATCTTGGTTTTTTTAATTTTTCACATAAACTTTGAAGTTATGTGAAAAAAGTGTGAAAACAAAAGATGTAGATCTTTTTATTACCTATATCTTTGCCATTTAACTTTTTCCGATAGGACTTGTAGTTTTTGCCGGAAATCGAGATAAACCGTTTTTTACCTTAAAATACCCCCCTATTCCACTTCCCGACATCAGATCGCCCGTAATTTATTTTTCCTTTCATTTTTGTTATATTCTCTTCCTTTTCCAATAAGTTTCATCCTCCTGTTATTTTTTTTCACTTTATAACATTTTCCAAGGCTTCAGCACTGGTCTATTAGAGGTTGGCACTGACCACCGACTTAATATTCAAGGTATGCATAGCTTTGTGTAGGAGGTGTATTGAATTCCATCTTTATTAAGTTATTTAATTAGTTTAGTTTTTGAAGTCGGTTTTTTTAAACGTAGTTTTTTTTACTTAGAGTAAAACCACCGTACGGCTCACATCCGGCAAACATTCCAGTGGAGGGAGGGTAGTTTGCCTGGCGTACTGTGCCCAGCTGTATATTTCCTAAACAATACAATAGAAGTGTGTTATCGATATGACAGATTCATCCAGTTACCTCTTGGAGCGTCAATACACAAGCATGAAGCATGAGCTAGCCATCACTGCCCGTGCCTTTTTCAGGAAAAGAAAAGAAGCCTTTTCGACGCTACATGTGATGTCATTGAAGCGCTCATGAAGAAAGACGAATGTAATTCATTTTTCCATGATCCAACACAATCACTCTATATGAAATTACAACCTAGGGAACTAGTTAAAATGTGCCATTCAAATGTACTACGATTGACTACAAATAATAATAATAAGCTCTGCGAATATGTTACAAATTACATTACTTGTGAACGTGAACTGAACCAATCTTCCAGAAGCTTGCTAATAATATATAAACTTGTGGGTACTTACTCCTTACTTATAACTAATGGTTACATAAAATACTATCAGATTTATTCTATTTGCTCAAAATTGCATTTATGAATGTCGACAGTTAATTTATAATTTAAGCATTAACTATTACTTCGAAACAGGGTTGAGCTTTAAAAACAAGTGCAAACTGAAACTCACTCTGTTTTTAATCAATATATTTACAGGTTCATACATTTTTAATCCACGTAAGGTGTATTGACTATGAATTCTTCCTTCCCTTAAATTCTATCTTCTGTAGTTCTTGGCATCAAGATCCTTTTATTTATCTAGCAAATCTTTGCTGGGATCTTTGATATAAATATAAGCATTGAGTTCATATACTATGAAAATTTATTGAAGTACGCGTTACTTTGCGGAAACACATTTCGACGCGACACGAGACTCAGTCTCGTGCCAGATTTTGGCGAGACAACACGTCCTGAGGATGCCTCGTGTAGAGACGAAACACGTGTCGAATTGTTTAAAAACAAATATTGGCGGAATTAACACTAAAGAAAACTTAAATCATTTGTATTCATATACTATGTTACGTCTTTTACCAAATTTTAGTGGAACTTACTAAAGTTTGCACGTGCTTTTGTTGCTGACTTCATTTTCTTCTTTAGCTTTAGTATGCGGATTATAATAACTTCATCCATGTTTTTATTTTTTTCCTGAGAAATTTTTATTTCTATCTATAATTTAAGAATCAACGAAGGAGGCAAAAATCCTACCAAAGAAAAGCATGTTACTTAAAACGATGTGACGGATATACTTTTTAACCTTAAAATTAAAAAATTCGTTTGGTGTTGATATGATCCCTGATATCTGTACGAATCCCTTTACAAATTTTTGGAGTTGAAAGAGAAACTAAGAATTTGGTAGAAATGGCGATGGAATCAAAGGTTTGCAGTACGCAAAAGACGACGATAATGAAAAAAATTGTTATTTGAAACACTCGACGAAGAAATGAGAATTATTGCAAGTGATACATTTTCTGGCCTATGGTGAAAAAAGAAAAATGGTGCTGTATTTCAAGTAGATAAAGATTTTAATTACTTTCCACTAAATGCTTTATGCCTCAAAATAAACAACACTCACGTAACACAGGTATATAAGTTTAATGATGTGTTTCAAGTTTATCTGAACCAAAATCAGCAATTATGTTCCATGTTCATGTAGTGATTTTTAATATCAAGTTCCACTTTTGTAATTTAGTGATGACCATATTATTAAAATTGATGACCTTTATCAGCTTGATAAAAAAAGAAGATATGTGGTATTATTTGGTCTAAGTAGCGGTTCACTAAACATACTTATGCCTTTATAGTAATTTCACTCAATCAGGCCAGAAGTTTTCTTTTATCTAAATACAAATTGTGTTAAAGTTTGTATACTTATTTGGTAAGTAACATTGATTAATCTCTTCCTACTGATACGTAAACTTACACAAATATGGTTTAGAGGAGATACAATAATTTAATGAAATAAAGCCATGCTTCTTGTTTCCTCACCTCTGGAAATTTCGCGAGTACAAATGCTTATATTGTAGTTTGAATTTTTTTTTAATCCCAGTGGTAAGGGAAAACACAAGGTTACAATTATTGTTTAAATTTGAGAGCGTGGTATCTCACGGCAAATTCCTAATGTGTGGTTATAAGTGTTGAGTAGGCTCTCTACTATAAATAAATCCTGTAGATGAAGCCACATTTGGAGAGATTAACAAACATGCTATTTATGAGCAATGTGGGTATCGGACGGTTAGCTTAACGGTGACATACGTTGGGCTAAGTAAGATGGAGGTGTTATCTTCAGACATTCAAATCTGCATCGTCCATAAATTTTGGTTGAATTTTTTTTTTCTATTTATGATTGATGAAGGTTTCCAATATTCCTGATACTACTGAGACAGCTTTCATCAGTGCACTACAATATTCCTATTGTGAGAATGTATGGAAGCCGACAGTAAGTATAAACTGATCCACTGAGTTAGAACAACAAGAAAAAGAGACTTCAAGTTCGACGCAGTATGGTTAAAAAGTGGCTAGATCGATATTGTAGACGCTACAGTCAATACAGTCTTAACCCGCCCGTGAAAAAGCAGGCTATACAGCACACGGACTAATGGAAAAATAGTCATATAACTCGCATTTTGAATCCTTTCCAAGTATTCTATTTTATTATTATCATCTCGCAATATAATGATGAAAACTACAGTAAATTCTATGCAGTAGTAGTTTAGTCTTAGAAAATGTTTTTTTTTTATTTGATTTAACTTTTGGTGTTCTAATGAAGACCCCAAGTATTTTCTTCGTTATCTATGTGAAACAAACATGGCCTCTTACAATTTTATTTCATGTATAGAGTATAGAAAACGTGATAATCGCTTTACTCAAACAAAATACAAAGTTAATGTAAGTTTAAGACAGCTTATATTGTTTTGTTTTCTTTATAGAGCAATACAATTATCAAAAAAGGATGGATGAAGATTGTGTCGTCGGAGGTCACCTAGCTTTTGTTTTATTCGTGTCTCGCTTGCTCGGGATAGCTCCAGTGTCGATAAGGAAACAAAATGACAATTACACCGTGCGAGTTTCACGACCTTACGTGACCTCTGGAATGTTATTCGGCGCAATATTCAGTAAATTATTAACATTTATACTTACGAATGTATCTTTTTAATTCATCGCTGCGCCTGTGACAGATGCGTGATACTTTTTTATCAAGTTAAAATCATAAACAATTGTTTCATTAAATTTCTTTTCGTATAGCTCCATCATACTAAGCGTTGTGTTAGGTCCTCATAGAGGTGACAGTGCTCGTTGCTTTAATATGTTATTTAATGAACTTACTTGTCAGTGTTACTAACTATTGAGGACTATCACCAAGAGAAAACAATCATCAGATGCCACAGCATCTGCAGCCATGATTGGATTGGTCATGGCAGGTTTTTTTTTATTATTTCTGTGTCACTAGAACTGAGTTAGCATGCAATGTTTTCAATGACTTAGAGAAAAAGATTCAAATGTAATATGCTAGATTTAGACATCTAAACACACCGTGATAAGTTTAAGAAAAAACTTCTTAATAATACTTTATTAAAATATTCAATTTAACAATGGGGTCAAATTTCAATATTAGAAATATATTTGAATGGCGATTTCGCCGAAATAACAATTATCAAAGAGTAGGATTTAAAGGGATGCTGTATAAGAACTTTCAACATTCCAAAATAGATTTAAAACAAAATTTCTTGTTTTTAAAATAGTAAAATAACAGGAAGTCGTAATTATTAAATAGTATGTAAAGAAGTTAATTCCTTTTAGCAAATATTTCTTATACATTATACGCCTTACGTTCATAGCACTGTATAGTTACATAGATATGTATGTATGTATGTATATCTAACTCACACACAATCTTACACAATAAACAATATATTACAATGATAGAGCTACTGTCACTGTCTGTTTTCATAGTGATATTTTATATTATACTAGCTGACCCGACAGACGTTGTTCTGTATATAATAAATAATATGCCATTTTTAATGGATTTGTGAACAATATTTCATAACATCACAAATGATTTCGTAACATATGCTCCTTGTTGTTGAATAATGAAATTGTTTCACAGCAGAACTGTCAAACCATGCGTCACTGAAAATTTGTCCATACAAAACAAATATTGGCAATAAAAATAATTATGGGTCCCGAATCGTAATCGAAATAAAAACTATCTTACTTATCTCTTATATATATATGTTTGTCATGAAAAACTATTAGATAAATGCGCTCAATATGGTATTCGAGGTCTAGCAAATGACTGGCTTAAAAGTTATCTTTCAAACCGTACTCAATACGTTGAAATTGCTAAATTAAATAATAAACAAGAAGTAATACCTTATCGATCAGAACTTAGACTTAAAACAAAAGGTGTACCACAAGGAAGTATATTGGGTCCACTTCTATTCATAATCTACATAAACGACTTACCTAGCATTACTACTAATAACTGTACTCTTTTTGCTGATGACATCTCTATTGTAATTAAATGTAACAATGAATTGACATATGATATAGAAATTAATAAAACAATAAAGGACACAATTGAATGGCTTACTGAAAATAACCTGACTGTAAATATAAAAAAAACAATGTATATGCAGTATTATAATAAGAATGGGAAAGGAAAAGATATTAATGTTAATTATCATAATGAGAATATTAAAGAAGCACAACTTGTCAATTTTCTTGGTATTTCTTTAGACAGCAACTTGTCCTTCAAGTCACATGTTGACAAAATTAGCAAAAAAATTAACCAACATGTATTTGTCCTCAAACGCGTATCAAAAACAATAGGTGAAAAAACAGCGCTAATGGCATATCATGCATTCGTGGTTTCAGCTTTAAGATATGGATTGGTCATATGGGGCAACTCGGTGAGCATAGGACATTTATTTATTGGACAGAAGAAGTGTATCAGGGCGGTTTGTGGAGCCGGCCCCCTAGATTCTTGTCGACCGCTATTTAAAAAATTGAAAATTCTATCGCTGCCATGCCTATACATTTATGAAATAAGCCTATTTGTTCAAAAACATATGTGTGATTTCTATACAAAAAAAAGCCAGAAGGTTTTAAATACAAGGTATCCAAATAAACTCATAATGCCCTTCTGTAGAACTGCATCTTTTAGTAGAAATTGTTTCAGCATGTCTGTGAAAATATATAATAAATTGCCCAATGAATTGAAAGATTTACCGTTCAAAGTTTTTAAAAGAAGACTGCATCAGTGGTTAACAAATAAGTGCTTCTATAGTTTAAATGAATTTTTCAATACAAAATGAATTAGTCTATTTGATAATAATATATGTAAATTAATATACTTTTATGACATTGAATTTGTTAATATTATACATAGGTACTAAATGAATTATTAAGTTATTTACGTCTCATATTATAATATTATATAAGTATTAAAATTTCATTTTATAAATATTATTGATATCATTGAGAAATCCGACATGTTTCAATATAACAGTACGATTAGTGTTTAGACAATTTTGTAACATATTTTGCATGTCAATTGACGAAACATATTGGATTATCCATTATATTGTTAACACCTTAAGTACAATGTTTCCTGCAAATAAATTTCATTTCTTTTCATTTCATTTCATTTCATTTCATTTCATTTCATTTCATTTCATTTCTCAAGTTGGACTAAACTGCACTCCACGAAGTAATCCCCATTTAAATCGGTTCATTAGTTTAGGAGTCCATCGCGAACAAACAACGTGTCACGTAATTTATATATATTAAGTTATAGCAACATCAGCATTCAGCAGAATAAAATCACATTACACGAATATATTTCATTTGTTATAATTTCAGGTTGTATCAACATGGTTGTCACAGTTAATCTATATAATGTAATGTTTGACAATCATTATGCAATGACATCAATACTTTTAATTACGGGAAAATGCATAATAAGACTAATGCTGATCATACATAGCAGCATAGCAGGACGACGTAGAATGATGGTGTTATCAAATTATCTGAATCAACTAAATGGTGTTAAACTGTCTTTAAATATAGCTGGAAACAGCTCCGTAAGTTTATATAAAAAAATAATACGATCATTTTGTTGTAATATGGAAGCCCTCGCGGGATAGGGGATTACAATTCTAGCGTTGTCTTGACTTAATCAATATTAAATAATAGATTGATATAAAGAAAAACAAATCTTATTATGTAAAGTATACATTTGTATGCTGCGTCTGTTTATATTGTTGTGCTGGTTTTCCTAACCCAATCCGTATGTCAAGTACGTACTTCTAAATCTTTTCGGTATGCCTTGGTTGGCTTTGACGTCCGTACAGTGTTCTTTGTCATTGGTCATGATCATAGTCTTACTTAAGTTCATTTCTAATCCAGCTTGTTGAGAGACTTAGTTTAACTCATGTACTTTCATTCGTAAATTATCTCGAACGTCGTTATGGAGAACGATATTGTCAGCAAATAGATGGTTACTTAATCACGCTCCAAATTATAAGGTCGCGATGAATCCAATTAATATTTTGAATACGTCCTTTAAGTTGGTGATTTAGGGGATCGTTTCTGACTCAATTTCTGATGTTTGTCTCTATCTATAGGTACACTCACCTATTGACGATACCTTACGTATACGTGTGGATAGAATATTAATTGATTAAGTAGCTCAAGTGGCTCATCTAATAGTGAGTTGATGGATATCTGCATTACCAGAGGCGATAGGGACCAGTTGCCATTCTTAGAAATAAGATTGTGGGTTGAGGTTGGAGACGGATAAGTCCTTTTAGTTCAGGAATAATGCAACCAGAAATTTGCACATATTGGCTGTGTATGGCAAGAGTTTCGCACGAATCGCATAATGTGGAATGGCAGACATCAACCTCGCCTTCTTTTCCCATATGTATCCCCTTCTCTAGATTGAAATTATAAATATTGTCCCGTTACGCGGCTTCGGGTTTTGTTATCATGCGGCGCCATATAGATCGCATTTTCGCGTCTCTGTCACTGAAGCTAAGGCGCTTCATGTCACTTTGGACATTCGTCATCCAGGTGGTTTGGGGTCTTCCCCTACCCCTCTTTCTTGCAGCCATGGAAAGGCACTTTTTCACCACATAAACGTCGGTTCTACACATTACGTTTCCGTACCATCTGAGTCTAGATTCTGATATTTTGTCGGTTATGGGTGCAAGTTCAAAGCTTCCTATTATTAATTATTTTTTACATTATCCTTCAGTATTATTTCTCCCGCCCATTTCGGCATACGCATTTCGGTGGTATTTAGGTTCTGTTCATGTGTCTTTTGGTTGCCCAAACTACAGTAAGGCCCAAGCTACCGTACAGTAAGGCTGGTTGTACTGCCTTTATAGACCTTGCCTTTAGTTTTTAGTGGCATTTTAGCTTCACATAGCACCCCTGTGAGAGTATGACACTTCATCCATCCAGATGTCGTTCTCTGTGTTACTCCCGCTTCTATAGAGCCATCCTGGGATAGAACGGATTTCTTAAGTATGTTATAGTTATAGTGGAATATATGTTGTAGTTTCTGTAGGTAGTCTAAAATAAATTAGTAAACAATAAATCAGTATTGTATGTAGTGTTCTTGTTTATTATACGTCAATGAGTGTTAACTAAAAAAAGGCCTAACTGAGCTGGGCCCTAGCCATGTGGCATTCGCTTCTAAGCGTTTCGATTTTGTGTTTTACGAGCGCTCTAACAATTACGAAGTTCGATTGGTAGACAAATTAAATCTGCTGTTGTTCCCTATGTCAATCGATCTGACGAAAGAAAGTGTTTTTGTTTAGTTTCCGTCTCAAAACATCATACTTGTAACGAAAACAGGCCTTATTTCGGTACTGCTTTAGCTTATATTATATATCGCACCTTTAAAAATAAACGAAAAAAACTCAAATTAAAAAAAAATAAGAAAGCCAAATATTTTTTTTGCTTTCTAAATAATTTGCTGTGTCGTTGGCGATTTCGCTATATTCTTAGTGAAAGTGGCACCTAAACCGTATAAAATATTTTAATTTTGATGTCAATCGCTGGAGCCGAGCGTATTGTATTTTTGTTTTCATTGAAATATTCCAAATAATAATTGTGTAAAAAAAATACATAAAATGTCAAATTTGAAACATGCAAGCATAGTTTTCTATTATCTTAATAACTTCCTAAAAATGGTAAATATTGCATGCTATTTAGAGATAGAAAAAGTCCCACTTACTTAAGTAATGAACACAACTATATGAATTGTATGCACTAATCAGTATTCCTTGACAGTTGTTTGAATTTAACTTATAAGTAATTTGAATTTATTAATATTATGGTAGGTACTAGCTTGTGTTAAGTTTGAGTTCAGATATTATGTTTGTTTTCAGAGATTGTCGGGGTTTGAAAGGTTTATGAATAAAATAATTAAAATACTGAAATGGATATGTCTTGTGTTGTATTATATGTTTGTTATTTATACGTATTGTGCTGCTGGCTTCCCTAAGGGTAAGTTCTAAGAATATAAAATATTATAAAATAAACACGGACGAGAAAAAAAATAAGGACTCCGTGTCACCAAAACAAGCCGGTAAACATGTAAATACATACACTTGTACAATCCGATCGGCCGCCATTATGAGGTTTACCATCGTCTGTGACAGATCAGTTTGCTTCGCAATAAAATAAGGTGCTTCATTTGCTAATATCACGGCGCGGAGTCCTTCTTTTTTTACTAGTCCGTGAAAATAAACAATTATGCGGATCAATATTATATTATGGAAACACTGCCCATTTCACAAGGAAGTATATTCCACATTTTAGTTGTGTATCGAAAGTTCCTTGAAAACCGCTCTGTGGATACATCCATACTTATAAGTATGTGATGTAACACCATACAAAATAGGATTTATGACCAGTTATTAAGATAAATAACAGCTTTAAGGGTACATGTATACACTTTTATCATAATATAGTCCCAGCCACTGTTCGAGCATCATCTATAAATATTTTTTTTTTATAAAAAAATTACTGTGTCCTAAATCCTACTACTCTACAGCTGAATATCTAAGTGATCGGACAGCCTGGGACTAGATTATGATTGTTTTATAACAATAGCACTGACAGTACAATATTGTGTTTTTTATTAAAAAGAGCGAAAAAAAATGCTGTGAGAGTTTCTTGCGCAGCTTCTTTTTTCTCGGAGCGCCATTTGTTCTCGAAGCGGTAGTAGTATCTAGTATATTAGAAATGACATCAAAAAGAATTCTAAAGGAATCAATTTTGAGAAAAGAAATGCTTTCTATGCCTTTTTTTAGTAGTGATTATTAATTAAAAAAGCTAACTTTGAAACTATAAGAGATATCGAGAAACGGATCAGCGCAACCAAACTATTTTTTTATTAGGCTTCACGAACAAGTGAGCCAGAACCCGGGAGTCAGAACCGGCGAATCTTTACAACTCTTGAGCCAGAACCGGTAAATCTACTACTTCTAAAATAAGAAGTATTCTAATAAGACCTATACCTAAAGTAATGTTTATACGACGACACATATTGGATTCGGGTAGTCCTTAGTAATCACCACGATGGTTGGCAGTCTATATACCATTGGATGGTATCATTTATTGGTGAGCGACTTATCTAATATCAATTACACGAATGTGGTAGAGTTAAAGGCCGGAACGCATTACCGCGGCGCTGCGCAGCGCTGCACTGCGCGGCACTAAGCGTCAAAATATTGTTTCAATCATTTTGTATAGAGGATGTCGCACTAGAGCGGTGTTGCACTGCGCGTCGCGGCATAGTTGCCTCCGATAGAATATTTTGACAACGACAAGATCTTGCGCCCTTCTTCTCAGGTCTGAGGCAGTCTCTTTTGAATGGGTGGTAGTTTTTGACGTTTAATAAGTGATTTTGAATAAACATATTTGAATTTGAATTTGAATCTCAGTGCGACACAGTAAGCGGTGCGTCGCTTTAATATGTATACTGTTAATTGTTGATTATATAGAATTTTGTCTTCGACATTCTGAAGTAAGTGAGGAATCGTGCGTCATTAAGAAGAAGAGGAAATAAATAGTGATATTCGCCTTCTTAATAGCGTGACCTTGGTATTCAGCAATATTTTGTTTTCTCTTCCATAACTCGTTTTATTTCTGCAAAAAATAAAGAAATAATGAAGAAATCCTCGTCACTATCGCTCATCTTGTAATGTTGCTCGCACGCAAACTGGTATAGAAATGACGCCGCTTAAAAGCTGCCGCTTACTGCAGTTGTAATGCGATAGGTAGTTAGGTACCATCTATTGATGTGAAGCGACGATTAAGACTACAGTTTTGAGGTGTGTTTATTTATTTTTAAAACACGATTTAAATAAAGTACATAATAAAACATCATTGCAAATTTTATCATTTTCAAAACATTTTATGAACTCTTTCAAATTCTTTTTATTGAACTTAAAGTAGAGATACATTATACAGTACTCGGCAACACACCCTGCGGTAATTTGTTTCTTCTGTACTCTTGCAGTTGTAGATATACATTCTGCAATTGCTTTGTAAAAGCATTAGCTGGAATCTCTGAGGTGGACGATGATATAATTCGAAGTACCTCGAGAGTTTCGTCCCAATGATTATCATTTTCTAACAGTCGCCGAGCTTCACATGCTTCTCTGTATGTTTGACACTGACCATTAACATTTTTAAGTTCTGTAAAGCTAGTTGGACCTCTAACATGATGCAACAACATACGCAGATAAAAGCATTCGAAATTTGTAACATGTACGATATAGACACAACCAAGAGCATCCGGTGCTTTAATCCCAGGTTGATTTTCAACAGGTGAACCTTGAATACGACGATGCCATTCTGTTTTTGAGGTATTCCATGTATTTATTATACATGGAATGCCGGGGAACTTTTTGCAAAAGTATCATTCTAACAAAGGTGGAAAAAGGCACGCAAAAAAACACGATGTCCGTTTTCTAAGTGAACTGCAAGATGTGTAACAGTGGGATATCTTTCATGTAATGGAAAGCCAAGCAACCGCCAAACTACTTCATTGCTACTGACATATCTTCCTGCTTGATAAGTTTGTATTTCATCGAGGGTTTGCCGAACACCTTCATTACGCAGATTGAAGATCGCCTGATCGATACCTTTATGGACATACTTGCAAATATATTTAATCGCACGCACAGAATTGCAGGCTTCAACATTAATGTGGGCGTTGAATAATTAACACAAAATCGGTGAATATGGCACAACCCAGCTATTATCAAAACTCTTGATTTCACCACTGCGAGTCAGAATGTCAACTTGTTTACCACCATCAGCAGGCGCTCTTCTTCTATATAACGGATAACTTTTATCATTGTGAACTGTTTCTCTAATCAGTTCCCGAGGATACTTTTTTGTACAATTGCCGTTTTGCATGCAAGGTGAAGCTGGATTGCGAGCTCCACAGGCACCGTGAATCATGTTTTTAATAACCGTGTCGTACAGATTTTTATATTCTTCCGGATCTGGAATTTCAGCGCTAATTACGCGGTCAATTTGATTAGGAAGTAGTTTCTGTTTTAGCCAAATTAATATGTGCACATGTAGTAGACCTCTTTTCTGCCATTCAATGGAGTACATATGGCACTGGACATCTCCAAATACTTTTCCATTTGTCACAACGTTCATTAACTTACGCGGGCAACTATGTCATGTCGATCAGTGGCTTTTTGCCCAGGCATAAGCTCTTGAGTTACATCCTGCCACGAAGGATTACAGGTAAAAGTCACGAAGAGGTAAGGCCTTCCGTAAGTTCGTACATAAGTAAATGCATCTTGAGTGTACTCATGCAGATAACGGGGACTGTTCACAAAAGTGGACGGCAAAATAACCATCTTGCCAATGTCGTTAGGTGTAATACTATCATCTGCGCTAATCGCATCTTGTAGATGTATGTAATTTTCAGATCGTAATTTTTTCTGGTTTAGAAAAATGTAACGAAGACGTTCGCTTTCTACTTTAATATACATATCTACCAATAATTGATGAAAAAGTTGCCTTGTGAAAAAGAAGGAGATTGAAGTTTTGCTCTCGAAGCTTTACTTTATTTGGAATTGGCTGTTTCGTTGTTGGATTAACGACTGGAATATTAAAATGATATCCTGATTCACCTTTACTGAAAATTAATGGGTACTGCAAAGCATCATAAAATTTATAAGTATCAGCTACACGCGTTACCGTATTATCATGTGCCCGTAACACAATGTCTCGTGGAGAGCACGGGTCACCAGTTACCAAAACAGCAACTTCATTGACCATTGGCCCATAATAACGCCTCTCATGGTCGCCACGGGGAGTTCGATCAGCATGAATGACAACTTTGTAATTATCTGAAGGCCAGTTGTCTATTGCACTTTTAAAGATCTTCACCAAAACATTGTGGCTGTGCAACATTCGTTGGAGTTTCAATACTGTTTCTCTTTCTACTCCTTCAATATACTGGCAACGACGTTTAACTTCATTTTATTCATCACCCATAAAATACACCTGCAATAATTTATGCTGATCATTATTTTCTGGAAATAACGATCCAATTCGATGATATATCTGCCTTTGTACAGTAAAAGTTGGTGAGAATCCAGGCATTCTTATCTCTTTATCAACTCCAAAGGATGTCATTTGAAAGCAAGAGTTATACTTTCTTATTTTGTTTAAAAATTGCTTTGACTCATCTGTAACAAAATTTTTAAAGGCTCTTCTGGTTCACCAAATAATGAAAGTGAAACTTTACCACTGGAACAGCACA
Source organism: Leptidea sinapis (assembly GCF_905404315.1). Classification (NCBI taxonomy): domain Eukaryota; kingdom Metazoa; phylum Arthropoda; class Insecta; order Lepidoptera; family Pieridae; genus Leptidea; species Leptidea sinapis. Next base: position 13,359,482 of record NC_066265.1, on the reverse strand, counting down.
TTCCAACAGTTTCATATTTCCATTTGAGAGCATCGCAATAGTGACATTTTTTATTCATTGAGCCAATGACAATCAAAGGATGATTATGATATTCAATTGAAGGTTCATATTGAAATCCAATATCATTAAATACCAACAAATCCTTACGCATGAAATTTCGACGGTGCGTGGTCTGCATTTCTGCATTATGGATTCTTTCGCCTGTGATTGTTCTGGCGTTTCTTCTAGCTGCCTGCAGCGTAGCTTGTCTGAACGAACTCGTGCCTGAAGAGGAGTTTCAGCTGCTCTCAAAACACTTTGTCGCTCTGCTTGCTTTTGTCTTCTCAGCTCTCCGTGAACCGACGATTCTTGATTTCGTGCAACTTTTGCTGCACGGGCACGCGACGAATTTTTGGATAGATCAGATTTTCGCTTCCGAGGCATTTTGAAAGAAGAACAGAGTAAGAATTAAAACCAAAGAGTAAGATCAAAACTAAAGAATAGCGTCTAACCACAAAAATGACATCTAACCTCAAAAATTCAAATAGCTTTATACGAAGATGGCCGCCGCGCAAAATTATCATTTCATCAATATGGGTATCGTAACGTCGGACACGATATCCATATTGTTAAAATCATAATTTTGTGCGGCGGCCATCTTAGATTTCAAAAATGATACCAAATTCGTTCTCGGCAACCTTGGATATGATATTCATATTGTTGAAATCGTAATTTTGTGCGGCGGCCATCTTGGATTTCCAACTTCCCTAAAGTACATACTTACATACCAAAATCCCGCGTGGCATAATATTCAAAATAATATACGTACATTTTATTTGATTACAACATTATGGGTATCGTATCCGAGGTTCTCGAGGGTGCAGAGAACGATTTTGGGATTATTTAGGAATTCCAAAATTATTACACTACTACTATACTATTCAAAATAATATTACGTAAATTTTATTTTAGTACTTTCCGACTTCCATTTACCTATAAATTTTAACAAATACGCTGTCGCATCATCATCATTATTTTACTATGATTCCCGATTTGTACTTGTTTGCTGAAATCTTACGTAATGTGAGCCCGAGAGAAACGAACGCAGTACCATCCTTGACAGTCGTCACGGGCATACTCATAGGTAATACACTATATACTTGAGATAGATGTGCCACTGATGTTTTTATTTTGTAAAATCACTGTACCCAGGCTAAGAGATGGCGCTGCGTTATTATTACGCTCGTAGCGTACCGTCGCTAGATGGCGCTAATTATGTTTTTAGTTTTTACTATTGCTGTAGACCGTATTGATTGCATACCTACTAAATACTGATGTTTGTTTTAATTGTGTGTTTGTAAATTCTTATTCTTTTATTAAGTTCAGGGGTTAGCTTTAAATAAGATGAGCCATTCTATGATAACAACACAATAGTCAAGTGTTGTTTTAATAAGTAAGTTAAGTGAGTTTTTTGCTATCACTAGCACTATCTATCCATCTACCATGTATGTAAAATGATCGCCATCGTGATGAAGTTGCAGCGTACCTAATAGAATAGATGGCTGCAGTTTCAATGCAAATTTTTTTCATGTGCCAGTGTGCGGAAGTTGCACCCCCCTGGGCGTAATACTGGCATGAGCCAGCATGCAATCAAGACGTCGCGTTTGGCTTATTACGAAAAAAATTAATATAAAATAATTCACAAAGCGTATTGATAAAACCCACGAGGAAAATTTATAAATACTAATAAACTATCGAATAAAATAAGTTTTGTGTTTATAGCTATCATAGTTTTATGATTATTTGAAACAATTCAAATAAAGAGCCTATTTTTCAAAAAATAACTCTATCGAGATTTTTGGAGTTTACTCCTTAAGAATCGAATTTCACATAAGGCGCCCGGTATGAGAAAAATATGGATAGTAAAATCTGCTCATCAAAATGTCATAGTAATCATCATTTCTCGCGCACCTTTCTCTTGTATTTGAAGCTTTATTATATTATTGAAATTGATTTATTATTATACTTTCATAAAGTTAACTGAAAATTCTATAAATTATGGAAGAAAGTGGTGTAAATACTAGTGCCGGAAAATCTGATAAGCACGTGGGTACTAAGTATGTTACAATTCATTTTTTTTTTATTAGGTTCACTAAACGGGATACACTCTTAATGTTGTATAAAACAGAAAAATATGTTAACATGTTGGGGTGAGTGCCTCCTTTTGGAAGTGAACACAGCATGCTTTTAAATGTGTTCTAGATTTTATATAAAACTAAAAACATTAACTTAAGCTAGATGAACACAATTCAACCCCACAGTCCCCAAGCCAATAATCCGCTTTTTCTAGCAGAAGTCTTCTGAACCTAGGGAGGGACTGACGGATTGAATATGTCTACCTTCTGACAGACTTCATTATACAGAGAACAAATGCGATATAAACTAGAATGTTGACCATAATTTGTGCGTGTTGAGGGTAGACTGAACGTTTTCCTATTAATAATATGGCTGCAATGCCTTGGGACAGCCAAGGTAATTTTACTTAATAATAGAGGACTGTCTATGTGGCCATGAATCAGTTTGTGTAAAAAGACAAGGTCTGACACTTTCCTACGCTGTACAAGAGACGTCATGCCAAAATGCACAAGTCTAGATTCGTAGCAGACTAATCGACGACAAAGATTACTTGAACATGAGAGATGATATAAGAATTTCGACTGCACCCGTTCTAACCTCTTAATATGAACTTTGTAAGAAAGGTTCGACACCGGACTGCAATACTCTTAAAGACTACTCACGTAGCTGTTAAAAAGTATCTTCGACACATCAGGGTCGTTGAAAAATTTAGTTTGTCTAATCACAAAACCTGAAAGACGAGATGCCTTTTTGGAAATGTAGTCAATGTGCTCTCTAAAATCTAATTTTGTGTCAACCATGACGCCTAAATCTCGCATTATACAAACTTCTGTTAGTGGACACGCATTTATGAAGTAAGTAAGTAGTGAAGAATTTCGTTTTCGAGAAAAGTTTAAGTAAAAACATTTTGAAGAATTTAAAACCATACTATTACTAACACACCAATCGCAGATCGTATCAAGATCACTTTGTAATATGATCGTATCTTCTGTAGCTTTAATTTCACGATAAATTTTTAAGTCGTCTGCAAACATTTGAAATTTGGATTTTAATTTAGTCGCTAGATCGTTCACAAAGACCAAGAAAAAAAGGGGCCCCAAATGGGAGCCCTGTGGAACCCCTGATGGCACGGCTCTTGAAATTGACTTAAAGCCACGGATCTTTACAATTTGGGAACGGTTTTGCAAATAGGATTCGCACCACCGCAATAGAGAGCCACATATTCCTGCGTGACCAAGTTTTTCTATGAGCAGTACGTGGTCAACCACATCGAAGGCTTTTGATAAATCAGTGGAAATAGCATGCAATTCGTGACCATCTGTGGAAGCTTGAGTAATGTCACTAACAAAATCCACAAGATTCGATGTAGTTGATCTACCAGGTAGAAATCCATGCTGTTGCGGTATGAGCAAGGGTTTAAGGTGGAAAAAAATATTTTTCTGAACGAGTAATTCAAACAGCTTACCGATAGCAGACAAAATTGAGATGCCGGTAGTTAGTAATATCTCCAGGATCTCCCTTCTTGTGAATTGGACTGATGTGCGCAACCTTCCATCTTGAAGGAAAAGTTCCACATAGTGAAGACTTATTGAAAATGATTCGTAGCGGCTCAGCCAATTTTGTGCCACAGGCCTTTAAGAAACTAGGAGGTATAGAATCTGGACCAGGACCTTTATTTGCATCTAGGCTTTTGAGCGCTGATATGACATCTGAGTCTGTGAAACGACATAAACTAAGTGATATGTGGCATTCGAGGATTTCATTGTGTTTAGTTCTTGGGTTTGGGTCATGCTATCAGCAGGTTGAGTGAAAGTATTCTGAAAAAAAATTGGCAATCTGCTGGCCACCTTGAACGCTTTGATCTAAGTAAGTCAGTTCATCCGGTATTTCGCTGCTATTTGATCGTACACATTTTATGAAAGACCAAAAGTATTTAGGATCCTTCTTGATTAAATTTTTGACTTCTGATTTTAACCTATTTATATCAGTCGTTAGGACTTTGTCACATCTCTCGCGGAGTAACCTATATGTAAACTGATCCATTGGATTGCCATACATTTTAAATCTTCGATGGTACTTTGCCTTTTCCTTCAAACTCTGGATCAACGATCGACTGAACTAAAATGGGAAATTGCTCCGACCTTTCGTACTCATTGGAACATTTTTATTAATGATGGATGTAAGTATATCATAGAAAACGTCTACTGTCTCATCGACTGTTAAACTAGGATCGAGAGTTTCCTCCCAGTTAATGTTATCTAACTCGTTTCTAATGATGTCATATTTAGCTTTGCTAAAATTAGGCCTGGGTGTTTTTTTAATTTTTGGGGGCCTCAATGTTGCACCCACAATATTAACGGAAATACCAAGTACCGGGTGATGCGTCTCTAAATCCACAAGTGGGACACCCTGGGTCACTGATACTAGTTTCGGTGAGTTTGAAATAACTAGATCTAAGAATCTGCCGTTTAAGTTTGGTATAGCACACATTTGGTGGAGATCGTTGAAAGAAAGAGAATCGATAAGCAAGGCGTCTGTGCTATCTGTAGGAGAGCTAGGGATCAGAGAGCATAAGTTTCGGTCTGTACAGTGAGACCAGTGGAGGTAGGGCCTATTAAAATCACCTACTAAAAGAAGTATAGATTATTTTGACATTTTGTGTTGTATAACATTTGTTACATTATTCATTAAATTTTCTAAAGAATCATACTTAACGGGGGGAGGAAGGTATAAAGTACAAATACATAATTCTACTTTTGAGTTACCCTGGCCAAACTTAATCGTAATCCATAGGTTCTCATTAGTGGCCTCCCACTTCAATTTCCTAACAGGGGAATGTTTTTTGTGGACTGCTATGAGGACCCCACCTCCCTCCACTTTCTGCGAGACTGTCGAGTTTCGGTCTCACCTAAAAACCAAGTATCTGCTGTCTATAAGTTCATGGTCATAAACAGACTCGTTTAAGTTTGTCTCAGTTAATAGAATAACGTCCAAGTCTTGTTTTAGTACATTTTCTCGTAAAATATGCGCTTTGGTTCTAAGACCATTTACATTTTGATATACGATTTTAAGATTACAAATAGGTTTACTTAATGAAAGCATAGACACAAATTTAGAGGGAGTTTAAGATTTCCGAGTCTCTTACTACGAAACTTTTGGAATTAACGTCCTTTCTGATAAAAATCTTTCCACCTCGAACCCACACAAACTTGTAGTGCTTATCTTTTGCAATTCTACGGGCAGCCGCGTGAAGAATTTTGTTGTCTGGAGAAAGATGCTTGCACACGTACACTGGTTTTTTGCTTCCAACAAGTCCCAGGTGATTTGTATTGAGTTTATCTTTCTCGTGAGTCTTGTTGAAAGTTTTCACTGCAGCTAATACTGAGTCACGTACAAGGGGACTCGCCAACTTCACGATAATTGAACGAGGTCGGTTGGACTTCTGGTTTCTCTTTGCAACACGATGGAAGTTCACAAGGTCGTGGGATGACAGGTCACAGCCGACAGTATTTAACAGTTGCTGAACTACGGCTTTCATTCATACATTAATTTGACATGTATTGTATTTAAACATGTGTGTTTTGTATTTAATTAATATTGAATTATCAATATAATATAATATCTACAATTTGTTTTTGAATTAATACGCTTTTATTTGCTTCTGCTGTATGTATGTTTGTAACCGTCTCCATTGGTCTTGGACTTTTGTTTAGTACCTGTTCAAAGACAATCGTTCTTGAGCAGTAAACTCAACGATATTATATATAATAAAGAGGTAGATATCGCACTAGCGCGCGCAAAATGTTGCAGACAAATTCAGACAATTGTCGTAATTTCATTTAGTCGGCTAATAGCAGCGAGCTAAGCGGAACGTTTTCGTGGCGTGACAATAATAATCTAAAATGCCAACCTGTGTGTTAAGAAAATGTAAAAACTATGTTTGCAAGATATATTAGAGTGAAGGTAATTCATACAATACGAAAGTATATAAAAGAACGTCGTATTTATATTTTATCACGATTTTATTTCTTATTTACAAATAAATCTCGAATTATTAACGTGGTGGTTCGAGCAAGATAGAGATTATGATGTCAACTGTAGCGCGACAAGGACAAATAGTATGTGTCATAGATTAATCAACCAGAAGTGAAATCGTAGGCAAAATACATAGCGTTCGTAACCACTTGATTGCGGAATTTGAGTTTTCTTGTTAGTTAGTGAGCGCCTTTCTTAGATAATATTATGATGATTATAATAAGGTCTGGCTTTCAAAGTCTTATAATAAAGGTGGTATAGAATGAGATTATTAATAGCAGGCTATTTGATATTTTATTAGTACTTAATCTTGGAATGTATGTAACGTACGTAGGAGGTCTACTCGCAAAATCACATTTGGAACGATACGATAATACTCCGAATATACCGCAACTACCCTGTCTACTGCGGGATGATTAAGGTAGTATAGGATAATATTAGGATTATATTTTAGGATAATTTAGGAAATGATGTAAAAAAGGCGTTGTTGCAGTGAATGTAATACAAAATTTAATATTGTTTAATAAAAAAGTGCGTATAGCTGAACTATCAAACTACAAAAACAAGTTTTAGGGTAAGTAGCGGACGTAGACAGTAAGTGCTATCTGCTTGCGTAGGAGTTTTTTCAGTAACACTGCCATTTCGGTATATCCCTTGCTAACTGCAGAAGAATCAATGGATCATTTTCTGTTTCTCCCATTATCTTATTGTAATAAAACCTCAACAAAAATACATTCATAAATAATGTAATATACAAGAAATAATAATTGTAAACTTAAACCTTTTTGGGAGCCGTCGTTAGTAAAATTGTAAAATTGGAACCCTTATTGTTAATACATTTCGGTTTTGTTTTGATATGTCTGTATGTTTTTTATTATATTATGTACAAATAATTTATATCATCAATATGGCTATATATTATAATCAATATAAAATTATTATTTTTTTAAATCAATTTCACCAAAGTAATTTACCTAATTTAAATGTAGTTTTACTACTTTATAACTTTTATTACATGAACTGATGAATGAATCGTATTTTAGGCATAAATCACGGTGTACGGTAAAAAATCATATCTGGTGAATGATTCTGTGTTTTTGCTATACAAATACGAAGCAATTAGCAAATTAGACTTATCTCTTTTTCACTTGCGATAATTGCATTAACTATCCTTCTTTGACGTGTAATCGTAATGTAGTGTGCTATTGCAATGTTAAATTATTCATGTGTGCGTTTGTGTATCATTTACAAACACCGAAAGTTGTCTAGGTAACCTATCTATACTTTTAAATATCATTGAGTAAACAGTCGTGCGTCGGAGCTGACACACACACTTTTTATTTTTTTTCGTAATCGTGTTTTCGAAACTGCAATAGATAAAGAAATGAAGATAAACATGTCATTCAAAATTATAAGGTAACATCGTAGTCAGTATAAATAAAAATAATATACAACGGTACAAACAATAACAACATAAATTTATGAACATAATTATATGTTAACTGCGGTATTCCACTGAAATATTGCGATTTACATCAATTTAATTGTCATAAGAGCTGATTCTTGGGTTGAATGACATATATCTTTGCCCTTTTCTTGACCATCAACTTTTAATAAGCGATTAGGTACATACAAAAAATTCAAAGAATTTTAATATTCAAACGAAGTGTATGGTTACAATATTACATAGAATTAAATACAAACATGGTAAAAGTACCTACCTATAGCTGATTTTGAAAAAATTAAGAAAAATTCTTAATGAATAACTTGGTTTTTGGAAAAACAATGGAAAATATTGAAAAAAGAGTAAATGTAAAATTTGGTTGCAGTCTAATTACCAAAGTCTAAATTTTCTCTTAATAAAACTTTTTAAACTGTCACGCCTTGACCACGATTCATGCAATTGAATCGAAATATAGGCATCAAATATATATCGTGAGTACCCGTCATAATAATTACAATTTTGTATATTGGATATTTCTAAAACTCTAATGCGACCACTTTCACTGTAACTATATGTTAAATAAGTTTCAAAATAAATTAAAATTATAGTTTAATGTATTAATTGTTAAGGGTAACTAAGTATGAAAATGGAAAATTATACGAATTGCCTATTTGAAAATAAGAATGAATATTGTTCAATGCATGTATGTAGAAAATGCATCTACTGGAATACGTGCTGGTCATAGTTAAATAAAATCAAAAGAATTTTATTCAAATCAACTTGTGCTTTGATGAAGTGCAACCTTTATACAATCTCAGCCATATTAATTACTTTCAAGATCTGATGAGATTAGATTAGCTGATGTAGGTATATATTATTTCGTTTGTACTTGTATATTATTTTATTTAAACTTACTACGATGTCACATATAATTTTGAATAAAAATATGTTTATAATATGATGTTTTCTATTATTGTAACCCAATAAGTTTAAAATTCATGAACATCATACATTAAAGCCATATTTATTAAGTTAAAATTGATCTCTGTATTAAAAATAATGTTTACGCGGCAAACAGACTGCCGATATAAGTACGTTGTAACGCCCTGCTATATTGTCAGCATTTTAGATAGTGATAATAAGCCAGCCTGGCTCACTGGGTTCCAACACGCACTGATTGCCAATACTTCGATTCATATGATCGTCCACCTCAGAGATTAAAGCTGATGTTTTTACAAAGCAATTGCAGAATGTATATCTACAATACTGCAAGAGTACAGAAGAAACAAATTACCGCAGGGTGTGTTTCGAGTACTGTATAATGTATCTGTACTTTAAGTTCAATAAGAATAGTTTGAATGATTTTATCAAATGTTTTGAAAATGATAAAATCTGCAATGGTGTTTTATTATATAGATGATTTATTTAAATCATGTTTTAAAAATAAATAAACACACCTCAAAACTGCGGTTTTAATTGTTACTAATTATCTCTACCACAGTCGTGACATTAATTCGCTCACCAATAATGAGACTTTATGATCACTGATCATCATGCACTTAATCACTGGATTAGAAATTATTATGTCTGACATATCTTTTTAGTTAATATAAAAGAGTGTGTGTACTTATGTACACGCGTTAGAAGTTATATTTCTTTGGCGTATGGAAAAATAAATCAAATTTTAACAAATAGTTAAGATCATATATAGTATAAACACTCAGCATTTAAGGTTAATATAAACAAGTATAGAAAATTAATTATTTTTATTTATTTATAGTTGCATAAAATTTGTTAATATACCAGAAATAAAACAAAACGAAAAAAAATATATTTTTTAGATAATAATGTAATAATTTTTAATAAACGATGTACTTAAATAAATTATACATACCGACAATTAACCTCAGTCTATAAATGCACTCAAAACGGTTCATTCAAATCAGTTTTATCACTAATATTCAATATATTTAGATATACTAATAAATTATTAGTAAATACTATCACCGTCGTATATCAAATTGATTTAAAAAAAAAACACCAAAATAATATTTTTTTATTCACACAGTTTAATTGTACTCTTACGAAACACGTGTTCTAAATATAAAATACTAGAATATACAACTTGATCATAGTTATCGATTTTCATGCCACCTAGAACTAACTTCACGATGTAGAATAATTCAGATGTCGGTGTGCGCGCGCATCGTAAAAATTCACTCTCATCATTTTTCTAAATCGCGCCAGAACAAGTATAACTTTGAAACTATCAGAGATATCGAGAAACGGATCGTACATCGAAACCCCTAGTTTGATACCAAACTTTTTTTAGTGGGCTTCACGAACAAGTGAGCCAAAACCCGGGAGTCAGAACCGGGGAATCCCTACTCCTAATTAGCCAGAACCGGTGAATCCCTACTACTTTTAGGTATAAAATAATCATTCTATGTCGTTATTTTTATGCGATCAATAATAATTTTAAGTTTCAAAATTCTATTCTGAATAAAAATATTTAAGTTTGTAGTTACTTAGTATACTAATTATAATATTTATTTCAGCCTTCACATTTCTCAATTACTTATGCTATGCCACGGCGTTGGTGATGGCAGATCTTATAATATACCGCACTGTGCTACTCTTGAGTGACATCTCCTCTACTTTGAATGCTCTTAACAAAAGCTTGTACGACTTTTCATGTTCAATTATTCGAACAGGTAACATCTTTTTTATTTACATACCCAAACTGTTTGTCACAAAAGTTACATATACAAGTACACTTACAACTAAAGAGTTGAATACCTCACATGATGTGATCATAAACCTCACATAAAAAAATTACTTCGCAGAGGAATTAACATTAATTAAAAATAAATTCGCGCCATCATTAAGTAAATAATCACCTTTTGTTGATAAATAGAATTTCACAGGCAGACCTACCTTACCACTCTAAGTACCCTTTACTTTTACCCAAACATTCTTGGGTGACGAGATTTTTAATTAACTATTATCATAAATTATATGTACATGTTGGACCTCGCATCTTGCAAGGCATTTTATTTCAAAGGTACTGCGATTGTTAATGATGTAAAATCTTTGTCACAGCCATTAGAGTGCAAAATATAGGAATTTGGGTACAGCGCTGTCTAGCGTCGAGTGGTCGAATTTGATTGTTAGATGGAATAATATCTTTATTGATATTGAAATTTATAATTTCTACCCAATTAAGTACATCCATTGACGTACAATAAAGGACCAGATTCACAATCACACTCAAAAATTGACTGAAGCAAAACTCTTCCTACGCCTCTATATATAATTCGTTCCTACGCTCCGTAAGCGTTCCGCTCGGACATTTTTTGCCGACTTTTTATAGGCGATCGGGAGTCCAGTTTGGTGTCCAGTTAAATTGTGGGGCCAGAGGCGAAGAGGTCACATCGAGGGAGAAGAATTTTCAAAGTGACAGTACTTACATGTAAACACGTCTCAATGTAATGCGGCCAAGGGATCATCCTTGCTTTCCAACATGAAAATACTGCCAGCATACTTGGAATCTTCGTTCTATTAATAGTTTTTATTTCATGTAATCATAAAAGTATTGTTAATATCGTAATTTTAAGCATTGTAGAGTTATGAATAACTGTTCTGATATACATACTTAACAATAATATTTTGCTTTTATGTATAAATAGTTATAATTATAAATATATAAGTAATATATATAAGTAGTATATAATTATAAATATATAAGTAAATAACTTCCCTGCAACCGTATCTGACCGCAACGTACTCACCTTAAAGCCTAAAAAAATTTTACATTTAGCAGTACAATCAATCACTTGAGATCAGTTTCCTTGTCACCTCTTTTGCTTCATTTAATAATTATATTACATGATAATAATATTTAATTGTATTACTATCGATCCAGGTCAAAACCGTTCGAGCGAATTTGCAAATCAATTACGATTTTACAACAACAATTACGAAATGATTTGCTACGCTGGGAACAGTCTTCAAGAATCTATTCAATTCGAAATAGCAGTAATTATCTTCGTTGCAGTGGTTGACTGCGTCTTCAAAGTTTCTACCACACATTATTTAATAATGTCAAACTGTAAGTGTCTTCATAGTTATAACAAAGAATCTATAATAGTACTAGTACCTAGTTATAATTCACATCTCTTTCCTAAGAAATACCCCAACCAATGGAGAACAAATTTAAATTTTTTCAGAATGGTCTTGTATTATATAAAACTCATAGAGGTCTCGCGGGTAGTGTCGCACCAGAATAGGACCCTCCCCATCTCCTCACGTGGGTGGTGTCGTAAGAGAAATGGAGGATGGGCAGCATCTTTCAATAAGAGCGATTTACTGCGATCGCCAACCCGCCTGCCAAGTGTGGCGATTATGGCAAAACCTCCCTAAAACTGTACAAACACTGTAAGGCCCTGGCCGCTTGTGCTCGGCTTCCCCGCTCGTGTTGGCCATAGCAGCAGCCACATTAGAGACTGCTGACATTAAGACAATTGGCCCTGGCAATAAACAATGTCAAGACACTGACGAGAAGTTGGAGGAACTGGAGGAAGCTTTGAGCAGATAACGATGGCAGGTCGTGGGGCTATCTGAGGTTCGAAGACAGGGTGAGGACTCGATAATCCTAAGTTCCGGACGCCTGCTCTACTTCCGGGAGGGCGAACAAATTTCCCTGGGTAGAGTCGGGATCCTCGTTCACAAGTCTCTCGTCAACACGTGTCGTCTAGGGTAGCTTTCCTAAAAATTAGAATTACTGAATGGTAATTCGTTGTAGGTAATTCAGTTTTACTCTCCGACTTCGACACACTCAGACGAGGCCTAGTCTTGTCTGAGTATATCGCATTTCTATAGACACTATCCCGTGAGTCTCTTGCCCGCTTGCCCCCTCTTATATGAAAAAAAGTCAGACATGGCGATGTCATATCGCCCAAGCTCTCAATCACCTTATCACTCACCTTCAATTCGCAGACGATGTCGTAATCATGGCAGAGACCATGGAAGACTTAAGCCATATGCTTGATGGCCTCAACATAGCTTCCCAAGGAGTAGGTCTCAAAATGAATACCGCTGTGTCTGAAGACGAAGGTTTTCAACCAGTGTGTGTTGCCAGTGATGACTTACGGTATGCGGACGTGGTCGCTAACTATGGGCTAGATGAGAAAGCTCATGGTCGCTCAGAGGGCAATGGAGAGGGCTATGCTCGGAGTTTCCCTGCGAGATCGAATCAGACGTGAGAAGATCCGTAGGAGAACCAAAGGCATTTATTGTCTCAAAATTGATTCCTTAGAATTCTTTTTGATGTCATTTCTAATATACTAGATACTACTACGTTTCGGAAACAAATGGCACTCTGAGAGAGAAGAAGCGGCGCAAGAAACTCTCCCAGCATTATTTTTTTGCGCTCTTTTTAATAAAAATATGCAATATCGTACTGTCATTGCTATTGCTATAAAATAATCATAATCTAGTCCCAGGCTGTCCGATCACTTAGATATTCAGCTCTGGAGTAAGCCTTAGGCCTAGTTTACACAGTGCGAGCTGGCGTACGAGTCAGCCTGCCGAGTAGCTGCACTGCAGTGACTCACACTGTTTGGACGTCGGCTACGAGTAATTCGCACGTGCGAGTTGGACAGTAGCTAGCATCCGAGTTACTTCAACATATTTCCTTTTCACTCGCATACTCGCCTGACAACAACTCGTACATAACAGCAGCTCGGCCGTCACTCGCATCGTTTAGACGCGTTCGGCAGTAGCTCGCCAGTGCGAGCGGGACAGTCGTCGTGAGTGTTCGTATTTTGTGCTGCGCCTGCGTATAGTGTTTATCGAATTCAAAATGGCGGACAGATGGTCTTCTGATTATAATATTTTATTCATTAAACTATACAGAGAACAAGAAAACCCTAAAAATTGTTTCGATAATAACTACCGAAATAGTGATATGAGAAAAGCTTCTTTGGAACATATCGCAAAAGAAATGCATCTAGGTAACACTAGCGAGGTAACTAAGAAAATAAAAAATTTTCGATCCACCTACAACCAAGAAGTGAATAAAATCCAAAAAAGTAAGAAGAGTGGAGTTGGTGCAGGTGATGTGAATAAACCATCCAGAAAATGGTTTGATATAATGGATTATATAATGAAAACAATTAATTTAAAAGAAAAGAAAACAACAACTAATCTGGTGAGTTCTTTATTCAACTGGGTTATATTTAAATATTATTAATCATATAATTTTGCCAGGACACAGCGCCCTCATTACAGAAGTAATTTTTATATTTTTCTCTGAATTTTTCGGCATCAGCTTTTGATCTATTATTTGTTCGCGAACGGGCGATACGCGGTAACGCATTTATTTCTGATCTCCACTTTCCAAGGTTTACAGTGAAATTTAAAATATCTTCATAATCTATACTACCAGGTGGAGTGTATGTGATTGGTGAAGATTTCCGTAACCAGGTGTGCACTACACATGTAGTTCGAATATTTTTTATTATGATCTCCTCTTGCAACTGGATAGGTTTTCCCAACACGCGGAATCGAGATGCTAAAATACCAAATCCATTTTCTACTATACGTCTTGCCCTAGACAGATTTTCCAGCAGTCGTGGTCCCATTAGGACAGCGTTTCAATAAGTATATCTTAAGCGGAAAAGCATCATCTCCCACTAGTATTCCACCTTGTGGCAATAATGACCCATTTTCCAACAATTGATACAACGAGGATGCTTGTAAAACACCACCGTCCGAATTTCGCCCATATGAGTCTATGTCCACATATTTAAAGCAGTAGTCATGATCCACGACCGCTAGAAGCACCAAGCTGTTAGTTCCTTTATAGTTGTAGTATTCACTACCACAATTTGGGGGAGCTTGAATCACCACATGTTTGCCATCGATGGCTCCACAACATCCTGGAAAATTCCACCTGTGGTGAAATCCTACTTGTATGTCTTCCCATTCGTTTATATTTGGTATCTGAAAAATATATATATTAATTATGAATTTTAATTACAGAAGAAAAACACACCGCCGGATTTGGAAAATTCTGTTAGTCAAGACATTGATGATAATACTGCTGATAAAACGGATGACTAAACTCTTGATAAATAAAACAATTCCAGTGAAAGCACATTGACAAAGAAGAATAACACATCCCAAGATACGAGTGGAATTGCAGCAGCTATTAATGAGTTGAAACAACTAAACAGTACTATAGAATCTTCCAGTGGTTCTCAACAAGATGACGAGTATGACCTTGTTGGAAAACACGTCGCTATACAACTGAGACAGCTCCCATTACTCGATTTTATAGATGCCAAAGATGAAATCCAACAAGTACTTTCACGATACCGAAGAAGAGCTATATATGCCCAGAACGCATCTGCGCTATCCTCATACAACACATCGTCACCACAGTCCTACATATCATCATACATAGTGTGCCATTTCCACTACCTTATTAGCATACAGAAACAGTTTCCGTGCAGTAGCCAGTTCAATCAGTCGTTGAAGACATAGAAGATCATAAAATGCATCATACGTGGATGACAACCTTACTGATCCAATAGACAGAGCGATCATAAATGCTAATATGCAATAATGTTTATTTTGTATTAATGTTTGCTTGATCATTTTATAAAGTTTAATTACTCTTTTTTAAATAAATGAATGAGTCACATGCCATCTATATAATTAAGTAAACTTTTACAGTATCTTCTACTCATGAAGTTTTTATCACAATTCTACTTACTTGAAAATGTTCTTCCAAAGCCTCAGATATAGCGTTACAAACTTCTGGTATAAAATTTGATATAGAAGCTTTAGAAATTCTGAAAAATATTGATAGCAGTCTGTATGATATCCCTGAGCTTAGGAAACACAGGGTTACTTCCAACTTTACTCTTGCTGCTATGGCATCTCTCATCAATGTGTCTTGACGTTCTATTTTTGTTTTTATCAAATTTAAAAGTATTTCGACTTGTTCAGGTGTCACTCTCATCACTGCTTTATATTCTCGTCGGTCTTCATGGTAAAGCTCATTAAAAATGGTAATTGTTGCCCCTAAGGATCTTCTAGCCATCCATTCTCTAATCCAAACTCTTTTCTTTCGCTCTTTTTTTTGAAGTTTTTCATATACATTTTCCAATTCTTGACATAATATTATTTATATCGTGTCCGAGGTTGGATTTCAAAAATGATCCCAGAATCGTTCTCTGCACCTTCGAGAACCTCGGATACGATACCCATATTGCTGAAATCATAATTTTGTGCGGCGGCCACCTTGAATTTCAAAAATGATCACAAAATCGTTCTCTGCACCCTCGAGAACCTCGGACACGATATCCATATTGCTGAAATCATAATTTTGTGCGGCGGCCATCTTGGATTTCAAAAATGATCACAAAATCGTTCTCTGCACCCTCGAGAACCTCGGACACGATATCCATATTGATGAAATCATAATTTTGTGCGGCGGTCATCTTGGATTTATCTAACTTCCCTAAAGTACATATTATATACAAAAATCCCGTGTGGCATAATATTCAAATAATATTACGTAAATTTTATTTTAGTACTTTCCGACTTACATTTACCTATATATTTCAACAAATACGCTGTCGCATCATCATTATTTTTTTACTATGATTCCCGCTTTGTACTTGTTTGCTAAAATCTTACGTAATGTGAGCCCGAGAGACACTAACACAGTACTTTCCTTGACAGTGGTCACGGGCGTACTGCTGGCTTGAGCGAGCATGCAACCAAGGCGTCGCGTTTAATTTATTACGAAAAAAATTAATATAAAATAATTCAAAAAGCGTATTGATAAATCCCACTGTGAAAACTTATAAATACTAATAAACTATCGAATAAAATAAGTTTTGTGTTTATAGCTATCATAGTTTTATGATAATATAAACAATTCAAATAAAAAAGACTATTTTTCAAAGAATAAATCTATCGAGATTTTTTTTCGTAATCGTGTTTTCGAAACAGCGATAATTTAGATAAAGAAATGAAGATAAATATGTCAAAAAATTGGAGCCGTAGTATTTGTAGAAATATTTTAAGTAGATTTTTAAATATGTTACTTTTTATGACTCTTGCGCCTTAATAGGGGTACAGGACAAACAATGTATTATTATTTAAGGCGACAATAAATGCCAGCAACCTTGAGCAAGTGGGAGGAGCTTGCTTCATTCCCGAACACCGACGAGTGCCAACCGCACAAAAACATTGCCGTGGCCCGTGGCACAACGTGCCTGCTCCCGCGACCTTGTACAGCTATTTACATTAATTATATTTTTCAACATTATATTGTCGCAACGGACTGCTTGTAATTTCGTAGAGTAACCATACGTTTCAAATTTACTACGTGATTGTGATCACTATCCAAAATATTTCGGTTGTATGTTTATAATTAACTGTTTATTGAAAACTTCTGTGAATGTTTAGATAAGTAAATATAAACGTAATAATTATTTGCGCGATTCCATGACTAGGAGTACTATGAAATATAAAAGTAGTATTATGAAAAACTTTTCAACGCACTTTTAATAGCAAATCAATAATTTGAATAAAGCTTTTACGGCTAACATGCATGACTTCTAGTTCTACGAAAGTATTACGTGAGATTATATATTAGACATTTTAAATTACTAGCTAGTAAAAATTTAAGCTGTGCATCTTCGAGAGGTTGAAGTGATCCAATACGATGGTGAATCTGTCCTTATATCTACAATATCAAAAGCAAAACCCGTATTACTGATTTATAAACACTTTTTTTAGAATTAGCATACACAATACATAGGAATAAGTATAGTACGTATGTTATTCTTTTACTGTATTGTGTGTAAGTATGTAAATAAATAAATACCTTGAATGTCGGATTAAATCCTCGTTCTTAGATGTCCACCCCAAATGAGGTCATTTGGAAACAAACATTGTATTTTTGAGTGTTTTCTAGAACATGGCAGCACAATTCTTGCGTTTCTCCGTAGAATACACGCAAACAACGTCCATCGGCCCAATGCGAAAGCTAGTATGCAAGCAGTACCTACTACAGTACAGTATAAGTACTGCAATCGTATCGAAACGCTGCTCGATTCAAATCAGTACTTCATAAACTTCTTCTTGTGCGGCGAAAATTATCTATAAGTTGTTGATCTCAGAGGTTTTATTGGATGATTTCGTATTGCCAGCCGATCCGTTTTAGGGGCTGCTACGCTTTGCTCTTGTGATTCATAGCACGAAGACGATCCATACTAACGCGGTTCTTTTCACCTGCAATTTCTTGTTCTTCTTCAGTCCTTTCATTCGCAATATTTCGAATCCTAGTTGCATTACGTCTTTGTCGGGAATAATTTGATCGTCTTGGTCGTGACATTGTTAATGATAATATAGGCACAATAAGCTAATAGAAACTCGAAACAAACACAACAACCGGTCAACTTGAATAACATAACGTGCACTGTCAGTTGTATTTTATAACTCATGTAGCGTGAAACTAACAAAAAACTTTATTGAATTCTTTCTATTCTCGAGATGTCATCAAAATGTCAATCCATACAAAATGTATCAGAAAATAATTTTTTCTATAATAATATTTTTTCGTAATTTTTTTGATATTTTATGACTTATTATATCCTATGTCCGTCTCCTGGCTCTAAGCTACCTCCTCACCAATTTTCAGCCATATCGGTAAAGCCGTTCTTGAGTTATAAATAGTGTAACTAACACGACTTTCTTTTATATATATAGATTTGTGGGTGTTTGTCACAGGTAGGTACTGCTACATAGCTATGTAATAAAAAATATAGAATGATTTAATTAATAAAAATTTGTGAAAAGTTTACGTAATTTATTGCTTCTAAAATTCCTCAAAATTTTGTACTTTTACACACACAGCATCGTTTATTGTCAATCCATATGCTTCTTAATTGTTTTTATCACAAAGTGTTTCTTGTATATTGTTGGCTTTTCCCTTTCCATTTTTCATTTCCGTCCCTTAATTTCATGTCGACGAATTGGGGGAGCATGCAATCTGTATAAAATTTTACTAACTTATTTTTCATTTTAGTATTTCAAAGTTAGTCTTTATAAGATATGAGAGGAACTTCTTAAAGGTCTTTAGAAAATCTTTATTTATATCATATCTTTTTGCCTCCAACTCGACCCTTGACGACAACACCGCCAACCATCCCGCGGTGTCAGAGCTCTATGCCTGAAGTACAGTTCAGACAGAAAACTGTTAGGCAAGCTCAGTTTTCGTTAGATGTTAGGAAGTCGAGCGGGCCGGATGGCATTTCTCCAATCGTGCTTAGAACATGTGCCCCTGAGTTGACGCCGGTGCTAACGCGTGTATTCCGGCACTCATATACAAAAGGCGATTCCCTGACTCATGGAAGTCAGCCCTTGTCCATCCGATCCGAAAAAAAAAAGGAAACAGTTCGGATCCGGAAAACTACAGGCCTATAGCTATTACCTCCCTGCTCTCCAAAATCATGGAGAGCATAAATAACCGCCAGCTCTTGGTATACCTAGAGGGTCACCAGTTGATCAACGACAGTACGGCTTTCGCCTTGGTCGGTCGGCAGGTGATCTTCTGGTATACCTAACACATAGATGGGGGGCGGCAAAGAAAAGCAAGGGGGAAGGCCTGACAGTAAGCCTGGATATAGCCGAGACCTCTGATCGTGTATGGCACAAGGCGCTTCTCGCAAAAATTTCCATCATTTGGGCTTCCTGAGAGCTCACCAGGTGACCCATACGCTCGTTTGTCCTCCTTTTCCATTAAAAAAAAATGGATGAAAGTTGATGATCTTTCTGAGAGATAAACTTTTTAATGTTAAATAGTTGTAGTAATTCCGAAGTGTTAAATCTTTTATATACCTACCTAATATATATTGTCATTTTTGTGGACGATAATGCAATAGATGAATATTATATTTAACCACATAAATGCTAGTACTTTTATACTGATAAATAAAGCAATTCGTGCGAAATTATTCCCATTCCAAAGTGTTCAATAATGCACGACGTTAATATTAAAGTTTTAACAGAAGTAAAAACTTTAACCAGCAGAAGCTGGCACTCCCGGAGTGCAACCCGTATTTTTTATCTAATCCTGACTGTTTAAATAATGCTGTCAAATTGTTACATTGTATACATTATATAAATACTCACCACGGCTCTGCATTGTCTTCGAGGATAAATGTTATTTGGTATACCCCTAGAAAAACATAATTATTTCATTGAAATAAAACATATTTATAGTAAACATTAGAACTCATGGTCATACTACTTGCGTAAGTAGAGCTATACGTACCTATAACTATGCCACTATCAGATCTAAAGTATTTTTTGAAGTCAAATTCGAACTTTCCTTACTACGCTGCAATGTATAATAGTTACCTACATTAGACTCGGGAATATTTGCTAGGTATTTGGTGTTCTTATCAAACGATTTTCGTGATTATATCAATATAAACATACAGGCTAGCCAAAATATTTAATGTTGTTGGTTTTAATATCATTTTACTTAAATCATAATGCCAATTACTATGTATATTATGTTAATAAAAATAGGTACCTGTGTACTTACTCAATGCTATCACGCATATCTTGAATCATCTTTTTACATCGTCTGCAAGGACTGATTTACGTTTTCTGGACAACTTCACTGATTTTCTGTATCCGCGTAGTCCTATTTCCCAGTATTGTTATTTTTTACACCAAAACAGAATCAATAGTATACCACTGCCTGATACAGTAAGGTGAGAGGTTATTATATCACAATCACGCTGATTGAAGTATGTAATGATGACAGGCATGAAAAATGTAATGCCTGATCATATTTTGCGAGCGAATACTTTCTTACTTTACTTATGTCAAAAAGTAAGGCGCAAGCAGTTATATGCTTATAATCCTTGTTATTGATTACTAATCCTAATAAATGGACTTACATAATAAAAGTACAAGCTATAAGAATAAACCATCTGAGTTTCGTACCAAACAAATGCGTCATACCGAGAAACAGCGTGTTTAACTGTAAATAAAAATGGTAGTTAAATTAACTCTGGAGTATTAACTATAACCAACAGCAAGCATTGGCTAGTTGAGAATTAGACTTAAGGGTATGTCTAACAAGATAAATTAGCGTTCATAGCTCCAAATGCTATATTTTCACCATAAAACTTGCCTAAAAACACCTAGTTTGCGTGTTTTCTCCTCACACTTCGCCTTAAATTTGTTTTTAGGTCCTACTAGTGAACAAGGGCCGATTCGGTTCTGGCAACAGTCTGGGAGCTGTGGTCAACAGTCTTAATTTATTTTTGGGACCTACTAGTAGCCTTCCCTAGCGAAAATCACTACACAATAAATACAAGAAGCAGACCAATCAGCGACGGCCTCATAAACTAACGAACAGTAAAATTGTCTTACAATATAGTGGTGTACCCGTGAAATTATAATATCACGAAAGCCATTCCGTTAAATTGTAAGAAATGAAGTCGATTGACAATCTACCCTGTTATTATAATATCACTAATGAAATTATAATATCACGGCTTTGATGTATACGATAATTATATGTACGAATAAATATAATTTATTCGTACAGTATCCGTAAGTCCAGAAAACCAGACGAGAAACATGCATCATTATAATCTTTATTATCCTCCAACTTCTTTGCCAAAGAAGTTTTAATATAATATTTCACTAATTTGTGCTCAGTGAGTCCTCGTATACTGTCTGGTATTTATAATAAAATTGAAAACCATGACCTATGAAGGAGCCCTTAACTCTAGCTAACTCGCTACACACAACATGACGTACATCTTATAACTCTGATATTATGGAATTATACAATGGACAATTCAAAAAGTTCTTTTTTTTAGCTGTCAACTCAAAAAGGATATTAGAAAACTGCATGTGGCTTGTTATGCAAGTATCAAAAATCATCGCGTTAACGGAACAATGTCACAAAGCGCAACAAGAGGTACGTTTTGAAATCTTCTACTTTCTTCTTACTACTTCGATATAATTAAGCAAGTAAATGCAATAAACTAATAAAAGCTACAGAAGACGGAGTTTTTATCTCCAATCAAACAATATAAACACTAAAATCAAGCCGCAGGTGTTGTCTGTTTGTACACTTTGTTTATCGAGCAGCTGTCCTTGCTATCTAAAACAAGTTGCAGGTGCTGTTTTTCTTAAACATAGACTTGTTCGTAGAACGCGGGAAGTTGCTCATAAAAAGACTACTTATTTGGTTTTAAATTTAATTAATTATGTAATACAATGATTAATAGCTAAATTTAGTCGTTACTGAATTTAGACAAGCATTCAGCAACCTAGCTTCCTAAATTCAGAATTAGGGATTATTTATGAATGACTGAATCATATAGAAGTCTAATTAGAAACGCATTAAGGAAAGTGTAATCGCATTAAGTTACTGATTTCAGTCGCTAGTGGCTCTTCGTGCGGGGAGCACATATCTAAGTTATATGTTCCCGAATAATAGAAATAGCCTATACAAGTTTCAGAGATAGTTTTCGTCAGCAGGGCTTGGGGGCAATATTAATGAAATGAAATTTAAGTCTTGATATGAATTTCATGTTGCAAGAAATCTTAGTGTTTCGACCAATTTTTCTTTTGCCCTAAAACTGTCTCGTAGGAGTGGTAGTATCTAGTAGAGTTTTGTTTACAATTTTAATATAAAAATCGTCAAATTAAGGGAATATCTGTCATTAATTATATTACAACAGTAAATATTTAAGTGAAATTAGATTCTTTTCTATAAGCTGACCTACTTCCATTGTGGTTGTATTTGACTTTTGTCTGAAGCAAATTCGATAAGTTTTTAACATTGACCTTGACTTGCTAATACTCTATTTATATTCAGATGTCGAATACTAAGGCCCTGGTGAGAGAATTCCTGTTCAGTGACATGACGCTACAGAAACCATTTCGTAATGAGCTGTTGCAGCTGTATGACTTGGTCTCGACACAAAGCATAGAGTTCCAGGTGTTGGGCACATGGGAGCTATCAAGATCAACAGTTCTCACAGTTTGTATTTTTATTAAAATTATTTCTAATATAGAATTAAAGTAAGCACAGTATGGCGAAAAATCTGTAAAGCAGTTCAAAACGGATAAAACCCAATTCCATTCAAGAGACGTTTTTGCGTAACTTAAAAAAACAATATTTGATAACCAAAATATTATGTTTATTGCTTTTCAAAATACTCTCCTTTACATTTTAAACATTATTTGAAGCGATCTAACCATTTTTTTAAACAGGAGGAACACAGATCTGATTGAACGCTTTCACTGTCTCTTCGGAATTGGTAAAAGTGAAACTTCTCATCAAATCTTTGATTTTGGGGAAAATATAGAAATCACAGGGTTTTGGAAGCTAAAAATGACTTAGTTTTGTTGGCTGTGTGTGAAGAAGCGTTGTCATAATGTAGGAGAACGCGGCTTTTTGGTCGTCTTTCGCGAACTTTTTTTAACGCCCTGAGTAAACAAATGGTAGAATACCATTTGGCATTAACATTTTTTTGATCTTCAATTGGAATTGTGCAGATGGGACCCGTAGCTGAGAAAAAAAGCGAGAATTTTTATACCCATGTTTCTCGCCTGCCTAACTTTTGTTGGCCTGTTCTCATTTTCAAGCACCCATTCACAAGATTGCTGTGTTTTTTCGGGTTCAAAACAATAAATCTCCTGTGACAATGTCATAAACAGCATTAGAATGTCCGTGGTCGTACTTCATTAGCATCTGTGAACAACTTTCCGCGCGAGCCCGCTTCTGCTCCGCTGTCAGTTCATGAGGGATCCTACGACAACAAAGTTTCCGAATTTTCTGAATTTGGTTCATACCAATCCCCAATAGTCCTCGAATTGTCTCATTGGTAATCCGCGGGTTTTCTTTAATTAGCCGATTAACAGTAGCAACATTATTTTCGTTGACGGCAGTTGAAGGCCGCCCTTCACGAAATTCTTCGTGTAAAGCAACCCGACCTTTCTCAAATTCAGCAAACCATCGCCTCTCGGTGCTCAAGTAAGGTGCTTCTCTCCCAAAAGCATTTTGAAGACGAGTGGCACAGTCTTGCGAAGAGAGAGAACTTTTAAAATCATACAAAATCATCGCTTTATAATCTCTTCGACTTAATTCTATTTTCGTTGCGTACGTAGAACTTTGATGTGTGATTAAAACAATTGACAAATGATTTCCAATTTTGCAATGTTTAAAAAAATATAACATTCGAAATTCAAATAGTTCCGATTAGCTAGAACTGCTAAACTTTTAGTGTGCTCCATGTAGTCCTTGAACATATTGTGTGTGATGATCGATTGTATAGTTAAGAAACAAAACTCACATTGATTACGTACCGTCAAAACGCTAGAAAGTAGCTTATGTTTGTGTTCAATTTGTAAATAAGCAGGCTTAAAAGTATCTTAGTAACAAGAATTTATTTTCTATCATTAGGACTTTGACTAAAACATACGCAGTTGTTGTTTCTATATACATTATACGTATGCTTCTTCTACGGAAGAGGAAAGGACAGGGTAAATGACAACTGCCGCTTTGCAACACCAGAGAAAAATAAAAGAGTTGCCGGCCATTTAAGGCGACACTAAATGCCAGCGACCTTGAGCGATATAAGTTCACAGCTGCCATGAATGTAACAAAGCCAGTATTTTCAAAATGCTTTCGTGGAAAACAGTTTATATGCTTACAATCCTCGTTATTCACCACTAATCTGAGTAATGAACCTACACAAAAATGTACAAGCTATAAGAATAACTTTTCTGAGAGAAGTACCAAAAAATGCGTCACGCCATGCCAAAAAACTTGTTTAACTTCAAAGAAAAGTGGTAGATCAAAAAGGCTCGGCAGTGTTAACTATAACCAACAGCAAGCATTAACAACCTACAAATAAGACTTAAGGATATGTGTAACAGGATTAAGTAGTGTTCATAACTCGAAATGCTAACTTTCACCACAAAACTTGTCTAAAAACACCATGTTTGCGTGTTTTCTGCTTACTCTTCGCCTTAAGTGGTTGCATGTGCCGTTTTTGAAAGGACCCATTATACATGTCGCATCTTACTGGAAACACCACCCAAGGACTTTCCATTGCATAGATTGGAACTGCGAAAGTTTATTTAAACAGCACTGTGGGGGAAAGTCACCAGTACCATGCAAGATTGATATTTGAGAATGTGTTATCACACGAAATCTACTTTTTTTCTTTCTTTTTGTTCCAGATGATCGGCAGTTTTTCGACATTCTTGACAGTATTGACTCAATTTAGAGTGAAGTTGTAATTCAATCAAATAAGGCTACGCGTCCTGCTTAACTTTTGCAAGGCAACCATTATATTAATATTATAACTAGTTAGGTTGGTAGGTATTCACGTGCTATTTCTGTAACTGGACATCTACTTTACTATATACAAGTTTTACTTGCAGCCAGCCTGCAGTTTTGAGTCGACAACTGGCCCAGTTCGAGTTCCTCAACTCTGAATCTATTTGCAGGTGTTTGTGTGTGTTTTGGATTCCTCACAATTTTTTCCGTCACCGAGCGTCGAGTAAACGGACATATGAATTCAGAAAATTTACAACAAATTGGTACGTCGTATCAAACCGGTGCCTTCCGGTTGAGAGGCAACAGACGTAACCTTACACCCATACCGAAACACTGACATATTACGAGACATTGAATTAATTTCCTTTTAACTAATCACCAGTGGACTGTCGCACTTTTACCGTATGCACCTTACGAGTCACGACATGTAGAGAGCTGCTAGGAGCCTACTCCTAAAATCGATATTCGCTAAATCGTTGCATTAGTCGTGTCGAATCCTACTCTTAGTAACATCGTAATCAATGTCGAAACGATGATTGAACAAACGAAACATTATTCGATATTATCGGTCCTAACTCCTAAACCTACTCTTAGTTGAAAATGTCAGAGACGAATATTCGAATTTCACAAATAATCAAACGTCACTTTTACGATAATCTCAACGACACCTTCTAGGCTGTCGATGCTATTATCGTTTTAAGTTGTGTAGAAATATTTGCCATACAATATACATACTTAATCAACATACTTTAATCAATATTATTGAAATAATTATTTGTGATTTACTATTCAACAGGAATTTTTTACTACTTAGTCATTTAAGTCATTTTGTTGATCGTTTATGCGTAGAAATAATGCAATGGCCGCCTGAGAAATAGGAAGTCGACGAGAAAGGCTGAGTTACTTTTTCTTACATTTTATTATCCGCAAGTTTTGTATTATTTATTCAATTTTAAATGGTCATATTATATTCATTCCATATTTTGTTAACATTTACATTATGTGTAAATGATACCAAATTGGTGGTGCAGAGTCTGGCATGGTCCTTAGCGCCTAAACTATGTTTTGACTTTTGACACTTTAAATGTTCAGGTTTGAACATATTTCATTCACACTAACATCGTAAAAAAATCAAAATATTAGTCTATGGTAACGATAAACGATAAGGAATTCGAACATTTGTTAGAGTAGGATAGTTACGATATATTCGGAGTATTATCGTATCGTTCCGAATGTATCGTCGATTTTGCGAGTAGACCTCCTAATTCGAAGAGATTATGGCAAGATCCATTCAAATGGACGGAAGACATTGCAGAAATTAGAGGATAGGAAGAACTGGAAAATGTGATGCGGTTACTTTAAATTCGTTTTCCAGAATGTTATCGGGCGTGGCGTAGTGTAAGTTTTGCTAAACTTAAAGTTTATGTGAAGAAAGTGCAAAAAACTAACATGTAATACACATTAATAAATCGAATAATTCAATTTCTGTTAACGTTTCATTTAACTCTGTAAAAAATAGTTAAGTGAACGTAGCTAACCACGTGACTGCTTGTTACTCTTTCACGCCTTAATAACCGGACCGATCCTACGGAAATTGTATGAATAGTGGGTTAAATATTTAAAAAGCTACAATGTATCCCAAAATTTTGTAAGTATAGATAGTTAGAATATAGTAAGTTAGCAATAAAACCCAATTCCACTCGAACGAAATCTCGTGGAGAAGTCTGATAGTCATATAGTTATAAATATATTCTCGTACACTGGAATGATCCACAACACTAAAAATTTAACAAGTGCCTACTTATCAAAATTATTATTAACTTGCTGACCCGGAAAACATTGTTTTGCCATATAAATAACCGTGTTTTCTCAGACTTACTTTTTAAAGCCGACATTCACGACCACGAAAAAGTCTTTTAAATTTTCGGGTTAATTATAGTAAAAGGCACTCACAAAATAAGTGGTGGTAAGAAAATTTTTAAAATCGTTTCAGTAGATGAAGAGATTATCATTATTAGAAAGTATTTTATTTATCGTCAACATTTCAATGTTTTTATATTATTTTGCTATTTGGAACGGAGACAAATCCAACAAATTAAAAATCATGAAAATCAGTCCAGCCGTTCTCCAGATATAAGTGTTCGTCAGGCTAAGCAGCAAATGCAGTTTCCACTTTGTAGCGCTCCGAGCCAGTGGCACATCAATGGATCCATTAAGCATGAAAATAAAAAAAAATCATTAAACATTATTTCATAAAATGAAATTAAAACATAAACAATATGTAGTTTAACATCGTGTCATGTTCCCTTTCGGTCGAACATGACCAAAAGTCCCATCCCTGTTGAGTAAATGTAAAGATCTCACCAACTATGTCACCGATACACAGATTCACAGCCAAGGGACATTCGTCCACTGACGTTGACGTTGAAGACCACTGTCTTCCATCGCTTGAGCCTGGCGGTATCATGCGCATACTATGCAATGCATCAAAGTACATCACACGCTGATCTGCACTACGCATTGCAGCACACTCGTTACAACTGTGTATATACATAAAAATTAAAGTTTCACTTATGCTCAGCATCATGGGACTTTCTCGGAAAACTCGCAAGTTATGACATGTCTTAAGACAATAGCATTAGCTTAACGCATTAGTAAATTTAGTACTATGATTTACAGAAAATATCATATTATTTATATATAAATCATAAAATAGCAACTCCCTTTAATTACTAACGCAAAAGCTAAGTCTTAAATATTGACGGTAACGTGAACTTATGTTCACAAAAATTAATGTCATATAAATTCAAACACTTAATTCAATTTGTACGTATTTAGGATGACGAAAAATATTTTTTCGTTTTAAAACTACCTTCATAAATAACATCGAATAATCGGTAAATTCAAGTCTTACCTAATTAAGTTAACTTGAATCCTTTATCCCACCTTCGATGACGGAGAAAGAGCCTCCGTATTGTTTTCTAAAGGTGTGACGTCAAAATTGTCAACTTGCTGGTGATCACTCATAATTGGATCATCGAAACTGCAAGAGTATTTGACAACCTTCGTTTACTCTACAGGAAAAGTTATGACCACCCATACCGTACGACAGCCCGAGTACGAATGCCTCGAGTATCGTTTTTTTTTTTGTTTTTTTTTTTTTTTTTTGCGCCCAGACAAAGGAAAAGGGCTACCCTCCGGGATTACGAAGGGAGGGAGGTGGTGAATGCTCATGCATACCAACGCAGCCTAAGGCTGTGTTGGTTATGTGGGACTCACGTAAGAACCTAAGTGCCTACCCACTAAACACCACATGAGGTTGGCTTTGGGCAGTGTGCCCTCTAAGCCTTCATCGTAGGCGACCATCTCTCGGGGAAGAGAGGCGCAAGCGGCACTCCCTAGGGAGTGTTCGCTGGGAATGATGACTTAAGATTTAAATTTATAGTAAAATTATTATTATTCTTATTCTCGATTTAAAATAGGTTTGTTGTAGTATTTGCGCCGAAATACATATGTATTTGTGTAACTCCTACGGGCTTTACACGGCAAACATGAATTGCTCGCAGATTGCAGTAGTTTTTGCGTGAAGAAGTAATAAACACACACACACGGACAAACATTCATATTTATCATATTAGTAGGATTTTAGAGTAAAATTATTAAGCTATATTATTGTAAAGTTTCATTAAAATCCAGTCAGTACTCTGTGCGGGAAGACGTAACAAACATACACACACACTCACAAACTTTGGCTTTCTTTCTTAATTAACTATTCACCACAAAGAAATGTATGACATAAATATCAAAAAAAAATTTTAACAAAAAAACAACCGCCTTCAAAAACACTATTCCAAAACAAAAGATATAATGTGCACTAAAAAGTGTAAAAATAATTGCGTATTTTTATACAATCTAAATTATTAATCTTGTTCAATTACTGAATCGGGTTACAGGAATCGATGTCCTTCCGCCGCAACCCGCTCTCGCGTCCTCACGACTCAAGCACATCTCACCTATAACTATGTATGTAGTAACAAACCTATCTTGGATGACACCGACTCCAAAAATTATAATAATCGTAACTAGAATAAGATTAATAATTTAGATTGTATAAAAATACGCAATTATTTTTATACTTTTTAGTGCACATTATATCTATTGTTTTGGAATAGTGTTTTTGAAGGCGGTTGATTTTTGGTTAATTTTTTCTTATTTTGTGATTTTTAGTGAATTTGAAGTACACTAACTAACAATTTGTCTAAATATGTGTAAATATTCTAAATTTTTCAATGCAGCAATGAACGTAAGTACTTTGCAATTTGATTACAGACAGTGTTCCGTTACTTTGTCATAGATTCCGTTATCATAACGTAACCAAACTATCACCAAACTATCTTTGAAGTATTTTTTTTTAATGATAATAAGGGACGAGACGAGCAGGACGTTCAGCTCATGCTAATTGATACGCCCTGCCCATTACAATGCAGTGCCGCTCAGGATTCTTGAAAAACTCAAAAATTCTGAGCGGCACTACAATTGCGCTCGTCACCTTGAGACATAAGATGTTCAGTATCATTTGCCCAGTAATTTCACTAGCTACGGCGCCCTTCAGACCGAAACACAGTAATGCTTACACATTACTACTTCACGGCAGAAATAGGCGCCGTTGTGGTACCCATAATCTAGCCGGCATCCTGTGCAAAGGAACCTCCCACTGGTATATGCTTTCCAATAAAAAAAGAATAATCGATATCGGTTGGCGCGATATTGAGTTATTCGTAAATTTATCATCCACTTTGCTATACGTATGTATAGCAAAATTAAAGACTTTTATGGTTTTCTCATGGAATCCACTGTCAGATCTGGACCAAATTACTCAACATTCTAATTCGGGAAGCACCAGCTTTCAAATAAAAAGAATTATCAAAATCGGTGTACACAGTCGAAAATTTTGAGGTAACAAACAAAAAAAAATACCGACGAATTGAGAACATCCTCCTTTTTTGAATTCGGTTAAAAAAGACAACCAAATACTAATCTATGTAATTTATTATATAAATATAAAAAAAAAACAACTACTAAACTATGTAATTAAAATAAAAACGAAGTAATCCCTTATAATTAACTATTCAGCACAAACAAATTTCGCTTTCGTGGTCTTATTTCCATATTATCCATAAAGATCAAATACCAACCTAAGTTATTAAAATTAAAATCCTAACTCCATATAAGTAACAACCACAAACACTTAAGATGTCGTGGAATTATTGTAAGTAACTGTTAAGTATAAAGTAAAGTAACCTACCGATGTAATGTTATAAAAATAAAGAATCTTTCTATACGTGTCTTCTAACCACAAAAAATCCTTTAAAACTATTACAATACATACAATACATGAATTCGCATTTACAGACATAACCTTCATCGCTGTCTGCCCGCGCCCGCGTTCGAAAATATTTACATGCAAATAAATTAATATTTTTATTGTATTTCTGGTTCACTGTTTTGTAGGATTATTTGGCATGTATGTTTTTTGTAACTCCTGTGATTTTTAGGGAGCAGGCATAAATAGCTTGCAGATTGCAGATTTCTTTTCTACTTACTTCACACTTCTTTTATATTTTGGATGATTCACACTATAGTTTTACAAATTATAGCTTATTTGTTATTCTGTTGTGTAAGCTATATTATTGTAAAGTTTCATTAAAATCCATTCAGTAGTTTTTGCGTTAAAGAAGTACAAACATACATCCAGACATCCAGTCATGCATACTTTCACATTTATAATATTAGTAGGAAGTAGGATACACGTACTGATTGGAGTTATATATATCTAGATACAATGAAGTGAGCAAAATATTGTTTATAATGCAATTAAAAATGGCTATCGCTATTTAAGCACACGTATATCAAACACTACAAAAGTTCAACATTTTAAAACTCTGAAATAGGAGAATGATCCTGTATGCATCTCAGATTTATTATTATATTTTGATATTTCTTTCAATGACGTTCTATACATAACGTCATTGATTTCTTTAGTTAATTTCATAGGTGTTATAGTATTTTTTTTACAAGTACTAATAATTAACCGACTTCAAAAAAGGAAATGTTCTAAATGCGTCCGTATGTTTTTTTTTGTTTGTTACCTCAGAACTTTCGACTGGGTGAATCGATTTTGATAATTCTTTTTTTATTTCAAATCAACTATTAGATCCCGTGTCCCATTGCAATTTGGTCCAGATCTGACTATAGCATCCATGAGAAAACCATCAAAGCTAAAACCAAATAGTCGGTGTCAGCCATGGTAGGTTTGTAACTACATGTTATATAGGTGAGATGTGCCGCGCAACGTGAGGAGGAGAGATGCGAGAGCGGGGCCGCGGCGGGAGGACACTGATTCCAAAAATAGCAATAATCGTTCCTAGAATTGGATTAATTAATAAGATTGTATAAAAGTACGCATTAAATTTGTTTTTGCACACTGTGTGCAGTTGATCCAATTTGATTGAATTTATATTCATAACCCTTAATTTTTTTTCATTTCAAATTTTACTTCTCTACGAATTATTTCATGAGATTAATAATTTTTGACGAATAGCTTGACAATTCTGCTGTGACATTATTTCATTACAAGAACACACTAACTTTTTTTTTTGTTTCTTTGAAGCCAATTTGTCTATTTCTGTCTGTATATTATAAGCGTCTAAGGCTTGGCAATCTACTCCACATGTAATATTTGTGATGCGATACAAGTACTGTGAAGAGCTATCGATTTTGACTCGATATTCGTTATTGTTGACCCCGCAAACCATGAAAATGACACCCATGAAGAAAAGTTGGTAAATTTCATAGGCGCCATCTTGGATTTCGATTTAATATAGACCATATATTTAGAGATGAAAATAGATCACTAATTCTTCATAAAAATACAGAAACATAATTTTTTGAAAATCTGACTGCGTTCAAAATATGTAAAGTATCAAACACAGCATTGTAGAGCTTATAAAAATATTCATGTTCGTACAGCGATCTTTCCGAGCTGCTGCTTAGAACCGGCACAGTGTCTACCCACGACGGCGGCCTTGCGCGGACTGACGTTGTTTCGATAGATCTCTCTGTGCAATGCGTACGGAGGGACAAAATAAAATAACCCTTAATACCACACTTTAAAGCTCATGCTTATCAGAAAAATATATGAATTTTAGACGATTCATTTTTATTTTTTCCTGAGATTATTTATATCATATTCATTAATTTATTTCCCGTGTTTTTGAAATTATTATGTCTGTTACTCTTACGTAATTTTTAAGAGAAAAATTATGTAAGTAGTAGCAGAAAACTGATCCTGAATGAAGCCCCATTTCGACAATTTTGTGTGAAGAGGTAACGGATAATCGTTTTTACGACATAAAATATCAAAATTTTAAAGCAAATACTTCCCGCTAATTGGAGATAAAGAAGTAATCTATTTGTGGCTATTTTTAGTTGTGTTGGATTTAGTTTCATTTCATCACAAACTCTACCGAAAAATATCTTATTTTTGTCGGATTCGTAAACGCGTCCTTAAATAATTTGAATATTTTTTTGAAATGATGTTTTTTTGATAATGCACGGGTCCAAGTCTGGACTGTATACCGCGCGGGAAAGCCAGTTTGACTGTTGTACATCATTATACACGAGGCTGTGGGTTGCAGCCCGAGTCTTAGGAGAGAGCGTAAATCAGTCGAGTGCCTAGTGAGTAAGTTGCTCATGAGTTTCATACGCACTTTTTCAACACACTGGCGAGGAAAAAGCAAACATGTATTTCATAAATCGTTCAAAGAAAATATGAATATTACAAATTCGAACAAACAAAACAAATATATAACTTATAACTATATTTACAATTCTATGACTACATAAAATTAAAACTATCATTACGTGGAAACGTACCAATACTGGCAGCATTTCCACGCTGGCTAGCTAGGCTGATCCGTTGACCGAATAATAATAGATACCGAACTAGACCGAAATAGCTGCCAGCGCTTGGGCTTCCAGTAGCCTTATTGAGGCGCGAAGATATTTGTACATTCGCCTCTGGGCCCCACTAGCCAAGTGTCTCGACACCAAACGCCACAAAGATGTATGTCTCGTGTAATATTATTATGACGCGTGTGTTATAGTTCGGTTTATGGCCCTAAGAACCAGAATAACAGTCGTTTGATGTCAAGTGAAGCATAATTGTCTTTTATAAAATACAAATATGCCGTATTGTGCCATTTTGGACTGTAGAAATCATAGCCGCAATAAAAATATATCCAACGAAGGGATTTCCTATTATCGGTAATCATAATTTTCCGATTTAAATACAATTAATATTTTTTATGTGCTGTGCAAAATATACAATTAAAAAAGAGCCAAAATTTTACGACGTAAAGGGTCATTTACCTTTACGTTTAATCGATGTCACTTATGTTAGAATAATTAATGTAACAATAAAAATATCTTGCTACTGTTGAGTAGCAAGATTTTTATATGTTCATGCATGCATTGTTGAAGTGAATGCATGAACATATCGATATAATTTTATCGAAATAAACTTTATCTTTACATATTGTATTTAAGTATTGCTCTTTTCCATGCATCATCCGATAAGGGTGTAATTAAGCAAAATGTTAATATGAATGAGAACAGTACTCCAGGCCGAATTTGCGCCTTATAAAATTGCATGCGGTGGCTTTTAGTGAAGTACTGTCTCACCTTACTGAGTACACCAAGCTTTTTTGAGGCCAGTTTGGCCTTCTCTTCCAAGTGACCACGGAACTGAACGTCGCTCGATATAGTAATTCATAGTTTTAATTGCCTCTTTGGTACAGGCAATTATTATTTAACAAATATGTGTAAGATTTCAGTTAAACTAAATAAGGTTTAATTTTAACAAACCATTTTTTTTATTAAATTTTAATATTTGGCATATCGAGGTTCCACCGATAAGGTTGGGTAGAGGAAATACGTCATAGAATTAAAAAAAAAATATCGAAAACCATGAATCCTGGGAATGTTTGCCATCATTGTAGCATATGTACTTACATCATACTATAAAATATCACATATCATAAGTCTAACAACATTATTAGACTTCATCTGTGCTTATAGCTTCTCTTTTTATTAATCATTCGTTACTGCTTGTTTTGGACATTTTCTTTCTTACCCGCATTTCGTATGGAAGCTGTACGGTTTATAAAATCTCGTCTTACTGGCCCCTGGGTTTATACAGAATAACGATAAATACTTATAAAATAAACAATCAAATAATCAAACAACAGCTTCCCAATTGAATATAATATTGATATTGTAACTTTCCAAGACTCTTCGTGTACCTACACTGTCTTGATTTTATTTGAATTGAGCTAAATATTGACCATCCGTCTAAGAAACAATATTGGCCCATTATTATTTTAGCTTACGACGTACTTTATCGAATATAATTGATCAAACCTCATTACAACATTTCTAGTTTTGACTTACTTATCGATATGTTTATTCATTTTCGTACAACACTAGGTATTTTGGCAGAAGTCAAATCTATGGTTACAGAGTTCCTATTACTTCAAGTTTTTATATGTTATTTTTCGCAATTTAAGAAAAAGTTCTGAGGTTGTCATATTCACTTTAAGAATATGAGATTAGCGTAATTGTATTAAGTTCAAAAGTTTTTTTTTTTTTTTGTTTTTTTTTTTTTTGGCGGGAACGAGTGAACGAAGGAAGGCGCGCTTATACAAAAAAAAATTGTTTAAATTATTGTTCATAGTGCATATATTTTTCATACTTGTAAATTGTTTATCCTGGTTTATAAATATTCGATTTTTGTTTATATAAATTGTTAAGTGCGCTTCCCCATCGCCATGGGGAAGCGTACAGGTAAAAGGCCGAAGAACGGCCAGAGCGACGCAGAACCAGCAGACGAACTTCCCCTATCCGAATCCTCGGTATCTGACGCGGAGGTGACTGAACGTCTCATTGTAAGAAGAAAGGATAAAGAGAAGTATACCCCTTATAGAGCGACAAATTATTATAGGTTGTACGACGAAAATTCAAATAAGAAGGAATTTATTGTATTTCTCAATCGCAAGCAGGGTGAAGTCAAAATATCAGACAAGGACAGGTTGGGTCTGTCAAATGGAATCAGGAGGCATTGCGTATCGGGTGTGTTGCACCTGAGGTCCGTTAATGCTTTTAAAGTTGGTGTTACCTTTGACCTGCCTAACAATGCGAATGTATTTTTAAAAAATGAAAAGTTACTTAGCGAGTTGGAGATGGTTGCCTCAATTCCGGCTTCTGAAACGGAGGTCACTGGAGTTCTTACTTCTGTTCCCACTGATTACTCCAACAAAAAAATTCATCAATTAATTGCATCGAGTAAAAAAGTTATTGCTGTGAGAAGGTTCATGCGGCGAGTAAAGGACCCACAGGGTGTTGTCTCCTTTGTTCCAACGCAAACTGTTGCAGTCACATTTGCATCAACGTTGTTACCTGAGTATGTAACACTTGATCACTGGAGGCATGAGGTTAATGTATATGTACCCCCTATTAAACAGTGTCTACGCTGTATGAAATTTGGCCATATTGCTAAATTTTGTAGAAACAATGAAGTTTGTTCCATATGTTCTGACAATCACAATTTTAAAATGTGTCCAAAAACTTTAACAAAATGTGCCAACTGTGGTGGAGATCACATAGCTATCTCATCTACCTGTCCTCTGAAAAAACAAAAAATTGAAGAAAACAAAGTGAAGTCCCGTAGTGTTAGATACTCAGATCTCTTCAATGAATCTGCTTTCCCTCAATTAAACTCAAAGTATATTGTATATATACACACACCTGAAAGTATATATACACAAAGTATATATACACACACCTGAGCAATCTTATAAAATCTGACAAATTTATGAACCTCTTGGTTGAAGCAGTTTTACAAATTTGTACGAATAAAGATAAGTTAACTATAAATTCAAATAGTATTAAGGAAATTCTGAATAACACTTTTAGAAAAAAGACATCTAGTTAATTGTTATTATGGATACATTGAATATAGTGCAGTGGAACGCTCAAAGTATTATTAGTAATAGGCTTATTTTTACAAGGTTTTTATATGAAAATCATATCCATATTGCTATAATTTCGGAAACTTGGTTAAAACCACATCAGTATTTTTTAATAAAAGGCTATAACACAATAAGGAATGATTGTGGTAATAAACACAATGGTGTAGCAATTTTTATTCATAATAATATCACATTTTCTAACATAAATACATATTTTGATAGTGCTCTACAAAATGTTTGCATTAAAATTAAAATTAATAACAAAGAACTGAGTATTGTGAGTTTTTACAGTCCTTCCAATTCAAATCCTCCATTTAATAAAAACAATTTAAACAGTTTAATTAAGTCCATTCCAGAGCCAATGATATTTGCAGGTGATTTCAATGCTCATCACATGTTGTGGGGATGTGTTGATACATTGCCTCGAGGTAAAGATGTTTTAGAGGTTATAGATGAGAATGGTCTTGTTATTCTGAATAATGGTCAAGCTACCACAATAGGATCTCCATCTTGGCGTCCTAATGCTCTTGACTTGACTTTGGTAACTCCATCTTTGGCTCTTTTATGTGACTGGTCAGTTATTGACAGTCCTCTGGGCAGTAGTTATCATCTCCCTGTAATAATAAAAATGGCAGTAAGTAGTGATAGTATTAGTTTGCAAAACACATTATGTAATAATCTACATTTGCCCACTCACCCTAATTATAAGCAGGTGAATTGGAATATGTATAGTAACTTAGTTGTTTCTTATTTGGATGATGTTAAATTTGACACTTTATCTTCAATAGATGCTTTTAATTCCTTTTGTAATATTTTACTTTCTGCTGCCAAGCAGTCAATCCCTAGCTGTCTGTTTTCCAAAAGTTCTAATAGTAATAATGTTACTAGTTCTTGTTCACAAAAATCTTTTAAATATCTTAAATATAATATATTTTAAATGAAAATTATGTGGAGTTTAAGAGATTGCGGGCTTTAAAAAAACTTATCTTAAAAAGTGAAAGAAGAAATAGCTGGATAGGCTTGTGCAATTCATTTAATCGTTGTACTCCTTTGTCTTCAATTTGGAAATACATGCGCAAATTTAACAAAACTTACATTCCTGACAGTGTGTTGAATGATAGTTGGATTCCAGATTTTCTACAAAAGTATACTTCTGACTTTGTATCAAATGAGTTAACTAACTATGTAAATGTTGTTAATGATAGTAATAAATATTTGATAGAGCCTTTTTCTTTACAAGAACTAAAATCCGCTTTATTTACTAGAAGAGATACATCTTTCGGTCTCGATACCATTCCATATATTTTACTCAAAAAACTTAATTGCCACAGTCTCAACATCTTTTTAAATAATCTTAATCGCCTATGGAAGGAGAATACTATTCCTCCAGAATGGAAAACAGACTGTTTAATCCCAGTTTTAAAGCCAGACAAAAATAAAATGTTACCTGACTCTTATAGACCTATAGCTCTCACGTCTTGTATTGGGAAGATATTTGAGCAGCTTCTAAAACAACGTCTCGAGTTCTTTATAGAACAAAATTGTCTTTTGCCTAATAATCAGTTTGGTTTTCGCAAAGGTCGGTCTTCTAGGGAGAGTATAGCGCAGTTACAGCTTGATGCGCATCAATGTTTAGCAAGTAATCAATATCTTTTGTCTGTATTTTTTGACATCTCAGGTGCCTTCAATAGTGTAAATATTGCCGTGCTTTGTGACGAGTTATCAATGTTAGGGATACCAGGTAAAATAATAAATTGGATGCAATCCTTTTTGACTGACAGAAAAGTATATGTAAAATTTAATAAACATTTGTATGGACCACGACTTTCTTCTCTAGGTGTTTGTCAGGGGGGAATATTGTCTCCTTTAATTTTTATTATGTACATAAGACGATTGAACCTTATTTTGGGGCCAAATATAGTAAACCTACAGTATGCAGATGACTTAGTCGTCTATGTATCGGGAGTTGATCTGATTAATTTAGCCGCTACTATTAATAAAGTACTTGTAAATTTATATCAATACTTTTCTTATCTTAATTTAAATGTAAATCCAACCAAATCAAAAGTCTTTGTGATTGGTCGTAAACGCATCATATTGCCTCCCATTTTATACAATGGCATTCCACTGCCTATTTCATGTGACATAAAATTTCTAGGTGTAACATTTACTCCAAAACTTTCTTGGAAAAAATATACAGATAGTGTTATGATTAAAGCGAATAAAGCTTATAATGTATTAAAATCTTTGTGTGCAACGTCGTGGGGAGCGGACCCTAAAATATTGTTAATTTTGTATAAATCGCTTATTCGTAGTCATTTTGAATATGGCTTTCATTGTTTCGCCGCAGACAGCAAAATTGTTAATAGTCTGGATAAAATACAAAATAAATGTATGCGTACAATATTGGGTGCACTTAAAACTAGCCCAATAGCTGCTATGCAAATCGAGGCCAACCTTCCTCCTTTGTGTATTAGATTTAGTTATCTTAAAGAAAGATTTATTTTAAAGCTCTATA
Source organism: Leptidea sinapis (assembly GCF_905404315.1). Taxonomy (NCBI): domain Eukaryota; kingdom Metazoa; phylum Arthropoda; class Insecta; order Lepidoptera; family Pieridae; genus Leptidea; species Leptidea sinapis. The sequence goes on along the minus strand of NC_066265.1, from coordinate 13,320,876 downwards.
GCTTGCCGACGAACAATTTTCTTAAGAATCTTATTGCTTATCAATCGTCTTCATTTCCGAGACAGTTGTTTATCTTGCAAGATTTTTCTTCATTTTTTAAATTTCTACAAGATTTAAATATTCATCGGAATAATGATATACTTCCCTGCCATGCAGGTTCTTTTCGATGTAAATATTCTGCAATTAATGTTGTAATAGATCCAAATTTAACTTCAAAAGAGGAGGTTCATGTATTATTGTCAGAATGGTCTAATTGTAAATTTGTTTATACGGATGGCGCAAAAAACAATAATAATGTTTCTTTTGCAATCTACCTTCCTGAAATTAGGAAGGGTATTGGCTTTAAGATTAATAGATGTGCCAGTATTTTTACTGCTGAAGCCGTCGCTATTCTTTTTGCTTTAAAGCATATTAAGAAACAAAATCAACTTAATAAGAAGTGGGTAATAGTTAGTGATAGTATGAGTGTGTTAAAAAGTTTGTCAAATAACAAAATGAGTGCTAACATCAATTACATCATTTTTGCTATAAAGGAATTGTGGTTCGAACTATGTTTAATCGATATTAAAGTGGATTTCGTTTGGGTCCCGTCCCATATAGGAGTAGCAGGAAACGAAAGCGCTGATTTTCTAGCTAGAACTATCATTAATATATCCGATCTATCCCTATATCCTGATTGCAAAGATCTAGACATTAACATACCATATACAGATATAATAAGTAATCTAAAACAGCGTATGACTCTTCTTTGGGGAAGATATTGGTACAATTGTACAGAAGTTGAAAATAAGGCTCATTCGTATACTTTGTTAGATAATCCCGTTAATAGCACACCCTGGTTTTGTAAGTTTAAAAATAACGCTCACAGAAAGTTCTATACTACAATAACACGAATGCGTATTGGTCACTATCGATTGAATTTTCATCTTCATCGCAAAAAAATTGTCTCCTCTCCTTTTTGTGACCATTGTAATAAGCAACAAGATCAGTCTCTGGATCACATCTTTTTTGATTGTTCGTCCTTTGGCATACAGCGCCTTGTGCTGATGGATGAGCTACTGGAAATATATGGTGCACCCAATATAATCCCGCTCTCAGTAATAGATCTATTAAAGGACACATCAACTTATATGTCCTTGTATAAATTTGTATGTAGTACTGTAAATACATTGTAATTTGTAGATACATACGTTGTAAATTTGTTTATAATTATGTAAATACGTTATAACTTGTACATATACAACTAGTAATAGCATAGCGCAATTCGCGAACTGAACAGATAATGTAAATAGGTAGGTATTATTCTAAAAAGTTATGCAAATTACACTGGATTTGACTTTAAGAAAAGGGGAAAATTATTAGAGACTATATTACTGGATTTGGACTTACTAAAAGGAAAATATGGAAAATATTCTTTAGAGAATTATACATTAACGGAAATGGTAAAATAACTGATGACTTTAAGACTGGATTGGATTTGATGAAAGAAACTACTATAAATATTCGCTATCGAATATACATAATTGGAAAAGGAAAATGGAAATAATGTAAGATGAAATGAGAAAACTGGATTGGACTTTTTGTAAAACAAAATAGTGAAAATAATAAATACCAAAGAAATGAAAATACTAACGACAAGGCAGTAAGGCCCCTGGCTATAGCCTGTTCGAAAGAACGAATTAATATAAAAAAAAATTAAGTTCAAAATTGATGTAAATAAATTTGTAGTTATGTATTTTCGTGATTGTGATTTAAGGCCTATCATAAAGCCGGATTTAAATGTGTGTATCACATATTTAATAGATAAATGTCTGAGTTTGGCGACATCGGTTTCCATAGTAAAATGACATAATGCCACTTCTACTAGATTTTTCTGTTCTGTGCTAAGAACGTTGCAATAAGGCCCACTTTACGAGCAAGTGTGTTGAAAAAATAGTTACGTGAACGTAGCGAACCACGTGTACATCCTACCGATCTTGACGGAAATTGTATGGATAATGGATTAAATATTTAAAAAGCTAAAATTTATTCCAAAATTTTGTAATGCTAGGAAGCGCGACAAAACCCAATTCCTCTCGGATGAAATCTCGTGGAGATGTCTGATAGTCACATATTTTACCAGTGGGAGGCTCCATTACACAGGAAGTCGGCTAGATTATGGGTACCACAATGGCGCATGTTTCTGCCGTGAAGCACCGAAACATAGTAATATTTACACATTACTGTGTTTCGGTCTGAAGGGCGCTGTAGCTAGTGAAATTACTGAGCAAATGAGATTAAAATCTTATGTCTCAAGGTGACGAGCGCAATTGTAGTACCGCTCAGAATTTTTCGGTTTTTCAAGAATCCTGAGCGGCACTGCATTGTAATGGGTAGGCCGTATCAATTACGCTTCTTCTTAGGGCGTTCTGCTCGTCTCGTCCCTTATTATCATAAAAAAAGTTATAAATATATTCTCGTACACGATCACAACACAAAGACTTTAACGAGTGCCTACTTATCAAAAGTATTATTAATACAAGTAGGTATTGATTAAGAGGTGTTATACTCGTAGGTACCTAGATACTGTGAAGTGTGATATTGTTTTGAATGCAATTAAATATCACTATCGCTATTTAAGTACACGTATAAATTGTATGTCAAAATAAAAATACTATAAAAGTTCAACATTCTACCCGAATTCTTAAACGACTCTAAAAAAGGTTATCCTGTAGATATTCATCGCAGATTTATTTTTAAATTTATACATTCCTTTAGTTAATTTCACAGGTATAATAGTATTTTTTACAAGTAGTTACTATGAGCACTAATAATTAACTGACTTCAAAAAATGAGGAGGTTTTTAATTCGTCGGTATGTTTTTTTATGTTTGCTATCTCAGAACTTTCGACTGGGTGAATCGATTTTGATAATTCTTCAAAACTTGTACATTCCGTGTGAAAGAAGTCTTTAAAGGAGACTAACGCGATGAATTTGAAAAAAAAAAACAGTATTTGATACCTGCATAGTGCCCTGTTTGTTATATGGCTGTCAAACATGGGTCCATGACAACACAAAGAGCCATGGAGCGAAGCATATCAAAAAAAAATATTAGAAATTATTACATATTAGAAAATACACAAAGTCAGAAATGAAGAAATTAGACAAAAAACCAAGGTAACTGATGCCTTCATGCAAGCCCCTAAATTAAAATGGTATGGTCACGTAACTCGCTATAAAGACAGCAGGTGGACATTCGGAACCACGCAGTGGAAGGGACCTATAGGAAATCGACGAGTAGGCAGAAAGGAAGGTGGGCTGATGAAGTACTAGAAATAGCCGGGAAAGACTGGCAAATAATGGACAAAGACAGAGACGCGTGGAAAATGTTGGAGGAGGCCTCCACCCGAGGAGGGGTTCATATCCAAAAATAACACATACCAATAAGAAACACGTACTAACATCTAGAAATTAAAAAATATATAAACTAACACTAAATAACATCTGAAATGTACAAATATTAAGGATATGAAATAAAAAGGTTTTACTACATCCCGTTGGATCCATGAGAAAACCATAAAAGTCTTAAATTTGCCAAATAGTCGGTCTCAGCCAAGGTAGGTTTGTAACTAATATACTAGGTGAGATGTGCTTAAGTCGCACGCGCGACATGAGGAGGAGAGATGCGAGAGGGGAGCCGCGGTGGGAGGACACTGATTCCAAACATAACAATAATCGTAACTAGAATTAGATTGTATAAAAACACGCAATTATTTTTAACCGACTTCAAAAAGGAGGAGATTCTCAATTCGATCGGTTTTTTTTTTGTGTTTGTACACCGATTACTCTCAGAATAACGATCTGATTTACGTAACACTTCTTTAGTTCAATGCGGAATAGATGGCATTTGGTCCTATAAACATTTTACATACTATAAACGTTTTGCCGAGTAGTTCATTTTATGAGTTTTTTTGTCTTCGTTGATGATATAATTGTTTTCTGTGTACGGCTTTTTTAGGAGTTTTCATTCGGGTTGATTAGTAAAAACTAAAGAAAAAATACGTTTAAAAAAACCGACTTAAGACACTGAAAAGTATCAAATAACTAAAAATTTAATATAATTCACCTCTTATGCATACCTTTACCTTTAATACTCATAAAATACTACGATTAAAAGTAGTTTTTTTTTAATTCTTTTAGTTATTAAACCTACTGTTGTAGTAATCTTATCTTAATATATATAAATTACGTGACACGTTGATTGTCCGCGATGAACACCTAAACTAATGAACGGATTTTAATGGGTATTCCTTTATGGAGTGCAGTTTGGTCCAACTTGGGAGGTAGGATAGTTTTTATTTCGATTTGGGACCCATAATTATTTTTATTTTCAATATTTGTTTTGTATGGACATATTTTTTATGAGAGAATTTAGTGACGCACGGTGAGACAGTTGCGCTGTGAATTTTATTTTAATAATTTTATTATAACAGCAGGGAGCATTTTTACTAAATAATTCTTAATGTTTTGAAATTTTATTGGCAAATTCCTGTATGTGCGTGTATGTAATAAACAGTATTTTTTAATATCTACAGAACAACGTCTGTCGGGTCAGCTAGTACCTATAATATATATGTGAAAGGTAAAACTTTAAGGTTGGCCAAAGAGTAAACATGAGAAAGAAATAATTTGTTTCTAATTATTAAACCATGCTTACCTACTAACTTTATCGCTTTTATCATAATATTTATCGGCGTTTCAATTACCATCAGCTGAACGTCTTGCTCGTCTCGTCCGCTATTTTCATAAAAAAAAACAACAACCAAGCCGTGAAATGAACTTTATTGCGCAGTGTTTCTTGCTTTATTACACTTCCGTGATTCCTCTGGTGTTGCAAGAGCGTAGGTGATCACTTAAAATTAGGTGAACTCCACATTGTTCCATTAAAACAGCCTTTGGGAACACCATCGTTCTTGGTCTTAGGATCTGTGCAGTAACCGTCAACAACGCTACATGCTTTGCCTTGCGAAGAAGCTGTTAAGCCATTTGACAATCGATAAGCCAAATGATGGAAGTTTCAAGAGAAGCCAGCTTTGCCATATTCGAAAAAAAACCTCTAAGACAAACTATGAAGCTTGCTCCCCTGATTTCAATGTCCGTCACCCAACAGGACTTGAAGATGGCCAGTTGATCAACCATGGCGAAAACTGTCCTGTCAGTTACTGATCAATATATTATATTAGTAAAACATCTGTCTGTCTGACTGTTCGCAAACTCAAAAACTACTGCACCGATCATGGTGACTCATGACCATTTCACCAATGCATAGCGTGTTTCACGAGTAACCGAGAGATGTAAAATAAAACCGTAAGTGGACATACTCATTCGGTAGTGATTATAAAATTGGCTGTCGTATTAACGCAATACTGCGTGAGTATACAATGCTTCTTTTAAACATCGGTCCTCCCAGAAATCTTTGCTTCGTCTGCGCTTTCGTACGTATTGTATCTAATTAATAATTAATATCGTAAGCGTTGCCAGAAGTTGACGCCGATTGAAAGTTCTCATGATCAACGACCTGAATGCTATGGCGTGGATGCGCGAAAATGCCGTATGCCAAAAAGTAGCCCCTGAATTGCTTGGAGTTGGATCAGAGATCGGACTAATTCGTAAGGAATATCCAAATTCGGTCCGAGATTTCTAGATCTGTATCTTCGCGGGTGCACTCTTACCCCCATAAGGAATAATCATAATGGTCCGCTAACTTTAAACAGCCGCTAAGGAGTGTTTTTTTCTCATTCTGACTTAGGTCAATAGAAGAAGACAGACTGAGAATTAGCAATGCTTTAAGTTAACAGACTATTATGAATAAGGGGGTTAGACTACATTCAACCCGAATACTCACATCTTTCTTGAAGTTATACTTCTTTAGGCGCGTCATGAAAAAATGATGAGAGTGAAATCATAATATGTGCGCGCATCACTTCAATACGAAAGTAACAGGTTGAAGTTGATTCCTAAAATTTTCTGACCTTTGCGTCATTCGTTATTTTATTTTTTTTTTTTTTGTTTCTTCGTCCATTATTAGGACAGGCAAAGGGTCCAAGTCCATACAGCCGTATTCATTAATTAATTGTCAAAGCCATCTTTGCAAGATTTTTACAAAATTGATATTTCTAAAAACGTAGAATAGCACGAGGAACATTTCGATGATTTTTGTTTCGTTAGGCCAAAGAAGTATAACTTCTTGCGTGCATACATAAGTACACACACACTTTTTTGCTATTGACAGAACAGTGCAGCGTGTGTCGGTACAGCTACTATAATATAAGTAAACGAATATGTAGGTACTCAATATTGAAGAACATTATGGGAATTAGGTACCGCAAGAAGTAGGATCGATAACTTTACCAAGGAGCCCCAATTTTGTTCCTCGCCCCCCACGTACCAAAGTATTTCTGCTTTTCGAATTGTGTACTTTTTTTCTATGCTTTATAAGACAGGCAACAAACACTCTTATAATTCTGTGGTGCTACAAGACGGTATGCACTGCGGTGATCGCATATCATCAGGTTACCTGTATACAACTGTGAATTTCTTAATGTACCCACATTAATAATGACACTTTTAAAACACTTGCTCGTAAAGTGGGCCTTATTACATTGATCTTGGGGCCATAAACCGAACTATAACACACACGTGCATAACAATATTACACACTAGTGCATAATTATCCCTACAAAGAAAATTGCTACCAAGGTTAGTTAGTAGCTAACTACAAATTATATATTGAGAGTAAACAGAGGATTTTCAATTTAACCGGGTAATACATTTTTTGTGTACCTAGGTAACACTGAAAATGTTTAGAAAATGAAAAACAACTTCATGTAGAAAGTTACCAATACTTTTATTGGTTTTCGAAGTAATATCCGTTCCTCTTTACACATCGTCGTATTCGATGGAACCACTGAGAAAAGCAGTGGGCCCATTCTTCCTTAGGGGTCTCTTCTATGGCATTTTCGTACGCTTTCGTACCTTTCGCTTAAATACCTCGAATTTTCTTTAGATCTTGGGAATAAATAAAAGTCGCAGGGCGCCAGGTCAGGACTGTATGGCGGATGACTCATTATCTCGACACCTGCCATAGTCAAATATCCAACAGTCCGTTTTGCGGAGTGCGCTGAAGCATTGTCGTGGTAAAGGAGGATCCTGCTTCGAGGGCGCTGCTTTCGAATTTTTTCCAAGACAATAGGCAAACAGCGATTTACATACCAGTCTGCAGTAACTGTCCTTCCATCTTCTAGCACAACTGTCGCGGAATGACCATTCCGAACAAAGAATGAGGCAATCATTTTTTTTTCCCTGACTTCTACCTTTCTTTATCTTAGTCGGCCGATCCTCGAATGGAAAGACCCACTGAGCTGATTGCCTTTTGGTTTCGGGTTCGTAGCAATATATTCAGCTTTCATCACCTGTGAAGTTCTGAAAATTTTAAGTATGGACAAAAAGAGAAATACTGACACGCTCATCGATCCAGCTGCTCTCCCGGGAGCGCTTATTCAGGTGACCGCAAAGTTGCCTAAGACCCAAACTTCGGCTGCTCCTACAGCGCCAAAACAGACTTTAGAACTCTCCACTCTTAAGGAAGCTATACCGGCAACAACCTTCACGGACGATGCCTGGACGCTTCCTATCAGAAAAGAAGAGAGCAAGCCCAGCTACAAAGCACCTAGTAAGGCTGCACGCAACCGCGCGCGTGCTGTAACTAGGAAGGCGAGGAAAATTGCCGCAAAAGCCAACCCTCCCAAACCCCAAGAGGTTAAGGGAGGTGGCGCGGTTGGAGACAAAGGCAAGCCTCAAGGACAGCTCCACCAAGAGAATCAGACAAAAGAGCACAGAAAAGGCCGCGTGGGAAACGCGCGGGCAGACTATTCCACGAGAGGGCAGAAGCTCGAGTTGCTTCCGGGCAGGGATCATACACTCCCAAGGGCAACAAACGAGCTCACCCTGATGACACTTTGCCACCACGTGATGACGCAAATTTCGCGGGTCACCCCCAAAAAGAGCCTCATAAATTATGCGGATATATGCAAGTCTAACGACCTGCTAGTCGCTATAATGAATGAGCCCTTTAAAGACATCAAAGCTGAGCAAGCCGAGGAAATCCAGATGGCTATAGAGGAAGCGATAGATGCAGACATATGCGCCCCCACCTCCTCTACAGACCCGCTAAGGCTGCCCAGCTTCAGAGGCAGAGCCAACCACGGTGAGGGTACCCTCAAGCTTTGGTGCGAGGATACGTACACCGTGGAATGGCTTAGAAAAACGGTCGCAAAAATTAGCTTGCCACTGCCACACACCAGACTGGTTGTTCGGCGCCAAGCCGATATTCCCAGGAAGGTGAAGGGGGTGATGATTATTCCGAGGTTCACCAAGGGCGAAAATCTGAGCCTACTACAAACCAGATTCGCCGGTCAGAATCCCTGGTACAACGTCCGCACCTGGAGTCTGTACCATATTCCAGAACCGGACGTAAATGGCAAATTACGCATCGTCCTTGGTATTCCGGAAGAAGACGTAGCGGAGCTCAAAAAACGAGACCGACGAGTCTCGTACAAATGTGGCTCCATATATGTACATTTCCCCGACGAGAAAGGTAAGGGCAGCGAGCCTCCGAAACCCAAATCGGACTCGGCACCGCAGCCGAATCTGCCTACCTCGTCTGCTCCTGAGGCATCGCCCGGCATCCGTATGGATGACGAGCCGGAGGGTGGACAAGACCTCACCTCAGGCACAGCCTCTGCTGCCACCCGTCAGGGGACAGACGGTGTCTCTGTGACCACCACTACTAAAGAGGGTGGAGCTCCCACAGAGACCAAGCCGCACTCCAAGGACTAGTGGCAGCAAGGGGTCGGGGAAGACCATCAATTAAAGGAGCTGGAGGAAAGTCTGTTGCATAGTGATGGCAGCCCAGACCCATCCACCTCCACTCCTTAAAATACTACAAACCAACCTCCAGCACAGTTATACCGCAACGGCTAACCTGCAAAGGGTGCTGGGGGAAAACACCGGGACCATAGCCCTAATCTAAGAGCCGTGGATTAGACATGGCAAAATATGTGGTCTGAATAACATCGGAGGCAAAATTCTAGTGGACACTGCCACCCAAGTTAAACCACGTTCATGTATCTACACACCAAAGCATGTAACGACTACCATTATAAACGAGCTATGTTCCAGAGATCTAACCGCTGTCAAGCTCCAAGCAGATGACCGCCTAGGCCAAGTGTGGTCCTAGCATCGGTCTACATGCCAGGCGACGAAGATGTACCATCGTCGGAGCTCTCTGCGCTGGTGACATACTGCGAGACAGAGGGTTTCGAGCTCCTCATCTCCGCAGTCATCACTTCATCTGGGGCAGCCAGAACACCAACAAAAGAGGTGAGGATCTACTTACTTTTCTCTTTTCAACCAACCTTAATATACTAAACAGGGGCTCCGAGCCGACCTTTATCACAACGCAAGCACAAACCGTTATTGACCTAACGTTAGCAACCGATCATGTATCCACACACATCACCGACTGGCACGTGTCGGATGAGCTTTCATGCTCGGACCATAGATGGATTAGGTATAACCTACACATAAACATAAAACCTGCCCTACCAAGGCGTAATCCGCGCAAAACGGACCGCGCCAAGTACAGCAAATTGGTGAGGAATGAGCTTCAGTCCATCACCCTACCGTATGAATACAACGGCACGGCGGGTATTAACACACATATAACTGATTTATCTCATGCATTAATCAACAGCTATGAACAGACTTGCCCGCTTACTTTGACAAAGTCCATTTCAAGCAACAGATCTGCGTGGTGGGGTCCAGAGCTGGAAAGGCTGCGAGGCAAAGCAAGGAAGCTTCCTTGCTGTTCAACAGAGCCAAGAACACCCGGGCACCAGACGACTGGGACGCATACAAGCAAGCCCAGTACCGGTTCAAGAACCTTATCCGCGATAGGAAGAGGGAAGGATGGAGACGCTTCTGCACCAGTATAGAATCCACTAATCAAGCGGCTAAAGTTAAAAACATACTCTCACGCGACCCAGAGCAAGATCTAGGTTGCCTGAAAAAATCTGACGGGACGCACACCAAATCCGACACCGAGACCTGCGAATTGCTCCTGAAAACTCACTTCCCTGGCTGCAAAAGCATTTGACTGCGTCCACCATGAAACTTTACTCCTAAAACTAAAGCATTATGAAGTGAAAAATGGAGCCCTAAATCTGTTTTTTGTCACCTTTTTGCTCTTAATAGTGATTTTCATTATTATAACACTAGAAATAAGGGATTGCTTGTAACTAATTCTAGTAGGCTTCATAAGATACATAATAGCTTTAAGGGTAAATGTATACACTTCTACAATAAAGTCCCAGCCACTGTTCAGGCATTATCTATAAATAAATTTAAATGTTTTGTAAAAAATGGCTCTGTGGGAAATCCTATTACTCCACTGCTGAATATCTAACTGATCGGACAGTCTGGGACTAGATTGTGATTATTTTATAGCGACTGTACAATATTGTATATTTTTATTGAAAAGAGCGCAAAAAAAAGAATGCTGGGAGAGTTTCTTGCGCCGCTTCTTCTCTCTCAGAGCGCCATTTGTTTCCGAAGCGGTAGTAGTATCTAGTAGTATAAGAAATGACATCAAAAAGAATTCTAAAGGAATAAATTTTGAGAAAATAAATGCCTTTTATGCCGCATCACTAACAAACAGTCGTGGAATGAGGCGTCCCAGAGTAGCACACCGGACCGGACGGATTGGACTACAGCTCACAGGGTGGTAGACACAGATAAGGTAATGTGGGCGATTAATAGCTTTCTTCCATTTAAAACAGGTGGCCTTGACGGTATTTTTCCGGGGTTGCTACAATGGGGATACACCGGGGTGCTGGCCCTGCATCTCACAGCTGTATACAGGGCCTGTCTAGCACACCGATACGTGCCACTCCAATGGAGGGAGGTGAAAGTAGTATTTATCCCTAAGCGCGGCAAGAGTGACTACACGAATCCCAAATCGTTCAGACCAATAAGTCTCACATCCTTTCTGACGAAGACTTTAGAAAGACTTTGCGATAGGGATATTAGGGAAAATGCTCTCCTACACAAACCACTACATATCAACCAACATGCCTATAGTCAAGGCAAATCAACTGAATCTGCCCTTTACTGCGTAACATCACTTGTAGGTAAAGGACTATCACGTAAACAATCAACTTTAGGTGCATTTATTTATATTGAAGGCGCCTTTGACAAAACTCCTTTTACTAGCATAGGCCGAACGCTAGTTGAACACAATGTCGATCCTACAATTTCCGGGTGGATAGACAACATGTTGAGGCACAGAGCGATACGTCTTACTGTGAACACCAGCACAAGATGTGTGGTGGCAACTGGATGCCCACAAATAGGGGTACTCTCACCACTCCTTTGGAACCTTGTGGTGAACGAGCTCATCGCGGAGCTAAACAGAAAGAAACTATACACAGTAGGCTATGCGGACGATCTCGCCATTCTAATAACAGGTCCATTCGAAAATGTCCTATGTAATCTCATGAGATCTGCTTTTAAGATAATCGAAGAATGGTGCACACAACATCGGCTAACCGCTAATCCATCAAAGACTGAGCTAATACTTTTCACTAACAAACGCAATTTTGGCAATCTTACATTACCAAAGTTGTTCAATACCGAGATAAGCCTTACTAAAGAAGTTAAATACCTGGGGGTCATACTGGACAGTAAGCTGCTTTGGAATAAACACATAGACCACAAGCTGGAAAAAGCATGTATAATATCTTGGCAGTGTAGAAGACTCGTAGGGAGAACCTGGGGTCTTGCTCCAAAGATATGTAAATGGCTATATACAGCAGTTATTAGACCAATTATCACCTACGGAGCAATAGCTTGGTGGCCCAGGACAGAGCTAACAACCGTACAAACCAAGCTGCAGCGATTCCAACGGCTGGCCTGCACAGCTATAACTGGTTGCATGCGCACTACGCCAACGTCTGCCCTAGAAACCATTCTAGGGCTCACTCCGCTTGACATACATATCCAACATGAGGCAACAATGTCGGTTCTCCGCCTGAAGCTGATGGGTGTATGCAAGAATGATGACTGCCTCACAGGAAACCTCTGGAAATGAGTAAGGAAGGATTTCCCACTCTGTGAGGCACCCTGTGATAGAATACCCAAAACACACATCTTTCAAAAGAATTACCGCATTCAACTGTTCGAAGTGGGAGCAGACCAGTCAGGTGTAAATGAACTCAGAATTTACACAGACGGTTCCAAAATGGCAGCCGGAACTGGAGCTGGCATCTTCTCACACGAACTGAATATACACACCTCTATACCCTAAGGCACACACAGCTCCATATTCCAATGCGAATGCATAGCCACCAAGGAAGACGCGATACTAAGAAGGAAAATACATGGATATTATATCCGTATTCTATCCAATAGTATGCCAGTACTGACTGCGCTGGGGAGCAACACCTATAACTCAGCGCTGATATACGAGTGTCACCGATCCTTAGAACGAGCTGCCTCTAACAACTGGGTAACTCTGCAATGGATCAAAGGACACAGCGTTTCGTTGGGGAACGATGCAGCGCATGAACTTGAAAGGTGGGGGCTGGAAATGCAAGTGGCTGGCCCAGGGCCAGTCCTGCCGATACCCTTCAGCCAAATGCGGTCATGGATACGCTCTCTCACCAACAACCTACACAGAACCCGATGGACAAATGTCTCAGGCTGCAGACAGTCGAAAGAGGCGATTCCTGCACTATCGCCCAAACTGACACGTCGACTTATTAGCCTAAACAGACACGACATCCGAATAATGGTCGGCACCCTAACGGGTCACACATCACTGAACAAACACCTATTTACAACGTTACGGACAGTCCTAAGTGCAGGGGCTGTCTAACCGAAGATGAAACGGTCACTCATGTAATCCTAGAATGTGCTGGGGTGGCCAACTAACGGGCACAAACCTTAGTAAATACAAGGTCGCTCCAGGAAGTCTGCGAACACCCCAGGAGTGTTCTGAACTTCTGGAAGGAGCTGGGCTGGTTTGAATGACTGGCCAACACTGCACGCAAAATGGACCCAATTAAGCGGTCTAATTGCGGAAACAGGAGTCCTTTACCAACACCACTACCAATAGTGGCACGTGATGGGGCTTTATTAAGAAATGCTAATCGCAGCCTATCACAGCATAATAAATCATTGACTGAAAATTTTCTCGCGTTAGGTTCATTTTCACGTGTACTAAGTGTTTCAGATTTGCCGTCAATTCACAAAAACAAATGACAAATGAATGCTATATATATAATACTACATTTGGTTACCAAAGAGTTCTAAAATTGAAATTCAAAAAAGTTTTCATTAGCAATGTTTCTAACTGACCAGTTCTAAACATTTTCAGTATTACCCACGTAACAACAAAGAGGTTTTCATTTAAATTTTTGGAATAAACGATTTGTTCCGAATTAAGATAAAAAAAAACATTTATTATAGTGAAATTCTTTATAATTCACAATAATTTTTTATGCATTTTATCAATAAAATTATAATTTTGTAGTAGGCTGTTTGGCTATATGTAATAAATCATCTTACATTTGGAGCGTGAAAAAAAACTTGCCCGCCATTTCCCATAGTTTTCATATTTTCTTTGAACGATTTATGCAATACATGTTTCTTTTTTCCTCGCAAGTGTGTTGAAAAAGTGCGTATGAAACTTGTGAGGAACTTGCTCACCAGACAATCGACTGATTTACGCCCTCGCCTCCGGTTCAGGCTGCAACCCACAAACTCGTGTATTATGAGCAAACTAGCTGACCCGGCAAACGTTATTTTGCCATATTTATGATTTTTAGAGTTAGATCGTTTCTTTGACATTGCAACATTACTTTATTTCTCTAAAATAAAAGAATTTTTCTAAAATAAACGTAGCCTAAGTTACTTCTTATTACATCAGCTACCTGCCAATAAAAGTCCCGTCAAAATCGGTCCAGCCATTTCAGAGGTTAGCTGGAACAAACAGACAGACAGACAGACAAAAATTGTATAAAATAATTCATGTACATGTAGTAAAAAACGGTAATATCAATATTACAAACAGACAATCCAATTTCATTTATATGTATCTAAAGATTAACTGACTAGTATCATTATAATAAACTATTATCAAGAAAAACGGCCATACAAGAATTATTTAACTAGTACATGCATAATTTTATAATCTAAATTATATAATGAAGCATAAATTAAACATTCAATTTAAATAATAGCCTCGAATTGATATCAGATTTCGTAAGACTTACCTAATTTACCCTTCGCCTACATTTAATATAAAAATAGCAATTAAAATGCTTGGTGCGAATATGAAATGAAACCAGTTTATAATAAATAACTTGTTTTATTTATAACTAACATACAATTCACTAATGTAAAACTAATTAAGTAGTTTTTTTCTTCTGTAATATATACTCCTTGATGTAGAAATTGGAGAAGAGACATAAGATGAATATATTGTGTGGAAGAAAGGCGCATGACACCCATTTGGGATATCCACAGGAGGGCTCGAACAGTATGTGGCCGAAATGCAGAATCAGAAGTAAGAATTGCAGCTAGAAATAAATAAGATTTATTATTACGATATACACTGATACATGGAAGTATAGTTGGATCAAGTGGATCTATGACATTATCATCAATAAAAGAACACTGGCAAAGTTTCTCGAGGCGTTTCAATTCTCTCACGCTGAAATCTATGGAGTGTACTAAGGTACGCGTAGTAAGTAAAACTAAGTCGAGTACCTTAAGTATAATATTAATATAATATAATATTGACACACATTTCACACAAATTATCTTGCCCCAAGTTAAGCATATATAACCTGTGTTATGGGTTACAAGACAATGATATATTTAATACAATATACTCACTTAAACATACATAAATTCATATAAACATACATAAATACATTTAAACATCCATGACTCGGAAACAAACATCCATATTCACCATATAAATGCTTGCACCAACCAGGATTCGAACCCGGGACCTCTAGCTTAGTAGGTAGGATCGCTAACCACTCGACTATACAGGTCGTCGTGATAAAACGCAAATATAACTTATAATAATAATAATAAGTATACTCCGGAGCCAGTTCTAGAAAACAGCCGTGCCAAGATCTACTGGGACCGATCCATTATCACGGACAGAACTATCATTGCTAATAAGCCTGATATTGTGTTGGTAGATCGGTAAGAGCGTCGGGCATTTATTGTTGATATCATCGTTCCGTGTGATGATAGCCTTGTTAACTTGACTGTGACTTCTGAAATAGACAAATGGTCAAAGTACCTAGCACACGAGGTTACAGACATGTGGGATGTTGATTCAACAATAATTGTCCCAATAGTCGTTTCCGTAAACGGTCTTATAGCAAAGAGCCTCGTACATTATCTCAAGAAGCTCTCGCTTAATAACTGGATTAACAGTCAGTTACAGAAAGCAGCTGTTTTGGAAACGGCACGCTTCATGAGGAATATCCTCAGTCTATCGCCCTAACCACCGGCGGAATTGTCGTGAACCAACGCCGGCGGGACTCTATTTTTTAAATTTATATTTGTAATATTAAATAATATGTTATGTTTTTAAAGTGATAACCCTCACTTCTAGGATTAATACACAAATAAAATTTGAAAAACAAAATTTTATGAACGATGCGGGACTCGAACCCTCGACCTCCGGCGTTCCGTGCCGGTGCTCTAACTAACTGAGCTAACCGTTCGAGTAACGCCTCGCTATAAAGTCTTGTTTGCTTTGTTCAACTCTCAGGTTATCACTTTGAAAACATAACATACTGTTTACATTTACAAAAGCGACAAGCCAATTTCCTAATATGCAAATATTGGGGTTGAGCAGGTTATCAACTGTAAATTAGATCCTGTAGATGAAGCCACAAACAATATATATATACATATATATATACATATATATATACATATATATATACATATATATATATACATATATATATATATATATATATATATATATATATATATATATATATATATATATACTGACCCAGCAAACGTTGTATTTCCGATATTAAAATCGCGATACAAAAGTAACGGTTTATCGTAGATGGGTGAAAATTTGAAGTTGTATGTATTTTTTTATGTTGACTCATAATCAAACAAATTTAAAAAAAATGTCAAAAAAATTTAAAAAAAAATCGTGTGGACCACCCTTAACATTTAGGGGGATGAAAAATAGATGTTGTCCGATTCTTAGGTCTACCCAATATACACTCAAAATTTCATGAGAATCGGTCAAGCCGTTTCGGAGGAGTTCGGTCCCGCACACCGTGACACGAGAATTTTATATATTAGATATATATAATAATACATATATATATATAAATGTATAATGAAATTATAATAAAGAGATTAATAATAATAATAATAAAAAGCCTTTATTCACTCCAATTACAGTACAATTAAAATACAGACCTCCGCCAAACTGCATAGCATTTTAATTGGCAGAGAAACAGCTCCCAAAGTTATATAGATATAACATAGATATTACCTCCGGCTTACTTTTTAGTTTTTTAGCAAATGAGCTAGATTGTTCCTATTATATTTACTTTTGGTATTGGGCTTATTTCTGATATGCCATGGCATACTGTTTAACAGTTTCGGTACAAGAAACCTTCTAGCTCGTTCACCATAATAATTCTGCGTTCTTGGTACAGACAGCATATACATTTCTTTGCTACGACTATTGTATTTATACACAATAGGATTTTTAAAGCAATTTTTTTATGCATTGGCCTGTCTTAGTATAATTTCAGTTATCAAATGACTATAAAAATAAAATCAAAGATTGTGCTCAGCTTTACATCAGTAAAGTCTGGCTAGCACAGGATGCCGGCTAGATAATGGGTACCACAACGGCAGCTTTTTCTGCCGTGAAGCAGTATTGTGTAAACATTACTGTGTTTCTGGGCGCCGTATCTAGTGAAATTACTGGGCAAATGAGAATCTTACGTCTCAAGGTGATGAGCGCATTTGTAGTGCCGCTCAGAATTTTTGGGTTGTTCAAGAATCCTGAGCGGTACTGTATTGTAATGCGCAGGGTGTATCAATTACCATCAGCTGAACATCCTGCTCTTCTCCTCCCTTATTTTCATCCAGACTAACTATCAATCCTTCTTCTTTACAAAGCCTTACTATCGGTCAACATCAAAATGAGCGCAACCTACTTTTCAAGATTTTTAAATTAGAGAGGTTATCAATTACGTAGTAAAAGATTCCTTTAATTATCAAGTAGGTACTGAAGTTTCTCTTGGTTATTTATAATGGACAGATGTTTTTTGCAAATTTATAGTAAATGTAGCCAACTTTGATTGAGAAGTCTTAAACTATCAGCGACGCTACGAATAAGATATTTAGAATATTGAATATTAACTAGCTATTCACACATTGAGAAATCTTAATTGGTCTGTCACTATCAGCCTGTCAGGACATCTAAATGCAAGTCATAGATAATTTATACGTCTAGTAGAGTCTCTTGCTGTTAGATAACCGATGAAGGAATATTAGTGTAGTGTGCGTGGAAAGCTACGTCTTAAACTAGCAATTTGTATGACACTTTGTGTTAGAGTGCGTGAATTGCTCAAAATAGAGCCTAGTTCTAAATTCTTTTTTTTCGATGTTTTCACAGCTGCCATAGTCTATCTAGACCATAGTTTCTCAACCTTATTTTGCTCACCTTGAGAATATGTTTTTTTCTAGAGTATTTTCGTGTATTTTTTGCCTTTTTAGACTATATTTTTTAATCTACTCACGCCCCATATGCGCCATCTCAATGCCCCCTAATTTTCTCTGGGTCTTCTACTGCCCCCCCGAAAGTCTCAAACGCCCACAAGGGGGCGTTATCGCCCACGTTGAGTACCTACGATCTAGACGTATAAATGATAAAAGATGCAAGTAGGTATACTCTCTAATGGCCGTTTCCAATATCTTCGGGTCTTCATTTTTCTGAAGGTACATACATAAAAGAATGAAACATCATGAAAATTGGTTCTGCTATCGATTTGTTTTAAATTTGCCACCAATGAAGTACCATAATAGGCTCTTTGATCTTCTAAAAACCACCTCCGCACTTGGTTAGAAAACTTAAGAGGCTATCGAGGAAAGTTAGCCAAAGGAGTGTTGCTCTTGCAAGACAATGCGCCGGTTCACAAGAGCAGAGTTGCAATGGCTTATTTGCACACGCATGGCTTCTATTCTTTGGTCCACCCACCCTACAGTCCAGATCTGGCCCCTAGTGATTTTTATTTGTTCCCCTATTTAAAAAAAGAGTTAAGCGGAAGGAAATTTTCCGACGACGTAAAGGAGCCAAATTTGGCTCATATTTAGGCGAAAGATAAAATATATTTTTTACGATGGTTTAGAAAAATTAATTTATATATCTCATAAAGTAAATCAACTAAAGGGTGATTTTATTGAAAAGGAAAAATAGATTTATTGTTTTATTTTATTTAAAACCCTTTCATTCCACGAATTTTTGGACCTGCCATCGTATATTGAACGTACAAAACAGTACCATTATATTCAACTCAATTTGTTTCAATAAAAATAGTTGAATTGCATCTGTGAATAAAATACCTATAATAATACTACAGTAGCCAAGAGCATATACCGTTGTAGTACTCCATCTATGAGCATAGTAGAAGTCTAGTGAGAGATTATTCATACCAATTGATTATTAAGACCTTAATATAACCAAGTCATGCACTGTGCATAGGGAAATATCAAGAACACCTCTATGCCTAGTTTGGGCCAAGATAATTTGTTTAAAAGTGTGTCAATATTATTATTATTATATTAATACCTCTCCAAGCAGATGTTCTGAATAAAATACCCTCGGGGGTACAACTCTATATAAGATAATAACTGGGAGAGCCTTCCAATTCCTCTAATGCTTATACATAAGAAAGCATTGGCAGGATGCCAGCATTTCAATTGCTTTTTTGAAGATACTCACGTCCTAAAGACCTGGAAATACAATGTGGGAGTAGCTGCGTTGGTGATCAGATGAGACGGTAAGTTGTATAAACGTCTTCCTTGCAAACTGAGTCACGTTTTAGACTTTTTTATACTTACGATTAGAATGGCAATGGAGAGGGCTATGCTTGGAGTTTCCCTGTGAGATCGAATCAGAAATGAGGAGATCCGTAGGAGAACCAAATACATAGACAAATGATTAGTGAAACTGAAGTGGCAGGGCACTGAGTTCGACGGACAGATGTCCGTTGGGACAGTAAAGTCCTCGAATGTCCACCACGTATCGGAAGACGAAGTGTCGGTTGGCCCCCCACAAGATGGACCGACGATCTGGTCAAGATCGCCGAAATACGTTGGATGAGAGCAGCGCAGGACCGATCGTCGTAGAAACCTTTGGGGGAGGCCATTGTCCAGCAGTGGACGTCTTCCGGCTGATGGTGAATGAAATGAAAATACTTACGATTTGTAGCTGGGTAATGTATTTTTTCCACCACAGCCTGACCCATTGGGGGCGAGTTATGGATATCAGATAGTAGGTGTACATCACCGTGTGTACTGCTGAGTTGATGAAACCCAGCATGATGCCATGGCCACCTGTCAATTCAATGATACGTAAAAGAAAATTCAAGATGAAGTGATTTTTTGCGTCCTTTATGCAGATTTATGAAGACACTGACATTAATACCTAACAGCCGTTCCCAATAAACTATCTACAGATAGAGATAAATTACTACCTTCTACAGTCAGCAATTAGCTGTCAATAATCTGAAGCTGTCTCAATATACCCGATAAGTCATTCTTATCGCCTAATCCTAACGTTAAAAATATATTACCTAGCTCTTTAGGTTAGCTCTACATCATGCCTAAAAAATTGTAATAGGAGAAGGGCGCTGCCATTTTACGCCAGTTTTTACGCCTCAAGTGTGGTTTATGTATTTTTTATTTATTTATACCAGTGGAAGGCTCCATTGCACAGGAGCCGTCCACTGGAGGAGCTAGATTATGGGTACCACATGGGAGCATATTTCTGCCGTGAAGCGGTAATCTGCAAACATTACTGTGTTTCGGTCTGAAGGGTGCTGTAACTAGTGAAATTTCTGGGCAAATGAGACTTAACATCTTATGTCTCAAGGTGACGAGCGCAATTGTACTATGGCTCAGAATTTATGGGTTTTCCAAGAATTCTGAGCGGCACTGCATTGTAATGGGTAGGGCGTATCAATTACCACCAGCTGAACGTCCTGCTCGTCTCGTCCCTTATTTTCATAAAAAAAATTACCTATTATATATTATTATTATTATGTACCTACTTTAAAAGGTGCATAAAGTTAATTCTGACAATCTACTGCTAAGAAAAGTTTCACAGTTTTTATTGTAGGTACGTTAAGAATTTCAAATACTCTTTTGCCACCAAACTGACCCCACGGGCAAACAAACTGTAAAGTGAACATCTTTACGGATTACATGGCAATAAGATATTATACTCTCAACTAAATGTCCAGCACCTGTCGTTTAACTCCTCTGGTGTTCCAAGAGAGTGTTGGACGAAGGTGATCACTTATGTGGGTGCGATCATCCTATTATTCTATAAAACAATATTTAACAAATATACGAACCAGGAACGTATTTGGTGCCAATATATGCCAATAGACACATGCCCAGGTGGTGATAGACATGTAAAAATGTTACTTGAGAAAATTTCTTCCGTAGAATGAAGAATACCTGGAATATTATTTGTTTTATTAGTATGAAAAAATACAGAGAAAGCAAAAATGTTTATAAGCTAAACCCTACAGTATAAATAATGTGTCGCCAAAATGTTGAAAATCTGCACAAGAGCTACTCGAAAAGTTACCTACTATATTTCACGAAATAATTCTTGATGTTACGAAATATTGTTTGCAAATTCATAAAAAACAGTATTTTATTTATTATGTACAGAACAACGTCTGTCGGGTCAGCTAGTTATACTTTATTTATTATTTTATTTTTATTAAACTGAAGAGTCCAAATGTTTTAAGTTTTTTCAAGTGTTAATTCCGCTAATGTATGTTATTAAAGTCTACATGAGGCATCCTCAGGACATATTGACTCGATAGACATATATTAGCGGAATTATCACTAAAGGCGAACAGTAAGCAGAAAACACGCAAACATGGTGTTTTTAGACAAGTTATGTGGTGAGAGTATAGCATTTCGAGCTATGAACACTACTTAATCCTGTTACACATATCCTTAAGTCTTATTTGTAGGTGCTAATGCTTGCTTTTGGTTATAGTTAACACTGCCGAGTCTTTTTGAACTACCACTTTTCTTTGAAATTAAACAAGTTTTTTGGCATGGCGTGACGCATTTTTTTGCTACTTTTCTCAGAAAAGTTATTCTTATAGCTTGTACTTTTTTGTGTAAGTTCATTTATTCAGATTAGTGGTGAATAACGAGGATTGTAAGCATATAAACTGTTTTCCACCCAATAATTTTGAAAATATTGGCTTTGTTACATAAATGGTGGGCCGAGCGCCGTGAACTCATATCGCTCAAGGTCGCTGGCATTTAGTGTCGCCTTAAGAAAACTTAAAACATTTGGATAGTTATGGATTTCCGCAAAGAAACGTCTACTTTAATAATTTTTATAAATAAACTGAAGAGTGTATGTTAGTAGCGTTGAACGCGCTTATCTCAGGATCTACTAGACTGTTTTGAATAATTATTTCAGTGTTAGATAGTGCATTTTAGACGCCGTAAGTAGTCTATATAAATTTTCTAAATCCTATGACAAGTACTTGATACTTTGAAATATCGATACTTTTGTATCGATACATTATTTTCGATACTGCTCACGAGTATTATCACGAGTATCGATACTTTCTATTCGATACCGTGTCCCTAGGTGTGTATATGTTACGGGCAACATATAATATTATATAAAAGTAATATTATTGTCAAAATAAACGTAGGTAACTAATGATGTTATTACATTTTTAAACGTTTATTTTTTAACTACTATATTCAATATTTTAATTTTTGTTAACTTTTCATGATAATTTTGTGAGTTTAATTTCATTTATTAAACAAAAACATTACAGTTCAAGTATTTTATTAATTTGCCCAAGATAGGGTGGGCATTATTCATAATGGCCGGGAAAAGTGAATAGTCATGCTGTTTTAATCACATTGTCCAATTGAGTCGGGCATTATAAATACAGACCGGCCATTATTAATAGTGCCCGGACTTATCAAATTGCCCGTAAAATATATAAATCTTTCAAATCCGACAGAGTACTCGCATTATTACCATTTTAAATTTATATGTAAATAATATGACAATGACCTTAACAAAAGTATTATTTAATTTGAAACTATTATTAATTTATTTATTCTGCTATTGCATCATTGAACTTAATTCTAAAACATGACCATTATTAATATTTGACAAGGCTGTCCTAAGATTATTTTCGTGGCAGTCTGATCGATAGAATTGGATTTTGTTTACAATAAACCGAGTCGTAAACAGTTAGCCACTACTCGGCTAAGTCGAGATAGTAGGTATTTTGTGGGGCAATGTATATGCTTTTACAACAAGGTCCCAGAAAATGTTCAAAACAAAAATATTCAATTCAAATGATATTCAAAAGAATTGTTAAAAACGTTTGTGTGGTAAAGGTTAATATAACATAAATGACTTTCTCAACGATTCCACAGATTGGGAATGGAGCGACCGCCCTCATGCTATTAAATAAAAAGTTTAATTGTGCAATATTACTTTGTAGACATCTTTTTTTATGACAAAAAAAACCCACTAATTTTGTTGCGCCCGTGCTTCTCAGGTCTGAGGCATTCTTTTTGGAATGGGTAGTTTTTGACTTTCAATAAGTGACGTCACATCCTATTTTGAATAAAAATATTTGAATTTGGTAGAACGTCATTGTTTATATAGAAGCAGTATGTGAAATATTTTTTAATTACCGTATCCATTAAGTCGACGATTTTAATGAAGTAGTAAAGCCAAACTCTGCTTATAATCCTCCTCTCTATTTCGGTATCCTCGTAATTAATCTTCTGGCACCAGAGACTGTAGTAACCAGGCAAGTAGAGCCACGTTATACACTAAAATTAAAAATAATATCATTCAAATTGTGTTTAGAAAGATAGAAAAAGGTAGAAGTGTTTAGATCTGAAAGAGAGACATCTCAAGTCAATTTCCTCATATGCAATTATTGGGAATGAGTAATTTATCACCTG